>NC_081847.1:9847514-10167514 GCF_963259705.1 Myotis daubentonii | reverse complement strand
ACAATAAAAGCCTGAGGAGGCAGGTGAACGGGGCTGTCTGGTTCCTATAGTTAGGCAGTCCCTTAGCCCTCTCTTTCACAGAAATGTGTGTCAGAGTAATCATTCATCCGTCTCTCAGGGTCTGCTGGTCAGACCCGGCATGTGTGCATCTCTATTTTTTAATATTAATGACTATTATTATTATTATATATTATTATTAGTTTTGTTAGGAAATCCTCTCTATCCCAAAGAACCAGGAAATACCTATAAGAAAAGAGGTATGATAGCAATGACCATGCTGATCTCATGAATGAAGATATTTCCAGCTCATCACATGCATATTCTTGTATTAGGGGTTCTAAGCCAGGCCCAGCATTTAGTAGCCTTGTGATTACATGTGACTCACTTATCCTCTAAGCCTTGTTGTGTCATCTGCACAATGGGGACAATGGGTTCCAGCTCTGATTGGTAATTAGATCAGAGGTTGCAGATAATGTGTATAGAACACCAAGCTTGATGTAGGTTCATAGTCCATGATAATTCCTTCCTCATTCTTCTTCAGAGAGAATGGGTACATAGTAGACCCTTGTGTATCCAAAAAGTAGGTTGCAAAATCTTTAAGGGTACCAGTACTGCACAAAATTGCCTCCATCAAGCTTTGTTTTCTGGCTTAGAACCACCACTTTCTTGACCGTTTCACTTTTTCCTTACCACTACTGCTCACTTTAGCAGCTGGCTTCCACTGGGCAGCCATGTTCATGAAGGAATGTTGCTTTTGTACCTTAAGAGTTATATATGCCAGCCAACCCTTTCTTGTTAGCTGAATTCTGTCCCTTTCTCGGGGACAAGGGAAAGGTGTGCTGTTTCCAAAACTGCTTTTAGACCATGAAATTCAGGACAGGGCTGCTCACACCACGGGGGAGGGTGAAGCTCTGAGGCCGCCCTGGTGCTACAGGGTATAGTCTCCTTGGATCCTGGGGTTCACCTGGAGGAATTCTTTCATTCCCTACCCAGGTCTAACTCCACGGGGTGTGGGGGGGGTGTCAAATTACAGAACCCTTCCTCAGAGACCCGTCTTCTCTCCTGGTTCCTGAGACTACTTTCCCTCACCAAATCCTGACATTTCTTACCCTCTCTGGTGCTGGTATTGGGGATGCGTGAGGGTCCAGTTTGGCTGAGAGGTGTTTTATTAAATCTGTTGTTTATGCCAGGTCCTGGGTACTTTGGGTTCCTCCGTGACTGTCCCCCATCCAAATGGTTAAAAGAACTGGAGAAGGGGTGCAGGGGGTGGGGGTGGAAATCAGTGAATTGTCACAATGTTACCTCACCACGTAAACCAACACGACACAGGGAGCTACGGTGGGGGTGAGTGCGGGGCTGAGGCAGCACACAGCAGCTGTAAGGGAGGTCAGAGGGGACAAGAAGCAGAGGGTCTGGGCTGATGACCTTCAGAGTGCCCTTCCTGAGCGCTGTGGCCTTTCCCAGGCACTCCGAGGCTCCCTGGAGCCCACAATTTCCTGTCTGGATTATAGCATTGGGCCCTGCAAAGACTGGGATCCCAAGGTCACACACAATTAATAGTAACTACGTATGTGGCCCCCAATTCTCAAACCGGACCAGAGAGACATCCTGATATGAGAGGGAGGACAGAGTCCTACCATTTGCGTTCGAGACAGAACTTCTCCACCTCCTAGTTCTGTGACCTTGAGCAAGTCACTGCTCCTCCTTAGTCTCGGTTTTCTTATTTGTAAAATGGGCTCCTAATCTCTACTTTTGATCTATGATTTCATATCTGTGAACATTAGATTATTCTTTTGATTAGATAATACAATCAGAAAATTAGTTATGAGAATGCTTTGGATGCCAAAAAGACTGCACCAATATTAGGCGGTGATTTTGTTGCCTCCCATCAGCCTGCATGCAGACCTAAATCCTGGGATGTTCCCTGAGAGTTCTTTGAGAGTGGAAATTTCTAGGACTTTTGTTTTATAACTATTTGACTGCTACTTACCGAAAACCATGCACTATTTCCATTCTTCCTAAATACCTCATTTATTTAAGCTTGCTAGTTATTTCGATTCTGGAAGTTTCCCATGATAAATGATTAGCTTCTCCCTTAATAGAACTTGGGGAGGTAACTAGAAGCTTGGGCTTCCTGAAGAGCCAGGCCTGGCTGTTTTGTCATTTGCAGCGGTCCCAGAACACTCCTCAGGATGACGTGGGGGCTGCACCTCAGACTCTGCATGTCACCCTTCTGCTATTTTGGAAACCTGAGCCAGTCAGAATGGTGCCCCTGGGAAGGCCCCCGTGACCTTGGCCAAGGGGAGGTGTGAGAGCCAACCGGCTTCCCCCAGGAGCTGTCAGGCGGAGCGATTTCTTCCAGAAACACGGGGAAATTTATGTGGCGAGCACACAGTTGGGAGCGGGGAGCCGGCTCTTGCTTACAGACAAATCACAGGAAGGGACGGGGGCGGGGGGGAGAGGGGGGGCGGGGGGGAGAGGGGGGGCGGGCGGGGGGGGGGGTGGAGGAAGACATTCATTACTGCAGGCGCGAGACTGGGCCAGGGCTGGAAACCCCAGAAAGGAGGCAGGTGAAGGCCAGGCCCCAAACCGCTCCATGAACAAAGCCATGTGCTTCTAGCCACAGGAAGGCGTTTATTTAAGTCTAATTAAGATGAGAGTCCAGCATTTTTAACCATTTTATTTTGCGGTGGGACGACTTGGCACAGTGCGCATCTTCTTTCTTTAGGGCTTTGCTTTGTGATGCTGCAGCAATCCTTCCGGAGTGGTGTCCAGGAGATGTGTGCTAGGCTTGCAGTCAATGGTCTGACCTCTGGTCCCAACTTTCCCCCTTCCCAGCTGTGTGACTTCAGCAAGGAGCTTGACCTCTCTGGGCCTGTGTTCTGTTTTATAAAATGACTAGAGGCTCAGTGCACAAATTTGTGCACAGGTGGGGTCCCTCAGCCTGGTTGGCTATCAGGGCCGATCAGGGGAGCTGGTTGGCCAGAGGGGAGGGACCAAGGGAGGTTGGCAGGCTGGGGGAAAGAACTGAGGGAGGTTGGCCAGTGTGGTGGAGGGACCACGGGAGGTTGGCTGGCCACCACCCAATCAGGGCCAATCTGGGGGCCAGCCAGCAGAAGGGAGGGACTGCAGGAGATTGGCTGTGGGAGTGCACTGACCACCAGGAGGCAGCTCCTGCATTGAGTGTCTGCCCCCTGGTGGTCAGTGCATGTCATAGCAACCAGTTAATTGACAGGTCAACTGGTCATTCCTGCCTTAGGCTTTTATATATATAGATTGCAATGTCTGTTGTAAGTGGAAATACTCCCTAACCCAGTAGTTCTCAACCTTCCTAATGCTGCGACCCTTTAATACAGTTCCTCATGTTGAGGTGACCCCCAACCATAAAATTATTTTCGTTGCTACTTCATAACTAATTTTGCTACTGTTATAAATCATAATGTAAATATCTGATATGCAGGATATATTTTCATTGTTACAAATTGAACATAATTAAAGCATAGTGATTAATCACAAAAACAATATGTAATTATATATGTGTTTTCTGATGGTCTTAGGTGACCCCTGTGAAAGGGTCGTTCGACCCCCAAAAGGGTCGCGACCTGCAGGTTGAGAACCTCTGCCCTAACCAGAAAATCGAGACAGCAGTGAGGAGCATGCGGTGCCTGCATTTCTTAGCAATCTCAAGTAAATTTGTTGTTGTTGTTGTTAATCCTCACCCTTGGGTATTTTCCCACTGATTTTTAGAGAGAGTGGAAGGGAGAGATAGAGGAGGTGAAGGGAGAGAGAGAGAGAAGAACATCAATGTGAGAGAGACACATAGATTTATTGCCTCCTGCCCATGCTCCTACTGGGTGGGATCGAAACCTGCAATCCAGGCATATGCCCTTGACCAGGAATCAAACCCGAGACCCTTCAGTGTGTGGGCTGACACTCTAACCACTGAAAAACACCAGCCAGGACTCAAATCAATTTTTTTACATGAACAGAGAATACATCTAAAACTGCAGCTAAATGATATTTTCATTTTCTATTTTATTTTGTATTCGTTTTGGGTGTACAGCTTCGTGGTTAGACAATCATATACTTCACATAGCGTTCCCCTCAATATTTCCAGCACCCCAACTGATAGTATATTTTCTCATTAAAAAATATAGAAATCATGCCCTAACTGGTTTGGCTCAGTGGATAGAGCATCAGCCTGCGGACTCAAGGGTCCCAGGTTCAATTCTGGTCAAGGGCATGCACCTTGGTTGCAGGCACATCCCCAGTAGGGGGTGTGCAGGAGGCAGCTGATCGATGTTTCTCTCTCATCGATGTTTCTAACTCTCTATCCCTCTCCCTTCCTCTGTAAAAAATCAATAAAATATATTAAAAAATATATATAGAGAGAGAGGAATCAATCCCTGTCCAGTTCTACAGGAAAAGTAGCCATGTGCAATAGGGCTAATGTGGAAGCAGGAGCAGGAAGGGAATAACCTTCGTAAAGGGGTTTCATTACTTTGGAATGTCCAATTACTGCTCTATGATGTTTCAGCTTCTCAGGGAAAAAAAAAAAAAAACATGAAGGAAAACTCCGAAGTTAGTATTGCACACACACCGGCTGAGTGGGTGTTTCTCACCCCGCCAGAGCAGGAGGCTGATGTGTGATAAGGGCCTACTCCTGAGGCCACTCCTGAGCTCTGGGTGGGGAAAAGCGGGTGGGAGCTGAAATGGGGAAGGGCAGCTGCTCGCTTAGTGGTGGGGAGCATGGAGACGCTGTCCTCCCATCGCTGGGCATGGCAAGCCTTTCACACAACCTGTCTTCATATTTGCCTGATCCCCTGTCACTGCAGAGGTAACTGAAGGTCACTGGTAGACCCTGAGTTTTATTCCAGGGTCCCCAGCGGAGTGCTACTCGGGCCGCAATCACTGGCCTCAGGGGCATCGCTCCGTCAGTCAATTCCATTGCCTCCTCCTGGACGGGGGCTGGTGCCTGGGAAACTGGGAGGACAAAGCCCGTCCCTGCCTGAGGCAGGAAGGAGCTTGGAACTTTTGAGATTCCAAAAAGAAAACTCTGGAAGCTGGAACCTAGTGAGCAAAGGCGGAGGGTCATTGCAACCAGCAGGAGAGGAGAACAGAGGCCAGATCACGGGGACACAAGCGTGACGCGTCACCGCCGCCCCACGGCGAGGACGTTGGCTCATCGCCTCGGTCCTGTCTTCGTCTTTCAGGGGGCACTTCCCTGCCCTGTGCCCACCAGCCTTTCCTGCCCGGGGGGAGGCGGGACCCGCAGTCACGGATGCAGATGAAACCCGCTGCAAGTCTCAGCGTGGCCTGAGCCTCACTGCGGTGGGGGCTCTGTACTTACAAACAAGCCTTGCTCACGTACTTCTAGGCCCGCTGTTTAGAAACACGCAGAGCGGGTGGGGAACAAAGAGAATGAATATGGAAATCACATGTAAAAACTTCTGGCTCTTGCAACCAGCTTCCTGGGGGATTTTCCTCTGTGTCCTCCACCCTCACTCCGCGGAATGACTGCTAGTCATTAAGGAAATCTGCGAGGAGCTGGCGGTGCAGGAGCTGTGCACCCAGGTTCCCATCCTCATTTGCATACGCCGGGTTTTGATTGGCAGCTGTACATGAAATGCCATATCAGTTGAAAGTATGTTGTGAGCTGGCACTAATGATCCCGGGGCCCCAGGGAAGCCTGCCATATTGTAATTTGGCTATCAGGCATGAAAGAAATAATTCCAAGTGCCAGGAATGCAAGACTGAGTAAGTGTTTCGCCGCTTCAGGTTGCCACGGGTGACACTTCTGATTTAGGATAAACGAATGCCCCGTTGCCTGTGGGGTACGGCGAGTTTGCATTGTATCTGAGCTGTGTGTATAAAACATTAGTCTAGGAAAATGGCTTCGGTGTACGGCGGGAAACAGAGGCCTGCTCCCAGAAGGCGGCGAGTGTTTACAACTAATCACCGGATGAAAGGGTCTCAGTGCCTCCTGTAATGACAGGCAAACAGGATTGGCTTTCCCGGGATGGAGAAGAATGGTTATGTTGACTCGGCCTCCGCTCGCCTTTTTTTTTTTTTTTTTTTTTTTTTAATGAAATGCTCTTTTGTAAAGAAAACCACATCTGTTTCCTTTTATATATGAAAGGGATTTAGATTCTCTTTTTCCTCCCTGTGTGTGAATAGCCCAGTAGTGTACCTTGGAATTGAATAACCGTTTCTGATGTCATAGGATTTCAGAGGCCGGGAGGATGGCAGGCACTTCCTTGTCCTGGGCTCCCGACTTCACACTCACACAGAGCGGCTTCAGAAGTGGGAGCGGTCGCTTTCACTTGCATTTTCATTCAGGCACCGAGGCACCTTCCGAGTGTGTCGAGCTCCACAGGGTCTCCTCTTCTGTAGCAACCGCCCCACACACCCACCATACGACTGCACAAACAGCTGTCTAAACAGCAGTCTTCCTCGGAGGAACTACTGGAAGTTGGCTCCTGCCTATTGAGGTCCTGGCTTCAGGATCATGTTAAGATCTGTTAGATCCGTTTTATTTCCCCGTGATTCTTCTTTTTTTTTTTTTTTTTTTTTTTTTTTTTGTTAATCCTCACCCGAGGATATTTTTCCCATTGATTTTTAGAGAGAGTAGAAGGGAAGGGGACAAAGAGAAACATCGATGTGAGAGAGACACATCGATTGGTTGCCAGGGAACGAGTATGCAACTGAGGTACGTGCCCTTCATCAGAATCGAACCCAAGGCCCTTCAGTCCTCAGGCTGATGGTCTAACCACTGAGAAAACCAGTGAGAGCTTTCCTTGATTCTTCAGCGATAGTATCTCCCTTTGGACTTCCTTCCTTGGACACCCTTAAAGTACAGGTCCGGGTGCTATTAGACAAGACAGAGCAGCAGTCATGAAAAATGATGAGGCAAAAGCCAGTGGAGTAAAGCAAGTCAGGGTTGGGGGGCTGGACCTCATTTGTTCTCAGTTCTCCATGTGGGGAGAAGCCAGCCTGACTCTTGGACTCCCCTCTTGCTCATTATTGAGGTTTGCCCACATGATGGTTGATTTGGCAAGAGCCATAGTGAAAAGCTAAGGATACGTTAACAGATAATGAGGAGTATGGTCACATTTACCATTTCTACCAAATCGACTGAGAAAAGTCCCTTCCTACCAATCGCTTGAGCAAGTCCACAGTGGGCTTGCTTCTAAAATATTATAAAGACTCAATCACAGCAACACAACAAAAATGTGTTGAGCACCTCTCATGTGTCGAACGTTATGTTATATGTTTGTAACATAATACACAGATTCCAAATGGTGTAGAGGAAGGATTTTAAAATTGAAAATAGGATATGCTGAAGTTGTTAACTCAAACTCTCAATTTTTTTAATGCCTTTACTTGGCACACATATCCAGGATACAAAAATAAATGAGACAGGGCCCCTGTCCACAAGTAACTCTCAGTCCAAAGGAAAACACACACCAACACACACACATACACACACACACACATACACACACACACTACTGTGGCAATACAGGCACTCAGAAGGACGTGAGGTTAACAGTAGTGGTCACAAGCAAAAATGCCAATTTCCAAATACAGGAAGCAAGTGGCTGAGCGTTTCTCTGTAACTGTCAAAGAACAGTATAGATTTAGATTTAAACTCAGAACACCTCGGTGTGTACCTACTATGTACCAGGCACTATATTTAGATACTTTTGCATATGTTATACAGTTAAATTCTTCCAATGACAGATTATTCACTGAAATTAAGACTATAGAGCTTCAATATTAAAACAAAATGCAATAAACCTTGCAGGCAAGTAAGAACATGCTAGAATGTTTGACCTTTTCCCTGTTTGTCATCAAAGATTTTCTAATGATATCAGTATTTGAAAACCCAGACAGCTGCGTATAGAGTTCCCTAATGTTCCTTTCTTTAGTGGTAATGTAATCGTTCTTAAACATGAGCGGCATAAAAATGACTCAACAGAGCTAATTCCACAAAAACCATTCATGCTGTGCTTATGGGGGATTTAAGGGATTCTCCAAGGGTAGTTTTGTTCTGTGCAGTTTTTGCTTTAAGCTCTGGCTTAGAGCCCAACTCCTACATGACAGTGTGTCCAGAGCCTGTTGAAAGGTCTCTGGGAGCCCAGAGAAAACTGTCTAGCTCCACATTAGGCTTGGAGGAGGGGTAGTCACGGAAGGCTTTATTGAGGAGGTGACTTTTCATAATGGGTAAATTAAGAGAGAGAATTCCAGGCAGGGTGGCCAGGACAAGCAAGCATCAGGAGGTGATGAAGTGAAGAGATGAAGCTAGAACAGTGGACACACAGTGTGGCTGTTTGGACATTGGTGGGTTGGCTACCTGCTTGATTCCAGACCTCTAGACCTGTGCTTTTCAACTGGGGTGGGCTGAGCCCAAGGGACATTTGGAAAGGTCTAGAGCAGCGGTTCTCAACCTATGGGTCGCAACCCCTTTGGCAGTCGAACAAACCTTTCACAGGGGTCGCCTAAGACCATCCTGCATATCAGATATTTATATTACGATTCATAACAGTAGCAACATTACAGTTATGAAGTAGCAACGAAAATAATTTTATGGTTGGGTCACAACATGAGGAACTGTATTTAAAGGGCCAGACGGTTGAGAACCACTGGTCTAGAGGACTGTGGTTGTCACAATTGAGAGACAGGTGCTCCTGACAGCAGAGCACAGGACAGGCCCCCACAACAACTGATTGCCTGGCGTGAAGTGTCGTGGTGCTGAGATAAAGAGCCTAGTCTGTGACCACTGGCTGCTGGGCCATCGCCGCTTGTCTTCACATTGTCCTGGTGTCTTGGAGGTAAATGAAAGCTGGTTTAAACTTTGTGTCCTGAAACCAGGATGTCTAAGGACAAATATGCACTTGGCATTCCTGTTTCCTTTTGAACTGGATGGGGGTGGGGTAGGCAGGGAAGAGAATGACTTTAGAGAGAAATATTAACCTTGCAAATGTGCACATTTTCAATCCACGTCCTCGTGACAGGCTACAACTTGTAATCAGTATAAAATGATTTTCCGGGAGAGTAAATGCTTATTTTCACTGTCTCGATGTTGGCACTGGATTACTTGGTATTAATCCCGGGGTGACATAGTCACATTTGGAAGCCGTGAGATTTATTTGGATGTCTTGTGGGGCCGGGGGCAGCCTTCATTTTACATCCTTGATCTTGGAGAATTTAAATAATAGAGCTGCTTTTCTATGCACACCAGGGGTGGGAAAAGAAAGTTATCCACCCAGGACAAATCCCAAAGCCATGCAAAGCCAGGAAAGGGGAGGATGGGATGTCACCATATCTGTTGACAACCCCATGCTTAGCAGCAACATCTATGAGTATAGCAAACAACAGGCATCTATTAAACACCAATTGTGTGCATCTCCCCTGGCACAAGAAATCTGAGAGCATGTACCCACGGGCTCCAGTGTACAACAGTGCCTTCTCCCACAGGTGCCCAGGCCATGAGGCTACGCTTGGTATCATTGTGCTGTCCAAATTTGCCATTGTTAACTCTTACCCACAGCTTTCCTCTAGAGCAGAGGCCAGCAAACTTTTTCGATAAAAGTCCAAATAATAAATACTTCAGTTTGCCAGCCATGTGGTTTCCTTTGTAACTACTCGGCTCTGACATAGTGAGAAAGCAGCCATAAACAATATGTGAACAAATGAGCATATTTGTTTACAGTCAATATGCTGTGTTCCAATAAAACTTTATTTACAAAAGCAGACAGCAGTAGTAGATATTGAAGCAACACTCTTAAGAATCATTCAACTAGCCCGACCAGCATGGCTCAGCAATTGAGCATTGACCTATGAATCAGGAAGTCACAGTTCAATTTCTGGTCTGGGTACATGCCCAGGTTACAGGTTAGATCCCCAGTGGGGGCATGCAGGAAGCAGCCGATCAATGATTCTCTCTCATCCTATAAAATAAAAAGCTACTACGCAAATCAACGGAATGGCAGAACGACTGGTCACTATGACGCGCACTGACCACCAGGGGGCAGACACTCAAAGCAGAGGCTGCACCCTGGTGGTCAATGTGCTCCCACAGGGGTGCGCCGCTCAGCCAGAAGCCGGGCTCACAGCTGGCAAACACAGCAGCAGTGGCAGGAGCCTCTCCTGCCTCCGCAGCAGAGCTAAGGACCCCTTGGGGGATGTCCGCCTAAGCCAGTAGGGCATCCCACAAGGGGTCCCGGACTAAGGGTACAGGCCTGGCTGAGGGACCACCCCTCCACCCAGTGCACAAATGTCATGCACCAAGCCTCTAGTCATTAATAATTTTGTCTAACTCTTCCTCTCCCTTCCTCTCTGAAATCAATACAAATATATATATATTTAAATATATTTTATTGATTTTTTACAGAGAGGAAGGGCGAGGGATAGAGAGTTAGAAACATCGATGAGAGAGAAACATTGATCAGCTGCCTCCTGCATATCCCCCACTGGGGATGTGCCCGCAACCGAGGTACATGCCCTTGACCGTAATCGAACCCGGGACCCATGAGTCCGCAGGCCAACGCTCTATCCACTGAGCCAAACAGGTCAGGGCCAAATATTTTTTTTTAAAGAATCATTCAACTATTCTCATGTTTTGACTCAATGATTTCACATCTCAGAATCTAGTCCTAAGAACATCTTTGGATTTTTGCATACAAGGTTTTAAACAAGGATGTTCACTATGGTAGTACTTATAGTTATGAAAATTTGGAAGCAATTTTATTGGCCATCAATAGGGTGTCAGAGAAATCTTGTTCTACCATTGAACAATGGACTATTGGGCAGCCTCTGAAAGTGACCATGCTGAAGAGTTTTAATGGTGTATAAGATGTGATGTGACATTGAGAAAAAGTGAGGTAGGAATTGTGCATAGTTTGGTCCCAAATAAGTTTAAATCTGCATAATCATAGAAAAAGACTAGGAGAAAATATACTAACTTGTTAGTATGGATAACTCTGAATAATGAGATTATGGGGTGATCATTTTTCATTAATCTCAGTTTGGAGTTACTAAAAGAAGGCAAGTCTTGGCAACCAACAGATTCAGCTTTGCAGGTGGGCAGGTGACCATTGCAAGGTTATTTAAGCACTTCGGGCCTTAGTTTACTTCTTTATAAAACACATATAGCATCTAACTTGCCAGATTTCTGTGAAGATTAAATAATGTAATCTATATATAGAAAAGGCTGTGTCCATCTGTCCAACTGGTAGCTATGATGTGCACTGACCACCAGGGGGCAGATGCTCAACACAGGAGCTGCCATGATGCGCACTGGCCATTTAAAAATAAATGGCACCATGGACCTGGCACCAACAAACCAATACTTGGCTTCCCGCAAGTGGGACACAGGCCCTGCCACCATGCCAGAGCGACACCCCACCCCATGGTGCAAAATGTGGCCCACAGCCCAGCCCAAAGGAAACAGTTGCTGTGGGCACTGGGTAATGATGTCACATAGCAACGCCTGGCTTCCTCTCCTTAGCGACTAGCCTCCCTGGAATTTCTTCAGCCCAGGAATCAGACTTGCTTTGTGGCCAGGTGCAAACATTTTACAGTTTAGCCAAATGTTTGTGAAGCGTTTTCCCATGCCTTATCTCACTTGACCCTCACAAGTCTTGGAGTAGGTAGATAGGAGACTCACTAGAATCCTATTGTCTTTTCATTAGCCGGGAAATGGAGATTTAGAAAGTTTAGAAACTTGACCCGACTGAAAAGAGTAAGAAATGTGGAATTTGAAAATGACTTCAGGTTTTCTCACTACCCAGAATACAGTCAAACACTGCTACAGTTAAATATTTTACCCTTTGTTCTCCCTGTGTGATCTACAATAATAATCGGCTTCATGTTGATACTTACTGCTGTGTTGCTGATAATTACCTGAAAGAGAAGTTGGGGTGTTTCACTGGGCTGGAAAAAGTTTAGCTAAGTCAGAAAGCATGTCTAATTAAGCAAGTTTATTCTATATATATAAAAGGCTAAGTTGACTCACACATGCGCAATACATATAAAGCTCTTGCTGGCACCAGTTGCACACATGCGTTTCGATCTGTCGTTGTTGACTGTGAATTTGGTTGTCACTTCTATTATAAAGAAAGGGCAAATAGCAATATTAAAATATTTCTTCCAATTAATTTCCTTTCATTGTGCACGAATCCGTGCACCAGGACACTAGTATATATATAAAAGGGGCAGCAGAGTGCTCATAGCATAATCACTAGCCAAATGTAGCTGTGAATATCATTATTCTTCCTTCTAAGCAGTTTTCTATCTTGATTGTAGTGATGGTTACATAAATCCATACAAGGGATAAAATTGCATAGAGCTACACACACATAAACACACACACATGCACACACAAATGCAAAAACTGTCCAAACTAAGGTCTGTAGCCTAGTTAGCAGCATTGTACCAATGTCAAGATCCTAGCTTTGGTATTGCACTACAGTTATGTAAAATTGATGGCACCTTTAGGAAACCTGGGGGAAGGGTGCATGAGACTCCACTATTTTTATAACTTACTCTGAGCCTACAAGTATTTTAATTTTAAAAGTTTTAAAAATACATTAGACCTAGCTGGTTTGGCTCCATGAATAGAGCATTGGCCTGTGGACTGAAGGGTCCCAGGTTCGATTCTGGTCAAAGGCACATGTCCATGTTGCTGGCTCGATCCCCAGCAGGGGGCATGCAGGAGGCAGCCAATCGGTGATTCTCATCATTGATGTTTCTATCTCTCTCTCTCCCTCTCCCTTTCTCTCTGAAATCAATAAAAATGTATTTTTTTAAAATACATTAAAAATTTTTAAATTTCAACTTCTTCCCTAATTTGCATCTCATCCATTGAAGTGAAATAGGGGGAGAATAGGGGTCATTTGTTCTCATTTAATAGAAGGTAAACCTGAGATGCTGGGTGACAGTTCTCCAGGTCAATCAGAGAAAAATCAGTGGGGGTGAGGGATTCAAGTGACTGAACAACCAGGACTCTTCCCAGGTGCTAGCCCTGCCCACCCCCCATTGTCCTATGTTTTGTGAGATTAATATTCCCTCAATAAGGAATGTGGCCTCTGAGGTTGAAGGTGTTCCCCATCCTTCAGGTGGATGTGTGTGGAAGTTGTTCTCTGGGTGAGGCTCTCAGAACAGAACCAGAATTCCATGAACCGATATTCCCAGTTGATGCTTGGACTAAAGAGAGGCAGGAGCAAGCAATGCTCTCACAGAAAAGCAATTGTTGCTCAAGTGTTTTCATATCCATGTGAGTTTATTTTATTTTTACATGTACTTGTTATTGAAACTGAAAGTAAACTTTCTATAAATTAAGAAAATCGGCTTAGAGTTGGTAGAGTTATGTCTATCCTTGCCAAAAAACTCAATTTTTTAATTCCACAAATATTGGTTGAATGTCGACCATGTGTAGGCACTGTGCTAAATGCTGGAGAGGGGCTCGTGAGCTAGACAGATCCAGTTTCTGCTCTTGAGGAACGTGGTTTAGGTCAAAAAGCAATCGATTGCAGCCTGAGCTTTCCCACTGGCTTGCCATGTGCCTAGTTAGCAGCATTGTACCAATGTCAAGATCCTAGCTTTGGTATTGTACTAAAGTTATGTAAAATTGATGGCACCTTTAGGAAACCTGGGGGAAGGGTGCATGAGACTCCACTATTTTTATAACTTACTCTGAGCCTCAGTCTCCTCCTCTATGAAGCAGGTTTCCAGCCTCATGTAGTGTTGACCAAAACACATGCTCCTAGCTCCACCTCTTAAATCCAAAGCAGACATCACTAATCAATCATGGCATTCTTTCCCACTGAGCTTCAAGGGAGACACAGCCTTCAAATCCTTCTGAACAAATTGGCACTATTGGCCTTTGGGGTGGGTAATTCTTTGTTGTGGGGCTGTCCTGTGAACTTTAGGATGCTTAGCAACATCCCCGGCTTCTATCATCTAGATGCCAGTAGCACACCATGCCCTCATCCCTGTTGTGATAACCAAAAATGTCTCCAGGCATTATCAGTGTCCCCTGATGGAAGAAAATCACCCCAATTGAAAACCACTGATGCCCTGGCCAGGTAGCTCAGTTGGTTAGAGTGGCATTCTAATAGGCCAAGGTTATGGATTCAGTCTCCAGTTAGGGCACATGCAAGAAACAAGCAATGAATGCATCAATAAGTGTAATAACAAATCAATGTTTCTCTCTCTCTCTCTCTCTCTCTCTCTCTCTCTCTCTCTCTCTCTCTCGTCAATAAGTAAAAATATTTTTAAAAACTGCTCCAGTTGGATACTTCCAATGATTAGATTTTATAGTTAACAAAAGTTACTTGATACCTAAGGACAAGCTAATTTCTTTAGATCTTTTCTGATCTTTATATCCTACTAGAGCCCTGATGCATATAATTCACGCAAGAGTAGGCCTTCCTTCCCCTGGCTGCCAGCACCGACTTCCCTCTGGCACCCAGGACCCGGGCTTCCCTCTGGCCACTGGGAGGCACCCAGGACCTGAGCTTCCCTCGCAGCCCCAGCTTCATCCGAAAGGTTGTCCAGAAGGATTTCCAGAAGGACATCCGGTCTAATTAGCATATTACACTTTTATTATTATAGATGTTTCCATCAATTTAGGAAAAGTGAGCCATATTGCTCTTTCTTTCTTTTAATGATCTAGGAGAAAAACAAATTTTTCTGATAAGGAAACTAAGGTGCATAGAGGTTCAATAACTGGCCCATCCTTCATAGTTATTCCGGGCAAAGCTGAACAGCAGATGCACAGCTTCTGAGCCCCGCACACGTGGTCCTGTACTCTGGTTGTGTACTCTGGGTCCATCACAAATGATGGCCTGGAAACGCCCATCAGACAGACAGTCCACAAGGCATTCAGGAGCTCAGACTCATCAGGAAGCATTTGTCTTCAAGAATGGACAAATCAACACTTTTCTCCAAAGAAACCCATCAGGAGCAAGGTCTTATGGGTAACATGAATAATATAAATGGTCCCAAACCCCGCATTCAGAAAGCTTCCCGGTGTATGTGTGTGTGTTGAGGGTGTGGAGAGATACAGACATAAATTCTGGCACAAACATCACCTCGTGAAGGTCAAGCCCGTTTTTGCGAGGGAGGGGGTGTTATACTCAGGAGCAATGTCCTTCCTTCATATAAAGATATTTGTAGAATGATATAAATTTGTACTGCAGCCTCTCCCAAAATACCAAAGGAAATGAAAGCATCCATCCATTAAAAATTGCTTTTCAGCCCGGCCAGTGTGGCTCAGTGATTAAGCGTCAATAGGAGGTTACGGTTCAATTCCTGGTCAGGGCACATGCCCGGGTTCTGGGCTCAGACCCCAGTGTGGGGTGTGCAGGAGGCAGCTGATCAGTGATTCTCTCATCACTGATGTTTCTATCTCTCTCTCCCTCTCCCTTCCTCTCTGAAATCAATAAAAATATTTTCAATTATTTTTGTCCATCCACATCCCCCAAAGCTCCATTCATAAAATACCAGCCATCCTTAACAACTCTCCAAAAAAGTGCTCCCAAGTCCCCTGCAGCCCCAGCCTCCCCGACTCTGTCCTCTTTGACACTCCAAGCATTTCCTCCTTGCCTTTCTACATGTAACTTTTCTGCTCTTTAATAATAAATGAATCAAGTAAGCCCTGGCTCCTTTAAATACTCCCTTCACCCATTTCCCTGATTAAACAACAAGTCTAGGAGCCACCATAGGGGAGCAGAGTTCTCTTCTGCATGCAGGGAGGGTAGAGAAGCATTAAATACCACAGGGAGGGGGGCTTTCATCCGGTGAGATAGAAGGTGAAATATATAAAGAATATAGACAGCTAACATTCAAGCAGATTAATGAAATATCTGCAAAAGCACTTCAAAAAGTACAAAACATAATATAACATTGTATTGGGGAAGCAATTTCTGGAAGAAGAAAAATGTGACTTCGTTTTTTTTTTCATTTTTTTAAATTTATTTTTATTGATTTCAGAGAAGAAAGGAAAGGGAGAGAGAGAGCAAAAAACAAATCAATGATGAGAGAGAATCATTGATTGGCTGCCTCTTGCACGACTCCTACTGGGGAATTGAGCCTGCAACCTGGGCATGTGCCCTGACCATGGGTCAAACCATGACCTCCTGGTTCATAGATCGATGTTCAACCACTGAGCCATGCCGGCTGGGCAGAGAAATGTGACTTTTAGATGAATCTTGAAGACTTGATGGAATCTGCACTGTGGAATCAGAGGTGATGAGTGAGCACCGGAGAGCAGGTCCAGGTGGCAGTGCCAGCAGGAACAGTTTCTGTGCAGGGAAGGGTCGGGTGCATTCAGAGGACCTGGATCAGTCTCTCCACTCAGGCTCCTTAAGTTTATTTCCTGTCTGGGGCATTCTGTGACACATTTCCTAATGGAAAAATCATTCCCAGTCGCGCTAGCCAAATATCTTGAATAAATAATGTAGAAATTATTAAGACATTTTCCAGAGGACCCCAGCATTTCCTGTCTTGACAGTGGGGCTGGATTTGACATTGGCTCATTCAAGAGGTTAAAAATAAAGCTGTGGCCAATTCAAACTTCCCTTCCAACTGTTCTTTAATAACCTGAGCTTGGGCTGTGAGACAATACTTACTAGTATAACCAATTTCTTCAAACCATCTTAACATCATTCATTAAGTCATGAGCATGGCCAACTGGACGTGCCATTGGCTAATCAAGCCCTGCCTTGTGGGAATAAGAGGGAACATGAACACAACCTATGACTTTATCGGTCAAGCTATAAGACATTAAACAAGAGAGGGCTTTTTAAAAAAAATAAAGAAGAAGAAGAAATGTTCCAACAACATGCTGGATGACTTGGGTTTGATCAGAGAGAGACACAGGCAGAAAGGTATTAAGAATCTTAAAGGAATTCATGCAAAAATATTAGTTCACACGTATACAGTGCTTCCTACCTGCCAGCTCCTGCCTAGTTTATTCTACCTAGTTTATTCCTGATAATGACCCTAAAGGAGGTGGGCATGTATCCCCACTGTACCAATGAGGAAACTGAAATGGAGGAAGTTATGTAATTTGCCTGGGCACACAACCAGTCAGTGAAAGAGTCAGCCTGTGTCTTTCTAAGGAGCCTCCAGAGACAGCAATCACAAGAGGATACTGAGAACCTCCTGCCCTGAACCCCAAATATTACAGAAACTGTGGTGCCACCACCTCTCAGATCCAGGAAGCCTGGCTGTCCAAGGCCAAGTGGAGGCAAAGCCAGGGCTTGAACATGGATCTCTGCCTCCCAGGAACCACTACCTCCTGGGCATTAATTTTCTCATCTGTACAATGGGAACCAAAAAACCTGCTTCCTAAATGATAGATTCTCTAGGGCAGTGGTTCTCAACC
The DNA here is from genome assembly GCF_963259705.1 of Myotis daubentonii. Taxonomy (NCBI): domain Eukaryota; kingdom Metazoa; phylum Chordata; class Mammalia; order Chiroptera; family Vespertilionidae; genus Myotis; species Myotis daubentonii. The sequence goes on along the minus strand of NC_081847.1, from coordinate 10,150,119 downwards.
TTCTGGCCCTTTAAATACAATTCCTCATGTTGTGACCCAACCATAAAATTATTTTCATTGCTACTTCATAACTGTAATGTTGCTACTGTTATGAATCATAATGTAAATATCTGATATGCAGGATTGTCTTAGGCGACCCCTGTGAAAGGGTCATTCAACTGCCAAAGGGGTTGCGACCCACAGGTTGAGAACTGTTGCTCTAGAGAAACCCCTCAGAAAGTAACAGCATGTAAGAAATCCTATATAATAAAAGGTTAATATGCAAATGAACTGAACGGCGGGACAACTGGTAACTATGACCCGCACTGACCACCAGGGGGAAGATGCTCAATGCAGGAGCTGCCCCCTGGTGGTCAGTGAGCTCCCACAGGGGGAGCACCGCTCAGCCAGAAGCCTTGAACCCAGCTTGAGGCTGGCTAGCATTAGCGAAGGTGGCGGGAGCCTCACCCGCCTTCATGGCAGCGCTAAGGATGTCTGACTGCGAGAGGGCACAGGCTGGGCTGAGGGAGCGCCACCCCCCCCCCCACCCCAGTGCATGAATTTCATGCACCGGGCCTCTAGTATTTTATAATTTGGAGTATATGAAGTCAGACACATTGATTTGAATCAGCACTGCCAAGTATTATGCATTTTATTCATGAGCAATTTAGTTCCCTCCCTAATTATCAGGGTTTTTTTTTTCACCTGTAAAATGCTAATAATCACACTTATCTCATGGAGTTCTGGTGAAGATTAAATAATATAATGCATGCAAGGATAATATCCTTTGCACTCTCCTTTGCACATAGTAAATGCTCAATAAATATTAAATAATAATAGTAAAGAAACCAGAGCTACAACATGTGTTATACTGTACTTAATTACAACGTTGCAATACAAATTTAGATGAACCAGAGCAATAGAGCTTGAGTAAGAAATAAAGTAAACACGCAAACAACAGAACTTTAACCTAGTAACGGACCACTCCCAAAGTTTAGCATATTACTGGAAAGCGCTAATGGAGCTCTGCCCATTATTCATGAAACAAGCAGTAAGGAATCATGCATAATGGAACAGAGTCCCTGCTAACAGCAGATTCACACGCGATCATTTAAACTTGTTTGTATGGAAATAAAGGACGGGTCTTTGAAGTGAGCCTTAATGAGATGCTGCTTGATCCAGGGTACCCTGGGAGGAAGAGTTCCGTTTTTTCTCCAGTGCCGGCTCTTGTTGGTGGCGCGTAGGAAAGACAGGGCCGACTTGAATTATGAATGGCCCGTCTTGTCTTTGTGACTGCAGGTGAGGAGGGGGCGCTGGTCTGGGGGCACAGGGAAGATGGAGAGGGTGAACCCCAGCTCTCTTCCAAGGTGGTTTCTGAATCAGAAACTTGCAGGAGGGTTTGGTGGCCTGGAGCCTCATCATGAGAGACCCTCCAAGATCAAGGTCAGCTGGCGGGCCCTGGTGGGAGATGCTGGTGTGTTAGCATAGCCCTTCACCTTGCCACAGTCTGCTGGTGCACGAAAGGGCTTTGGCTCCATCCACACGTGTGCCAGAGGAGGCCTGGCAAGCAGCTGACAGTGCCAAAAGGTGGCTGACCTGGCTGCTGTCACAGTCTGAGGTCTGGTGTCTGGTCAGCATGGCCTGGCTGTCGGAGGCCTCGGGAAGTGAGTGAGAAGAAAGGGTGGGTCATTCACGGGCATGGCAGTCAGCAGAATCCTGTTCTCCCAACTCCAGCCACGGGTGCTGGCAGCTCTAGTGCCAACATCTGCTTCACCGAGGTGGCCAGTTCCCCGAGTCTCTTTCCTGGTGTTGGGTTATTACCAAATGTCCATGCTCTGGATCCATCCTCTCCTTATTTATTTTTATTTTTAATATATTTCTTACTTATTTCAGAGAGGAATGGAGAAGGAGAGGGAGATATAAACATCAGTAATGAGAGAGCATCATCAATCGGCTGCCTCCTGCACACCCCCTTCTGGGGATCAAGCCCACAATCCGGGCATATGCCCTGACCGGGAATCGAACCGGTGACGTCTTGGTTCCTGGGTCAACACTCAACCACTGAGCCACACCTGGCTAGGCCATCCTCTTTTTAAATAATTTGAATTTAACTAGGATAAAGGTCCATCCAGAGATGAAGAACAGAGAGAACTCTCAGAGCAGCATCGTGCGTGGTACAGTTTCGTGTCATAGATGCCCCTGTCCACACAGACGCCTGCCTGCGTGTGCATGTGGTCCACGCATCACATACAGGGAGCACCACCTCTGAGGGCTGTGGAATTAGAAGGTGCACTGGGCTTCTTAGTGCTGAGGAATCTCAATAGTAGAGTCGCCACACTAGCCCCACACTCAGGGGTGAGGCTTCAGTGTTTCTAGCTGCAGGTCTGAGCTCTGAGGCCCCACGTGGCATCCTCCTCGCTCCTGTAACAGCAACCTCAGCCTAGTTTGACTATTTCCTTCCACTGAATCGATGCATTCTTACACGTTTGATTACTAACCACAACCATGAGCAAAAATAAATAAATAAATAAAAAATAATTAAATAAACAGGGCATGGGGTGAGTCCTGGAGGAAAAAGCGGTCTTTTAATAATCAGAATCTTTATGTATGTCATCTCATCGTTCTGCTAAGATGTTGAGAGCACCGGATTTTTAGAGCATGACCCGGTCTTTGAGCTCAGAAAAAAAAACAAAAACCATCCCCCCATGTCATCAGGCACAGACTTTGTGTCTACTCCTCACAAGCTCAAGCTAACCACCCGACAGCTTAGGGGTGGCCTCTTCTCTTCATTTTTGGAAGAGCAGGACTGGAATTTCATCGTATTGATCATAAACGGGAAAAAGTACATTGCAGAATAAAACGTAAAATGCTTTTACGGCATTTTCATCATAAGGCTGCCTGTAATAGAGTTGACCTCATATTCACCTAAGATTTCTCTGGCTCCAAGTTCAGCTTTCATGCCAATTAACATGTTAATGACATATATCACTTAAAGAGCCCATCATAACTTTTATCACATCATATTACATCTATTTCCTTGTAATTAAATCAGAATTACAGGGTGTAATTACTTTTCTATTCCTGAATACCCATTCCTTTTCAGACATTTAAATTCAAGTGCAAGTACTAAAAGACATTTAAAAGTAACAACCTAATGAAAATATTGTCAATTAATGAAAGCGTTGCGTTTCACCCTCCATCCAGTTCCTTTTTGACAAAGTCCTTTCTCCCCAGGTACTTCGGATGGCATGTCGTGATCGATGGTATTCAGTCAAATGCTTTCTACATCTCCTAAATCGCTGGGGCTCTAGTCTCTGTTAACAAACAGTTCTCACACGTAAATATAATTACATACAATTATTAGCGGAAAAGGATCAGATACGGTTTATTAAGGAAATACCTGTAATTACCCAAGTCTAAGACTTCCCTTTACATGTGAATTCAACTGGGGGTTGGAGTTTGCAATCATTCTACCTGCAAAACAGATACTGACTTTGATTTGGGGAAGTTGGTGTGACTCCTGGCAGGACCCAGAAAGGGATACACCTTTGTTTAAAAGGCTTAACTGCAATTCTGGCCCTTTAAATACAGTTCCTCATGTTGTGACCCAACCATAAAATTATTTTCGTTGTTACTTCATAACTGTAATGTTGCTACTGTTATGAATCTAATGTAAATATCTGATATGCAGGATGGTCTTAGGCGACCCCTGTGAATGGGTCGTTCGACTGCCAAAGGGGTCGCGACTCACAGATTGAGAACCGCTGCAAGGTCTTCCAACCCCTCCCAAACATCGAATTTAATACTTAATCTTACATCAGACTTAATTTTTTAGCATCATGGTAACTTCAAGCCATGCCTCTGTGGACTGGGCTAAAGCAGGGTCGGCAGAACATGGCCAGTGGGAAGGTGGTGTTGGGTGACAAGCACACCCATCCGCTTGCAGATTCTCCCAGATCTCGATGAGGAGATAAATCATTGCACGGGGCAAATGGGCATGTCTGTGTTCCCGTAGAACTCCATTTCCGGACACTGAGATTTGAATTTCATGTCATTCTCACATGTCCCAAAATACTATTATTCTTTTGATATTTTTTTCAACCATTTAAACATGTAAAAGCCATCCTCAGTCTGCAGGCCTCACAAAAACAGGCAGCGGGGCGGACTCGGCCCAGGACCCCAGCTTGCCTGGCTGAAGGGCTTGTTGAGCAACATCAGGTTCTCTGGGTCCCTGAGTCAATCTCAGCATCCCTAGGGCTCGGCGCCCTCCAGGGAGAGAGCAGAGGCGGTCCAGCTGCGCCTGGGTCCTCCCCCTGCCTCCAGGTTGCCAGCCCCCAAAACGCATGTCCTCCCACAGAAAGGCAACCCCCTCCAGCTCTCTGAGCCTGGACTCCGAGCTCTTTGCTGGTTCGCCCAAATGTCTCCAGCCTTCGGCGCAGAGCCCAGTGCCAAGCAGGTACTCAGACCTCATCAGGGGAGAGAAGGAGCCAAGGGATGCAGAAAAGACCGAGCATCCTTTGTTCTGTTCTCAAGGCAGCCTCTACATCATTAATGCTTATGATAAGATAAAGCCATTACTTACTAGCAAAATGAATAATTAACTGTTTTTCAAAACCTCATGGTTTGGACAAGGAAGACTGGCAACTGTGAGTACCTGTGAGCGGTCCGTCTAAATGACTTCTTGAAACAGCAGAGCCCCAGCCCTCGCAAAATCTGCAATATTGCCATCGATTTCCAAATGAGTTGAGCCCATTTCCTGACAGTTTGGGGGACAAGAGCCAAACCATGAGGCTCCTATTTTGTCTTCAGCCTTTTACAATTAAGAGCTGGCCTTGTTTAAAGCTCAACCTGTCATTATCTTGAATACTGAGACAGGACACTTTGATCCAAATGGAATCTGACTGCCCGATACAATCCAAAGTGAAGCTGCTTCCAAGCGCATCTTTCACTCTGTACATCATCCAGGCCAGCTGACGTCTGTTTCCGCGAGAGGTGGGCTGCTCTCCTGATGGTGCAACGGAGAGCTGATGTTGCATGAACTTTCCTGCTGTTGTTTCTTCTCCAGCTGACAGCTTCGCCCTGCACCCCGGGCCTGCCTGTTCGTCTCACGGAGACGTTCCCCGGGTCTCTCTCTTCCGATTAGCCTGGGCAATGATTGGGATAATTTAGGACCTGCACCGCTTGATCGTCTGTACAGTTACAACAAATAAAACATTTTAATATGAGCAGTCACTGCATGTTTACTCTATCGTATTGCTGAGAGCTGAGCAGATGCCAAACGCTATAACACGAGAGGGGAGCAGAACCCTAGAATGATGACACTAATAAGGAAATTACAAAAGGCCCAACAAATGGCATTTGTGTTAAATCAATAATGCTCTGTTTGTTTGTTTTTTAATTCTAATCTTTCGCTGAAAAAAAAATTTATCTTTCTAAACAGTTGGCGATTCCTATTCTTGTTCGTCTTCCTGAACATAATTAAAACCATGTTGTGGCGTCTACTTAAGACATCAACTTTCCCAAGGCTGTCTTGTCCACTGCGTTTTAAACAAAGACACTTGCTTTGGCACTGTGCCCTTAATTAATCATCTGAGGCTTTATTGCGGTACCCAAAAAAAAAGTCTTTGTTTAATGATACATCACAAGCCCAGTTTCTGCAGAACTTAATCAAATACAGAACCAACTTTCTAATCAGCTTATTAATGCAGGCCTGGATTTCAGGACATTATTTGATAAAAGGAGTATTGGTTTGTGAGACCCTGTTTCTATAGGCGGCTTAGGAATTCTTCCACAGACATGAGATCGACCCTTTGTTCTTGGAGTTGAGAATGGAAGCCCGTTATTTAATGAGGCAGAGAAACTTTGCTGGCTCCTTGAAGGTCACTGAACACTCGGACCTGGCTGAGGAGGAGGCCAAGGCGTGAGTGGCCCGTTTGAAAAGGGCCTTCAGAATTCACATCTTCATTGGCTAATTTTCAGGGGCACGCTGAGAATCAGATGGTGCATTTCAGGATAAAGATGATGCTCAGCCTACCCTGGCTGACACCGCTCGCTCTGATCTGGCCACAGATCTGTTCCTGCTTTACTCTGCTTGCAAACCGCTAACGTGCGTCCTCGCCACACTCCAGGCACAGCCTGAGCAGAATCCACTCAGAAGTCTCAAATGCAAAAAGAAAAACAAACAAAGCCATTGCTAAACTACACCAAGCCAGATCTAGGATCTTGAAACGGGTCTCAACAGGATAATGAAATGATCAGAGAACGGGGTATATCATTGAATGCCGTCACCTCTCAAAACGCACCATTTCCCAGACTTGGTATATATGCTCGCCCAAGAAGTTGTGAGCTTCTTAGCTCTTATTATTCTAAGAAAAAGTCTTAATATTCCATTACAGTGGTCACTTTGGAAGTTGTATCGTCTCTGCTGTATTTGTGAGAATTGAAAATTCGTGATGCTCATCATTGGTAGTTTGGAAAACACATTAATACGAGCTGTAATTCCATGTTCCCTGCGTCCTGTTGCTCTGAGTCAAATATTATTGCAAGTGTCATTTACATAGGCCTTTCCTTATGCCAGGCACTGCGTTCAGCACCTCTGGGGCATCTTCTCCTATAAGATGGGAAGTGCTGTCCCCATTTTACAGATGAGTGAGTGGAGGCTTCAAGTGACCCGAAGTTCTTCTACAGCCGGGACCATGGCCTCGGCCTCTCCCAATCTTCTTAATGTGGTGCTGAGTCGCAGGGTGTCTCCAGCTCATCCCAGACTTGGCACTGACGGATGTAAGCAGAGGAAATCATGAGCATGTCCCTACAAACTACAGGCAGCTTTGGGAGCCTTGGTCCCCAAGAGAACGCTGTGTCCTGACGATCTGGTGGGATCAGAATTGGTGGTTCATAGCAGAGCTTGAGACTCTGACAGGTGTGGCCTCAAATCCCAGCTCCTGTTGAGTCCCCAGGAGACTCACATGACTTCTCTAAGCCTGTTTCCTCAACCTTAAAAACATGGCTAGTTACAGTACCTACCTCATCGAAGCGATTAAGTGAACCCATTCAGGTAAGAGCCCACACAACACGCATTAAGTAAATGTTGAAACGTGTAAGCGCGTGTTGAGTGGGCATGTCACCTGCATGGTGATAAAGCACCATTTTTCTTCTTTCTCCAGTTAGAACCTTTTCAGGGGGAGTGAATGTCCCCCTCCCTGGGTAAGACTGGAGACAACCGGACTTTTCTGCCAATTCTTAGGAAGTTAGGCCTTTGGTCACTCAACTCAGGAACTCAAGACTCAACTCAGGAACTCGATTTCAATAATAGAACATGGGTTCCCTCCTTTCCTGAGGTCTCAGCTCCTGCTTTGAGCTGGAGGCCTCCTGTGGGAAGAGGAGGGTGGAGTGCTCCTCCACTCTTTCTCCTGGCTTCCCAGCCTGCTGAGAGCAGCTCTAGCCCCCCAGGGGCCGAGGTCTGGGGCGTGAGGTGGGCCGTTGAGACAGGGAGGGAGCAAGAAGGGTGTTTGCTGGCTGGGTGGCTCCCAATGTGTGCTCCAGGCTGATGGTTAGAGCTGACTCTTTTCTTTATGTTTTTTCATTATTATTATTATTATTATTATTATTATTATTGGAGTAAAATAGACATATAACAGAACATACCAGTTTAGTCATTTTTAAGTGTACAGTCGGCAGCATTAAGTACATTTGTATTGTTCTACAACCATTACCACCATCTGTCTCCATAGAATGCCACTCCATATCCTGAGTCACCTTGGCTGCTGGAACAGAGAACAGTAGACTGGGTGGCTTATAAACAACAAAATGTCACAGTTGAGCAGCTGGAAGTCAGAGGTCAGGGTGCCCGCCTGGCCTGGTTCTGATGAGAGCGTTCTGTGTTTTCATTGTGTCTTCACCTGGCAGAGAGGGTGAGGGAGCTCCCAGGAGCTCTTCTTATAAAGGCACTAATCCTGTTCATGAGAGCTCCATCCTCATGACTGAATCTCCTCCCAAAGACCCACCTCCTAACCCCATCTCATTGGGGGTTAGGATCTCAGCATACAAATGTGGGGGATATACAGCACAGTCAGAGCCTCCTGCATTTTCATGGGCTGATTGGAATGTCTCTCTGGACCCTCCCCCTACAGTCCCATGATCCAGGCAGATGCCTCCATCTCACAGATGGTGAACTGTGACTGTCCACTCTATGCGCAGGGTCAGCGTCCCCTGGGTAAGGACTTCTGAGCACCACCCCCAACGTGCTCTGTCCCCTGCATGTGTCATGTTCTCTCCTACATGGCCCACAACAAGCACCTGAGTCTTCCCTGGACAAAGTCTCAGAGGCCAGGCGGGTCCAAGCCGGCATCTGCCCCTGGAATGCCCTGTGAGTGGTTAGAGACCCTCTGCTCTCACCTGCGTTAGCTTCCTGGATGGAGTCAGGTACCAGAGCTCTCTGTCTCCCAAGGAGAAAAGTGAGGAGGTGAGACAGGGAAGGGAGGGCAGCCAACAGCGGGTCATACCCAGTGCCCATGTGGGCAGAGAATTCGGGGAGCCTGCGTGGAGCACAGGCCTGAGTTATTCACCCTAGGGGAGAAGCTGGGGTACTTACACACCAACTCCTGTCTGTCAGTGCTCGAAGAGGCAGGGTGTTGATTGGACATTCATACACCCACTGCTGGGTACCCAGCAGGCACTGGCAGCCAAAGAAAGCCCTTGGGCCACAGACTACAGGTTCCAGCCAGGAGATCTGCAGCCGGGTTCCCTAAGTGCCAAAACTGTGCCCCTCACTGGTTGTTATCTCCACTTACCTCCTCAGCATTTAGCACACAGCCTGGCATATAGCATGTGTTCAGTAAATATTGGTAAAATGCACATAGCCATGCATATATGTATTCAGGCATGCATGCATGCATATGTAAATGTGACGTGTCAAGAAGCTAGATCAGGAACTCTGAAGTCATGTGTTGTTAGGAGCCATAAATAAACTAAGAGCGCCAGCATGGGAGGCAACAGGGGGTGGTGGGGAGTGTGGGGAGCCATGCAGCACTTGCCTGGTCCAAAGGGGGCAGCAGCTAGTCACTTCCATGCAGAAACCTGGACCCAGTTGCCAGTTGCCAGATCCCCCAAGAAGAAGCTATTATGCAAAATGTTCTGGCTTTTAGCTTGTGCTTGACCCCAGAGTTTTCAAAACCCTGTGCAGTTCAAAAACCAAAAACAAAAAAATTATCTTCAGGCCAAGGGCGGCTCTCCAGCCAGCAGTTGGAGGCCACTGACATTAAGCAACATTTGAGATGAAAAGTATTTCTCTTCCCTTATATTCTTCTGCGTTCTCTCTGCTGGTAAAAAGCCAGAGCAATAGATGTGAATGGCACAGTAGGTTTGGCCACCTAGAGGCAGGTGGAGGAATGAGATGACCTCAGGCGACCTCCCACCCGCCAAAGGGCCTATTAACCCCAGTGAGCCACAGGCTCTCTCTGTGGCTATTTTGCCAGCAGCCTTCCTCTCGCCACAACACCCCCTCTCTTCGCCTTCTGCTTATGCCATCAGCTAATGAGTGGGACCCAATGGTGGATCCATCAGAGGCTCGGTGTCCTGCCAGGACTAAGCACCATGTTAGTAATTGTGTACGCGCTGGCAGGGTTGCTAGGCAGCTAGCAAATGTGACGTCTCCCCTGAGGCAACACCAGAGAGAGGCAGGGGATGGCGAGCTCTGCCAGAGAACGATGAAATCAAGACGGTCAAGTGACCCAAGATGAGCTCAGGTGGTTTCTGTTCTGTCCAAAGGAAGGATACACTCGCTGTTGAGACAGGAGTCCACTCGCTTACCCCATAGGCCAGTGATGGCGAACCTTTTGAGCTCGGCGTGTCAGCATTTTGAAAAACCCTAACTTAACTCTGGTGCCGTGTCACATATAGAAATTTTTTGATATTTGCAACCGTAGTAAAACAAAGATTTATATTTTTGATATTTATTTCATATAGTTAAATGCCATTTAACAAAGAAAAATCAACCAAAAAAATGAGTTCGCGTGTCACCTCTGACACGCGTGTCAGAGGTTCGCCATCACTGCCATAGGCTAATAAAGGAAGTAACACGTTCAAAGATGGGGCCATGCGCTGTTGATAGGAGCCTATGTGATGGGAGCCTAAATTGGGGAAGAATTTGGCAAAAGCTGACGAAATTTTACGTACTCATTCTCTTCAACCTACAGGTTGATGGCTGGAAATTTCTCTTTCCATGTCTCTGGGTATATATACAAAGATGAGTGCATAATGCTATTGCCTGCACCTGTAGGACAGTGGTTAAGGCCAAAGACTCTGGGGCCAGACCTACGAGGTTTGAATCTTAGCTCTACCACTTAGCAAGTTGTGCAGTCTTGGGCAAGTCACTTCTCTCCCCTATGCCTCAGTCTCTTTGTCTGAGAAATGGGACTATTAAAGTACCTATTTCATATAGTACGTAGGAGATGAAGTGAGTTGACATGGGTCAAGCACTATTTAAATGCGGGTATTTTTCACCCATTAGAATTGCGTAAGCATTTTTTAGTTTTATATACCAGTACATTTAATATAGCCTTTAAAAAAGAATAAAGTATGTGTTGATATAGAACAATTACATAATTTATTACTTAATGGCAATATCAAGTGTCTATAGTAGTCAGTTTGGTGTTAAAAATAATATATACACATTATACCCAACAAAGCTGTTTCTAAAAATAAGTGTGTGTGTGTGTGTGTGTGTGTGTGTGTGTGTACACACTTGTTTATCTATGTATAAATGTTTCTAGAAAGATCAGAAATAGGTTGGAGGGGTGCTTTTGATTTTTCTGGTGTTTGAATATTTTTTACCAAGTTTTTGTGCTATTTTTTTCCCAAGGAAAATCTCTTTTAAAAGAAAAATGCAGCACTAAGCTCAGTGGCTAATAGCAGTGGACATAAACCCAGGCTTATGAACTCATATCCCCCTGGGGATCTTTCTAATCTACCTTGTTGGCAAGGCTGAGGCTTGGTGAAATAACCCAGGCTCCCCAGCGGACATACCCTCAGAAACACTGCCTCTGCCACTTCCCTGCTGGGCAGCCTGAGACAGGAAATGTCAGTCTCTGTGCCTTTCCTCTTTTCAGTGAACAGAGCAGCTCCTTATGGGTTTTTAGAGGATGGACTGAGAAGGTTTGCAAAGTACAGAGGCCAGGACCTGTCATATGGAAATAGGGGTTATTGTCATATATGGTGGCTAATTGCCAACTGCAAGCTTTACGAAGGTGGCAGGAATCAAGATGTTCACTATTGTCACTTATGCAAATTAAGAAGACAACACCTAGGGGAGAAAAATACCTTTTCTGTCTCTTTCTCTCTCTTTTCTTTCATCTTTAACACACTCCATTACCAAAAGCCCTTAAGGCTTCTGTTGATAACTTACACAATAAACACATTAAAAATCAGCAAAATGCCAGGTCGGCTGTTGTCTAAGATTCATCTTTTTAGTCCAACGCACAGTCGAAAAATGCCTGGGGCGGGGGGAGAAATTAAAATCTGCAGTGATAACATTTCAATGTAGTTGATTCTAGAGAAACCACTGATGATGCTGTGGCCTCAGTCGTGGTTCAGGGCTCCCACCCACCCCCTGCCTCCTTCCACACGTCCTGCTTTTCCTGCACGTCCCACCCACCCCATCCCACACACCCTCACACACACAACCTTCTCCTTCACAGACCCCTGAATAATGCCACTGTCACGATCCTAGAACTGTTTTCTACATAATCTACCTATCTATATCTATCTGTAAAATTTCCCAAATATCCATAAAATATTTTCACACTATAATATAAAAAAGAAACAGCGAAAATTATAGTAAAACATGACCCATATACATATCTTTGTATGTATATGTGTCATGTTCAATGTGCATACACACAGAGATAATATCTATACCTATGTGTGTGTGTGTGTGTATATATATATATATATATATACATATATATATATATATATATATATATATATATATATATATATATAATCTGTGAGTGTTTGTGTGTGTATACACATTGAACACAAACACACACACTCAGGCACCACTGTATTAACAGACATAAGCCAAATTCTGGATTTAAGAAAAGTAGGATAATATTTAACCAGCAATTATTTGCACCTTTTCATTATATTTACATTTTTTAATAAAAACTAAATAATACCTGTGTGTGTACACATGTGCATGCATGTGTTCACATGCTCACATTCTCTTGGTGCCAACAACTACTACCAGTGCAAAGGAGCCAGGGGAGGGTTTAAGCAGGGGGCTCACAGCCAGATTTGCAAGGTCGGAGGGTCACCCAGTGCCCAGGTGAAAGGCAGATGGGTGGACACAGGAGTGAAGCAGGAAGCCATCAGAGGACACCACAGATTGTTAGCTGCAGCAGGGGCAGAGGGAGGGGAGAAAGGAAAAGCTATCTGTGCCCCACTGTTCAGCCCAGCACTTTGGATGTTTGTTGGAAGTTTCCGTAGTCGGCAGGATGATGGGGGTGGGAAACAGTGTGTCCAAATAGGGGAAAAAACATATGCTTCTTTGACAATATAGGTGCACTGGACATAGTAACAATATCTAGAAAGTCTGCTAACCTGGCCCCATTTCTTTGTACAGTCATTGGGTTTTATTTACTTGTAAGTTCCCCTGGACTATGAGCTCCTTGAGAGCTGGGTCTTTGCTCTTTTTATCTCTGTCTCCCCAATATTTAGAACAGAGATTAGCATCTTTGTCTGTGGCCAAATCCTTCTCACCACCTGTTTGTGTAACAGCCACACTCATTCATTAATTAATTAGTCCTACAATGACAAGGTTTAGTCTTGATACAGAGACCCTATGGCCTAAAAATCCTAAAATATTTCCTACCTGGCCCTGTAGGAAAAGTTTGCAGACCCTGGACCTAGCATCATGCAGAAAACATACTAGATGCACCATAAATAGTTATTCGATGTATAAATGTGAATAATAATAGGAATTCCCTTCATCATATAGAGAAATAATCCATTGATTCCTCTTTGGCTAGATCACTCCTTGAACTTAATCCCCAAATATAATTTTTTTTTCTGAGTCACACTCATTCTCTCAATTGGTCCAGTCCTTTGGAGCTCCACGGGGCTGGATTCAGAGGGCCCTTGAAGACAGCAAACTGAAGCATCTCGAGCAGATGCATTCTCAACCTGGGTACTATTGACATCTTAGGCAGGGTCATTCTCTTGTGGGGCTGTCCTATGCCATATGGAATGTTGAGCAGCATCCCTGGCCTCCACCCACCAGATGGCAGCAGCACTCCCTCTCCTCTGCTGCTGACCATCAAAAATGTCTCCTAGAAAAAAAAAAAAATGTCTCCTAGGAGATAAAAGTCTCCTCCTAGTTGAGAAAAATGGCTCTAGAGTAGCAATTTTCAGCTGGAAAATTCAGCTGCCCCAAGAATTTGTAAAACATACAAAACCTGACTATTTAGTCAGGGGCACTGACCTCTTTTCCCCTTAGATTGTCAAATAAAAAGAATGACAACACAACAATAGCCATCCAGTGTGAATGAATCAAAACTATTCCTTTTTTCTTTTTTTTCTTTTTTTTTTTGGTCAGATCAGCAAAAAATATAATATATATTTTTTGGTGTGCCACAGAAGTTTAGTTTATATGTGCTGTGAGATGGAAAAGGTTGAAAATCACAGAGAGAGAGAGAGAGAGAGAGAGAGAGAGAGAGAGAGAGAGAGAGAGAGAGATATTATAAATAAGAACTTAGTACTGGGGACCATTTGTAAAAGTCCCTGAGGATATTCCCCACATTTAAAAATATACATGAAAAAATAGCTCATGGGATCCAATAAGTTTTGTCAATGCCGTGTGCTATATATCCCATTTGGGGAGTTTGTATTCCCATTAGCATTAAAAAAGAAAGACCGTGACAAGTCCTGCAGTAGAGTCCTGGTCAACCCAGTCTCACTCCAGCATGGTTGCCTACACAGGCATCTATCTCTTCACATAACACCTATTGGCATCCCCCAAAGCTACATTTCCCTGGAAACCAATTTGAATAGGTTTGGTTTAAACTAAGAGCCCTTTTCTCTGCAATGGTGCACAATTTCTCTTTCTCTGTCCCACGTGGATTCATGCCACAAACACTGTGAGTGTCTCCTTACTAAGTGTCAGACACTAACTGGAACCAGCTGGAGATGGAGCAGCAACAAGACCCACTGTCTCCACTTGAAAAAGCTCACATCCACAGGCAGTGGGCCCAGGAAGATCAAAGCATGTGGACACTGACACTTCCCTCAGAACTCAGCGACCCAAACTTTCCAGTAGATGATTTTGTGGAATGAGTGGAATAGACCGAACCCCTCCTCTTGTCTCTTGTGATATTTTAGCCCCATCTTAGGAGGGCACAAAGGTGATTCTTACCAGAACTGTGTGGTTTTATTTTTTCCTTTTACTTAAATTTATTGGGGTGATATTGGTTAATCAGACTATATAGTTTTTATTGTACAACTCTATGATACATCATCTGTATATTGCATTGTGTACCCACCACCCAAAGTCAAGTCTTCTTCGGTCCCCTTTACCCCTGACCACCCTCCACCCTCCTTCCCTCTGGTAACCACCACACTGTTATCTGTGTCTATGAGTTCTTATTTGTTTGTTTTTCTTATTTGTTCATTTGTTGCTTTTAGTTTTATATCCCACATATGATTGAAATCATATGGCTCTTGACTTTTTCTGTCAACTTATTTCACTTAGCACAATATTCTCAAGATCCATCCATGTTGTCACAAATGGCAGTATTTCATCTCTTCTTATAGCTGAGTAGTATTCCATGTGGTTATCAAGGAAAAGAGTGGTGGTTGCTTAGGAATAAGACAAAAGGAAAACTTCTCAGAAATTTGTGCCTTCCTAAGAAGGAAGGAACTGAAAACTCTTCAGACCCATCCGTTAGATCCAGTGTCAAGCATACAGCACCGCAGCCTTAAGCAGCCTCTGCGTTAGAATGAACTGACTTCCACCATCACATGTACATGACCAGCCCAGTCAGGCCTCTCATTTACCACCTGTACAAAATTAATTTTCTAAGGTTGGGCTTCCCTCATAATAATTTAGAGTCCAAAGGATAGGAAGCAGTGCTGGGAGAAGAGGGAGAACAAAGCCGTCTTTATTCACCGTAAAATATATTTGTTCAAATCACCCCTGAATACACTCACATTCAGTACAAATAATTAAGTCCCCTTCAGTTTATCATGAGGACTTCAGGGGCCATGTGGCACATATTAAGAGCATGGAATGCAAGAACTAATACCTACTTGGTAGTAATTGGAGTTCCTGCTTTGGGTGAGCTCCTACGAAAGACATTACCTATTTAGCTCCTTACTACGTTCTTCACCCCATTTTATAGATGAGAAAAGAGGCTTCAAAAAGTGCAGGAACTTACCCAAGGCCACAAAGAAAGGCAAAACTCCTGGTTAGAAACCCAGGGCCTTGGGTTGCCTCCACATGTTTGGACCTTGGTGGGCTTGAATTCCAGCCCCAGCACTTCCCAGGTGGGCTCCTGCCTGGATTATACACTTCTCCTGAGTCTCAGCTTCCTCATCTGGGGAGCGGAGACAGGCTTCTCTACACCCTGGGCAGCAGGGCCTACTTAGCCCAGAGTCGGGGCTCAACAAGCCCCACACTCCTTCCTCTTTCAGAGTTTTCCATAGACTCCGCCAACCCCTTTTAGAAAATCTCTTCAGAGCAAGGTATTCTGGCGACGGCTCTGAGCACTTCCACGTGGCACCTCTGCCACGCATGGGCTCACCTCCCTTCAGGCAGCCCATGACGGGTTCAACATAACCAAGCCAGCAAATCACCAGTTCATCCTTGAACCAGTGGGTTTCTCAACCAGGGCGACTCTGCCCACCTGCCCAGGGAACAGTGGCAAGATCTGGAGACATTTGTATCACTACTGGAGGGTGGTGGCACTGCCAGCATCTCATGGGCAGAGGCCATATATGCTACAGGGCATAGGGCGGCCCCCATCCCACTACTAATTATCCATCCTACATGTCAGTATTGGCAAGGTTGAGAAACCTTGGTTAAAATCCAGGTTTATCAAGCACCTTGCACTCTTTTGCTTCCCTAACTGAGGGTTTCTAAACCTCAGCTGTACAGACATCTGAGCCAAATATTTCCCTGTTGTGGGGGGACCTGTCGGATATGTATAGGATGTTAGCAGCATCCCTGGCCTCTACCCACTACATACCTGTAGCTCTGCACCCTTCGTCAGTCGTGACAACAAACATGTCTACAGCCATTGCTAACCACCCCCAACATCCTTCTTGTGCCCCAGCCTTGCTCTCCTCCTTCCCCTGGGGACACAAGTCATCCCAGTGGAGAACCATTATCCTAACCCGTGGCCGGCAAATTGCGGCTCGCGAGCCACAGGCAGCTTTTTGGCCCCTTGAGTGTGGCTCTTCCACAAAATACCACGTGCGGGCACACATACAGTGCGATTGAAACTTCGTGGCCCATGCACAGAAGTCAGTTTTCGGCCTGGGCGAGTCTATTTTGAAGAAGTACTGTTGATATTTGGCTCTGTTGACTAATGAGTTTGCCGACCACTGTTAACCCAAGGAAAATCAGTTTAACTATAAAATAAGAATAACAAAACGGCCCTAGAAAATATTAAGAGGGCATTCTGGATAACCATTAAATATGTTTTTAAAGTGGATTTGTGTATGTGTGTGGATCTATTAAACACCTGAGCATGTCAGGCAGGAAGAAATATTATCTCCTGTGATTTGCTGCCATAGTGTTGTTAGAGCCACAAATTGAACGCCCTCTTTATTTCCCAGCGTAGGTTCTATTGTTGGGGTCACACTGGCTTCCAGGGACTCCACACTAGAATAGAAATAGAGAAGCATGTCCTTTTTTGTTGTTATCAATGTTCTATTTTTGGAGCCCCATTATTATTCCAAAATAAATTCGATCTTAATTTGAAGCAATGTGACTGGGCCTGGAGCAGCCAGCAGCCCGGGGCTCTGTGACTGACTGACCCCGCAGAGAGGGGCACCTCTCACTCAGAGAAGCTGCCTGTCCTCAGGGCCTGGCACCCTGTGAGGAGGTGCTCATCTCCCCAGAAGGGAGCCTGTCCTCCTCCAGTAACTAATAATCTACCTCTGAGAAACCGAAGGCATCGCTGATGATGTTCATTTATTAAAAATTTCCATACAATAGAATATTATTGAGCCATGAGATAGAAGGAAATCCTGCCATTTGTGACAACGTGGATGAACCTGGAGGACATTATGCTAATTAAGATAAGCCAGGCAGAAAAAGACAAATACTCAGGATCTTACTTATATGCAGAGACAAGAATTTGTTTTCAAGACAAATTCATAGAAACAGAGTAGAATGGTGATTACCAGAGGCCGGGGGGTGGGAGCAATGGATCAATGCTGGCCAAAGGGTATAAGCCTTTAGTCAGAAGATGAGTGAGTTGGGGTCTGATTTCAGCGTGGTGACTATCCTATATAATAAAAGCCTAATATGCTAAGTGACCCACCATTTGACCATTCGACCAGTCACTATGACACACACTGACCACTAGGGGGGCAGATGCTTTGACCAGTAGGTTAGCTTGCTTCTGGGCTCCAGCCCATTGGGACTGGGTGAGAGGGGCTGGATACGCTGTGGAGCCCTCCCGCGGTCCCTCCCCAGCCCTGATTGTGCACCAGTGGGGTCCCTCAGCCTGGCCTGTGCCCTCTCACAATCCAGGACCCCTCAGGGGATGTCGGAGAGCCGGTTTTGGCCCAATCTCTGCAGGCCAGGCCAAGGGACCCCACCAGTGCACAAATCTCTGCACCAGGCCTCTAGTCATTAATAATAGTGTGTACTTGAAAGTTGCTAAAAGAATAGACCTTCAGCTTTCTCAATACACTCATAAAAAAAGAGTAAGTGGGGTGACATGTGTGTTAATTAACATGATTGTGGTCATCGTTTCATAATGCATGTTAAATCATCACAGGATAAACTTGAAATAGTTACAGTTTTATTTATCGATTATACCTCAGCACAGCTGTTGGAAAAGAGACATTTCCATGGCAGGGAAACTGAGGCACAACCAAAACCTAACATGAGGGTATAAAACAGGGGTCCACAAACATTTCCTATAAAGAGCCAGACAGTGAATATTTCAGATTGTTCCGTCACACAACCTCCATTGACACAGCTGACTTTGGCCACCACATCATGAACCCAGCCAGAAAGACACTCGAGAAAACAGTCCCAACTGTGTTCCAGCACAACTTCCTATGTCACTGACGCTAGCATTCTGGAATTTGAAAATCTCATGTAATGATCACATCACAAAACAGTCTCCTATTCATTTTTTTCTCAACCATTTGAAAATGTAAAAACTGCCCTGGCAGGTGTGGCTCAGTTAGTTGGAGCATCGTCCCATCCACTAAAACACTGGTTCTCAACCTTCCTAATGGCGCAACCCTTTAATACAGTTCCTCATGTTGTGGTGACCCCCAACCATAAAATTATTTTCGTTGCTACTTCATAACTGTAATTTTGCTACTGTTATGAATCGTAATGTAAATATCTGATATGCGGCATATATTTTCATTGTTACAAATTGAACATAATTAAAGCATAGTAATTAATCACAAAAACAATATGTGATTATATATGTGTTTTCCGATGGTCTTAGGCGACCCCTGTGAAAGGGTCCTTCGACCCCCAAAGGAGTCTCGACCCACAGGTTGAGAACCACTGCACTAAAAGGCCACCAGTTTCATTCCCAGTCAGGGTACATTTCCAGGTTTCAGATTCAGTCCCCAGTAGGGGGTGTGCAGGAGGCAGCCTATAGATGTTTCCCTTACATTAATTTTTCTCTGTGTCTGTCTCTCTCTCTTCCTCTCTCTCTCCCCTGCTCCCTTCCTCTCTCTCTGGAATTAGTAAAACATTAAATAAATAAACAAACAAACAAACAAATACAATCTAAAGGGCATTCTTAGCTCATGAACAGGCAGCAGGCAGCATCTGGTCCATCCACCTCTTACAGGGAATGTGACAAAAATGGGAAACTACCATCTCCAAACAAAACTCCCAAATCCCACTTTTCTGTCCTTATGATGAAGGCGACCACCTTAGTTATTTGGAACTTGGTTTGGTCAGCTCCACAGGAGTAATCTGCCAATCCCTGAACTTCTGGAACGTTCTGTCTTAGGGAAGGGCAAACATGGAGTAACTTGATGCTGGCTCATTTCTCCTCCTGCTACGGTTCCATGAAATAGGTGTTTAAAGTAGAAGTAATCAATGGATTGGATTTCTTCAGGGCTTCCTGGTTGAAAAATAGAAAAGAAAGAAAAAAAACTCTCAAGTTCTAAGTTTTGCAAAACACAAAGCTCTCAGGGCCCCTGTGGAAAATATGCCTCCAATTTCCATCTTCCCTCTCCAAGCACAGTCAAGTGTCCACGCTGAGGGCAGAGCCACTTGGCTCAGAGCTTCTTGGTGATTGCTTATAAATTCTCCATCAGCCCTGGATTAAGTTTTTTAAAGGGATTTCTCTTCTTCTTTTTTTTTTTTTTTTTTACCATGATCACAATTTTCAGATTTCCAACTACTTATAAAACTTTTTTCCCCCTCCCCGTCTCACGGAGAAGGTCAGTCACTTTTAAGATATAAGAGAATTTGAGAACAGATTAATGACAAAGACAAATGATGATTTTTATTTTAGCGGAAGTTTCGGTGCGTTGTCTGCCTGACCGGGCACTGATAATAAAGTGCATTTGACATATAACTGCGTAAGTTCTTTGCTTTAAAGTTCAACGATGGATCAAAGAGCGAATTCTTTCTTGAAAAAGAAATGTCCTGGAAGGAAAAATAATAGGAAGGTTGGGGGAAAACCGCATCCATCCTTTTGTCTCTCTCTCTTCTCTTTGTGGCCCAGAGACCCAGCATTGAGTGACTTCTTCAGAAAAGAGATCAGTGAAATTGTCAGTTGATTACTTCTCCTTGATTAGCATTTATAAGAGCCCTGTGATACAGTATTTGCATTCCTATTTAGCCGTGATTTTTGTGGGGCACCAATGATTAAACTTGTCACGGGGCTTGATTGACGGGGTCAGATCTTCACTTTCTACTCTTTTGAAATTAAAAACAAATGTGTCAGCTCCCTTCATGGGCCGGAGCGCCGTGCAGCTCGCCTGCCTTGTCATTGCAGATAGGTCAGGAATGTTTTAATTTTAGGGATGGATTCTGCTTGTCAAGGAGAGTGTGATGGCGTGTGGTTCTGGAGATGAGATGTGAAGGGTGTAAAACAAAGAAGGGGAAGAACAAAGACAAAGACACTCACATTATTAGACAGATTTAATTAGTCTGAATGGATATTATGCTAGATGAAGCAGTGAGCTGTGAAATTAACCCTTGATTACGGATTGGCAGATCATAGTCATAAAGAGACTCAAACCTTGGTGGAGAGACGCGAGGTGCGATTTCAGCTTCCCCTACCCTTCGGGGTTGCATGCCAGGTCCCCACTCCCTCCGCCCTCCCCTGCCTACTTGCACAGCAGAATCGGTAGAAGGAAGTGAGCGAGTTCATCTTCAGCTTGTGCAAGGAGGTGCGCCTGGAAAAAGAATTCCATCTAGCTTTCCCCTCTTCCACTTGAGAGAGAGCAACTAGCCAGCAGTGGGTGGGTGTGACGCTAAGGGGCTCACAGTGATACAGGTTTCTGAATCCAAAATACAGAGTACGGAGAGCTAAGTCTGAAGGACGGTTGTTTCTTTTGAGCGTGTGCATTGAACAGCTCTATCAACTGGGGCGGAGGGTCACCCCCTGGGCATGCTGCTTCCTCTCCGTGCTCTTCCTGGTGAATCCTAGCTTCATCGTGACTCCCAGGAATTCGAGCCATATTATAAGGGGGATGGGAGGTCTAGAGACCTGACCCAACATTGGTGTCCAAAAACCGCTTCTGCCTGGCTGGCGTGGCACAGTGGTTGAGCACTGACCTGTGAACCAGGAGGTCACGGTTCGATTCCTGGTCAGGGCACATGCCTGGGTTGTGGGCTCAGTCCCCAGTGTGGGGTGTGCAGGAGGCAGCCGATCAACGATTCTCTCTCATCATTGATGTTTCTGTCTCTCTCCCTCTCCCTTCCTCTCTGAAATCAATAAAAATAAGGACCTCGACAAGGAAGGGGCAGTCGCCAGTGACAATGCACATAAGAATGTATGTGGGTCTGAGATGATATGACCTTCCAGGGAACCCGTTAACTTACTCAAATCATCAAAGGGGTTAAACTCTGCTGAGGATGGCCTGGTGTAACTGTACCAACTAGTGTCTCTACTTTCAAGTGAGTCCATCTAGATCAGTGGTTCTCAACCTTCCTAATGCCGCGACCCTTTAATACAGTTCCTCATGTTGTGGTGACCCCCAATTTCATTACAAATTGAACATAATTAAAGCATAGTGATTAATCACAAAAACAATATGTAATTATATATGTGTTTTCTGATGATCTTAGGCGACCCCTGTGAAAGGGTCGTTTGACCCCCAAAGGGGTCGCGACCCACAGGTTGAGAATCGCTGGTCTAGATTATTCCCCTGCCCCAATTCCAGGAGGGGAAGGGTCGGCTGCATCCTATGGAAGAGGCATGTCTGTCAGGCTGTCCCAGAGTCATGCAAATTAGGAATTGAGGAAATGGAGTTACAGAGCTGGCATTGTGGTGGTTCCCCAAACTCAGTCTTCGCATTGGTTAATGGTGATACAGCTCCTTCTCTAACCACCTCTCGCAATTGTGCTGAGCGTGGAGTCTGAACTATGTGCACACAGCCATCAGGTGTTGCTATTATAGCTCAGGTAGAAAACAAGGCAGGACTCTAAGTCACCTCTCTAGCTCCGGCTCCAGTCTTCCCCATCATGGCTTCTCACCTTGATGTGTAAGTGGGTCCGATTTAAGAAACACTTGGTGGAGGAACTCCCTGAGGAGTGGCCTTGGGACTCTGCATCCATTGCGATCAATTGCAAATTATTTAGGCTGTTGAAGGCTGGGGTGGTCAATGAGCTCACTGGGGTTACACTGCCATTTTCAGAAACAGGAGGGAAATCACAATCCTAACCCTGGCTCTGCTATGGGACTGCCGTGCATGTGGACAGCGTGCTTCCCAGGTCAGGGCGGGGGAATGGTAGCTGTCCACTGCGCACGCTACCAGGAAGATGAGGCTCCTGCGATTAGCACATACATGGAGCGCCGAGACTATGGGGGTCATCACATGGCTCCAAGAGATGCTTGCATTTCAAGGTCCTTTGCTTTAAGGTCTCCAGACATTCAGACCGTTTGTATAGCTGAATGCCGTGGCTGTATCACTATGTGGACATGAGGATGGTTTTCTTCCCAAAGATGATGTTCTGTTTCTGAAGAAATTCCTTTCTTTGCCCCAAGTAATAAGAGAAACAATATGTTGTATCCAATTTGACTTCACTGAGTTTTAGAGAAGAAGGGACTTTTTGAAATCAGCTCATTAGGGAACTCCCTGCACTATGTACTCTGGTCCCTGAGGCTATGCAGGGTGATTTAGATGGTAGTTGGATGATCTTTTGTTAGGGGGGAGGGTTACATAGTTGTTTTCAAGTGTATTAAATGCATGTGCATGTACACGCATATGTATGGGGGTTTCTCAGCTTCAGCACTAGGGACCTTGTGGGCTGTTGTCGGCTGTCCTATGCATTGTGGGATGTATAGCAGCATCCCTGGCCTCCACCCACCAGATGCTAGCACCATCACTACCCAAATGAGACAACTAAAACATCTCCAGACATTTCCAAATGTTCTCTGGGACTCAAAAATCACCTCCAGTTGAGAATCACTGACATACAGGGTGGCAAAAACGTAGGTTTACAGTTGTGAGTACTCGAAACACAGAGTTTATTCTTGTATTATTAGTTCTTAATTATTGTCTTATTTTCCATATGAACAGCTAGAAACCTACTTTTGCCCCGCCCTGTATATCTATGATTGTATGGATATTATTGCTTAAAATAAGGCTTTAAAAAATGACTCATATTAAAGAAAGATATTAGGTTAAAAAAAATGTAGCAAGAATACAGGTGATTGTCAAGAAGATTGTATGTGACAGGAAGTTTAGGAAATACTGATTCTGTCTTAAATCCACACTCTACCGCGGGGAGAACTGAAATCCAGAATGCAGGATGGATTTGACCCAAATCTCCCAGCTGCTTGTGCCTGTGGCAATCTCACCAAGACAAGACAAGAAAGCCGCTTAACACTGTGCCTAGCACATAGCAGCTCTTTATATGTAGCATCTCACTTAATATTTACAGCACCACGATTAGGTGGGAATTATTACCATTCCCATTTGTAGGACAAGATAAGGAAGTAATATCTGAAATAAATCTATGATGGGGAAGGAAGATGATAAGCCACTTGGTGGCTCTGTGGAGAGGGGCATGTGACTTACCATTTCTGCTTTCATGCCAAATTTGAAATACTTATCATAGTGCACACGACGTACCAAGCACAATGCTGCATCTGTCCCAAAATAAGCATTTCATTCATATGCAGATGATGTTGTGTTGAGTTGTCCACTTTAAACCTGAAAGGTTTTGTGAACCAATGTCACCCCAATAAATTTAATTTTTATAAAAGGTGAGGAAACGAGTAAAATAACTGTCCCAGCCACCTTTGTCCCTGCTACACAGAGGTGCAAACTTTCCCAGAAATCCAGCAGAATCTTACTTAAACCTCCTCAGCCAGAACCATGTGATTTTATCATTCCTATCTTTAAGATCCTATGACAAGAGTATGTAGTTGGGCATGTTGCCACCGAAAACAAAGCCAGAATTTTATCAGCAAGAAAGCAGAGGGAAATGGATATCAGGTAGGCAACCAACAGCATCCGTCCCAGGGACTCTTCCAGTGGCAATGATGCCTATCTGTCCCCTCTCCGTTCCTCCCCAGTCCCTCCTCATCCAGCAGCCAGCATTGGTTGGAGATCCGTTTCCCACTCTGTATTGGTATTAATGAATTGTCAAATATGGACTAAGGGAGTATTGTTGGCCTAAAATGTCCTGAGTGCAATGAGTTATTTAACCAGTATCAGATGCCGCTATCATTGTCATCATCATTGTCCACGTCATCATCATCACATCACAACAAAAATGACCTGTTGAGCACTTAACTGAACTCTACGTATTGCACATGCACCATCTCACATAACCACCACAGTGACTTCATAGGTGTCATCAGTCACCTGTCACAGAAGAGGAAATTAAGTGTGTGAAAGGCCACATGGTTCGTTTAAGGTCGCTCAGTTTGGAAGTGGCAAATTGGGCCTAAACTCGAGCCTGAGGAAGCCCAAAGCCCACTGTCTTCACCATCAAGATGTTAACAGCATAAGGATCATTGTACCGAGATGAACTATCGTGAGAAGTAGCCTCCCAGCACGACAGACAACATACTAGTAAGTGCTGGAAACAGGGTTTAGAGGAATCGCAGGAAGACAGTTTCATGAAGGCCAGATGGGTTTCATGAAGGAAAGACACCTGAGTTGTCCCTTAAGCGTAATTTGACTTGGTTTCCACCTGTAGCAGTTCTGAAGGTCAATGCTAGGCTTCCAGCTACAACAAACGCAGGCATAAGAACATAGGAAGCCTGGACAACCACAAAGCAAGCAAACGTCGCGCTCAGCACAGGTCTATTTGGACGCGTGGGCTCTCTGGGGTTTCTCCGGGGCCGCGGGCAGTCCTGCGGCCATCTGCCTGGCACCCAGGCCGGCAGTGGCTGACAGTGCTTTAGCGGGGTTCCGAGCAGGCAGATCCGGAGACCAGCTGCGGAGGGTCAGGGTTGGTGGGGCCCCTTCCGCGTGTTTATTCAGACTGGTTTGCCTAAACCCCTCCCAGAACCCTCCACGCTGAAATAGGAGAGCGCGCGCTTTCTTTCACATAGTATTTCTGAATGCCCATGAATGAAAAAGGAAAAACAAAACCAGAAGTCCGGGACACCTGATATCCCCCACCACAGAAAGACAGGAAGCCTCAGAATCAGCCACCAGCCCTTCATGAGGGATTTCCCTGTTGGTTTGGAGGCCATACTTTCTCTTGAGAACTTGGATGAGGAGCAATTTTAATTCAGGGCAGCTCAGTTGGACCAAAAACATCTGAGTGCTTCCCATACACCGGGCTCCATGGGAGATTCTCGGGCAAGACGCTGGAGGGCGCAGAGACAAGGAAGCCCAAGAGGAGGGAACCTTATGGCAGGGGAAGCAACAAAGGCCTCACTGAGACAGGACAGGGCGGCTCTGCCTGTGACACTGCTGTGCTGGCCCTTTCCTTATCTAGTTCCTTTTCCCCAGAGTGATGAGCACAGGGTGCAGAAAGAACCTTAGGCAAAAGTGAAAAACAGATCCATAAAAAATAAAAAATAAAATTAAGGCAAGGCTTGAGAGCAAGGTAGCAGCAAGCATCTATTTGAGAATCCAAATTTCTTAAGTTGTAGGCCCAGCTTCCCTATTGCTGTGTGACTGTGGGTGAGTCCCTTTACCTCTCTAAGACTCAGTTTCCTCATCTGTAAAATGGGCCCGATAACACTCCCTGCCTCACAGGGCTGCTGTGAAAATTAAATGAGCTGATGCAAGAGAAGCACTTAGCACAGTGCTAGGCACATAGTAAGCTCTCTGTTAATTTTTGTTTTCAATAACAACAATGACGAAAATGTACTGGTGCCATCGGTAAGCTCGGTGCAGTGTCTGGGATGTAGTGAGCACTCAGGAACGGTTTGCTATGGTTGTGTTTGTTGCTGCTGCTGTAAAAGGCTTTAACACAGTGTCTGGCAAAACAAGCACTTAGTGAACACAGCTATGATCCTTCCAGAGCCCCAGTATGTAAGCGTGAAACTCATGCTGTGAGAGAATCTCTGAAAGAATGTTCCTACGGAACCCTACCCATGATTAACAATGGAAGGTAATGTGCCTTCTTTTTCCTTTTCTTTCTTTTTTTTTTTTGTTACTCTTTACCTGAGGTTGTTTTTTCCATTGATTTTTAGAGAAAGTGGAAGGGAGGGAGGGAGAGGAAAAAACAGAAAGGGAGGGGAGGGTGAGAGAGAGAGAGGTCAATTGGTTGCCTCCTGAAAGTGCCCCAACCTGGTCTGGGATCAAACTTGCAACCCAAGTACTTTCCCTTGACCAGGAATTGAATCCAAAACCCTTCAGGGCAGAGGCTGAGGCTCCAACCACTGAGCAACACCAGCCAGGGATCTTCTTTTCTTTTACCACCAAGAAGCCACGCTGGCCACCCTGATCCTGCCCAAAGTCATTATGAGAGTAGACTTCACAAAACCAAAGCCAGGAGCTTTGAGACTGCCATGGGTAGGGCACTTGCTACCCAGTGGTGTAGCTATGCTTTTATATCTGACCTCCCAAATGGCTTACCTGAGCAGACGGGCAGGGTCTGGCCCACGAGTTATTTCATCATCATGTATTCTTGGCCCAGGAATTTCGTATGATCAGGCGATAAGCCCCAGACCTCCCTGGGAATCCCATCTCTGCTCCCTTTCTCCCCGCCCCCTCCCACAGCAAGCCTTCCTTTATTTTAAATCCCTGCTGAAACCCCATCTCCTCTAGAAAGCCTCGAGGCTGCTCTTCCCTCCTCCAAGCTAGAAAAGACCCTCGCCTCCTTGGGCCCGATAGAATGCTCTTGGGGGCCTGTGTCCCTCTGCGTCTTGGTTTATAATCATGTTTGCACTAGCAAGGGCTGTGACGACGGGTGACAGAAAGTCCACTCAAACCAGCATAAGCACAGAGGGAATGTGTTGACCCCAGAGAAGGTCAAAGGTGTAACTAGATTCATGCAAAGCTTAAATGATACCATGGGAAGCCTGGCCTTCTCAGCCTCTAGATCTGATCCCTCTGCAGTGGCGTAATTCTCAGGCAAGTCCTCCCCATCCCCCACCACCCCCCACCCCCCCACCCCCAGTGGCTCCAAAGCCACCCAGAAGCACCAGGCTCAGCTTCTCCACAGAAAGGAGTTCCAGCAAAAACCTTGCATTAGACCGGCTTGGGTCATGTGTTCATCCTTGGACCAATCAGTGTGACCAGGAGAATGGAACACACTGATTGGCCAGATGGAGTCAGGTGCCCAGCCTTGTAACTTGGATGTAGGGTGATCCCCACCCAAGGCCCTGGCCTGAGAATGAGAGAAAGGTGATTCCCCAAGAAAAAATTAGTTGGCTTACCTGTTGGCTTTGCATGTTTCTTCCCCTGACATGTAAAGCTAACCTGGCCAAGTGGCGCTCACACACCATGTGAGCACCCACCCCCGCCCAACGATTTTAGAGAAAATCTCAGTAAACCAGACATCACAGAGCCTTTCATCTGGTGTCCAAAGTGATGCAGAAGATACTAACGTCCCATCATGCACGGTGCCTGGCTCTCTGTGAAAACACATTGTTTTTTTTGTTTGTTTGTTTGTTTGTTTGTTTGTTTTGGGGGGTGGAGTTTAAAATATATTTCTTTATTGATTTCAGAGAGGAAGGGAGAGGAGAAAGAGAGAGATAGAAACATCAATGATGAGAGAGAATCATTGATTGGCTGCCTCCTGCACACCCCCTACTGGAGATCGAGCCTGCAACCCAGGCATGTGCCCTTGGCCAGGATCTAACCTGGGGCCCTTCAGTCCACAGGCTGACGCTCTATCCACTGAGCAAGCCGGCCAGGGCTAAATACGTTGTTTTTTAACTTAACGAAAGAGAATGCACCCTGACCACGTCCTTGGCCGGTCGGTTTCAACCTTTCCTTTCTGGCCATTTCTGGTCATAAAGGATGGGCGGGACTTCCAGCGTCCTTTTCACTTCTTCGTTATTAGAAGCAGGATCAGTTAATAAATAATTATGATGCTCAGTTTCCAGGAAACAAGAAGATAAGGGCAGGAACACTTGAGCCTCACAAATTACATGCTACAGTCTAGATTCTCACTCGGAGTGCAGAGCAGCCTCGCGCTCCCTTTCGTTCCCGTGGCATAAATTGTTCTAATTATACGTGCAAGAGCCTCCATCCCCGAAGATATGAGTTGGAAGCGTGGTGTCTGTTCTTTTAATTCCGAGAAGCATTTGCAGTAACGTGTTCCCACCCCCCTTGTTTTCAAACTGAATTGTTTCAGTGGTAGCTTGGTGTGTCAGCTTGTAAGTCTATAAAACAGTTTTATACCAGCTGGAGATTCAACATGCTACATGAATACATAACAGTGCCTAACCAAGAAGGTTTGTAATTCAGTAATTAGCTGTAATTAATGAACACAAAGTGAAGACTCATTTACAGTTTAAATTATCACATTAGCTCCTGTCACCCTCTATGTACACAAAACAGCAGGAATTCAATTATTTTTATTCTTCAAAGCTAATTTAAAATTTAAGGGATGCCATTACATGAAATAATAGGTAGGAAATGTAATCGAAATCACTGGGAACAGTTGGCCGTCCTTAGAATTTAAAAAAAAAAAATGCGATGGCTGACGATTTGGAAATGTTTTATCATCTGTGAACAGATGAAGGATTGAAATCTCTGCTCTTTTCAGTGTATTTAATTTGAAAGAGGAAGCAAGTTTGGTGGTTGCCGAGTCCTTGTGCGGGGAGGATTATCACGCATAAATGTAAAAGCAGCTGAGAGCTGATAATGCTGTTGATAGTAGCAAGATGACAGCCGGGGAGAATCACATTCCATTATCCTGAACGGGGGGCTGAGTCTCCGGCAACCGCACGGAGTTCCTGGAACTGCCGCCCATTTTTGATGCAGACCTTCGGCCGGGGAGACCCTGCGTCACTGGCACAGTGCTGTCGTCCTCGGTTCTTTGTACACGTATGTGGGACACAGACTTTAACTCACCCAGCACCTCCTCTGTCTCAGGCACCATTTGAAGGGCAGGATCCTGGCCACACTCTTGACCTCATGGAGCCAACATTCCAGGAGGAAGAGAGACAATAGCAGGGGTCCTCCAGCTTGGCTATTGACAGAATCCCAGGGGAAGCTCTAAAAACATATGTGAATTAAGACCTGGGTCCCAACCCCACGTCATTGAACCAAACTCCCTGGAAGTCAGTCTTGGGCACCAGTATTTTTTTATATTTTTTTTATTGATTTCAGAGAAGAAGGGAGAGGGAAAGAGAGATAGAAACATCGATGATGAGGGAGAATCATCGATCAGCTGCCTCCTGCATGCCTCACTTGGGATTGAGCCTGTAACCCGGGCATGTGCCCTGACTGGGAATCGAACTGTAACCTCCTGGTTCACAGGTCGATATTCAACCACTGAGCCATGCTGGCCAGGCAGGCAGCAGTATTTTTAACAGCTCTCCAGGTGAGTCTATGTCCAGCCAGAGTTGAGAACCACGGTGGCCAGCTAATATATACAACTAATAAGTTAGCATTCTCTGGTGACTAGCGCTGTGATGAAATGAAGCAAAGGGGGGCTGCGCGAGCACTTTCAGGGGCAGCATCTCTAGGCAGTGACATGGGAGGAGACTTGAGTGTAAAAGGAACCCATCCCAAGGAGATCTGGGTACGTTCTAACCCAGGTGTCAGCAAAACTTCCTCTTCCTCCTCTTCTTTTATTCATTTATTTATTTGCCCTTTAGATCCTTTAAAATGCAAAAGCGTTCTTAGCTGGAGGGCTGTACGGAAACAAGCCCCAGCTGAATGTGTCCCATTCGAACCACGTTCTAGAAAAAACGGACCAGCAGGTGCAAAGGCACTGAGGCAGGTGTGAGTTTAATACGTTAAAGGAGCGGAAAGGGTAGGTGGGGCTTAGTGGGTGAGGATGAGAGACAAGGAGGCTAGAGATGTGGGTGGAATTTAAATGTTCTTTTATATATGATGAAAAGTCAGTGGAAGATTTCAAGCAAGGAATGAGTATGTGTGTGTGAAGGAGACACTCATGTTCCCATACTCGTCACCAGTACACCCTCCTAACACTGCCACCCGTCTCCCAGGGCAGTTCCCGGAAGGAACAACAGAGCCCGCGTGGCCAGGATGCTGTAGCTGCTGCTTTAGCCGCTTTGCTCCTGCATGTTCCCCCGCCTCCTCCACGTTCATTTTTCTTATTCCTTTAAATAGGCCACTCGAAGCTGCACGGTCTCATTTTTCATAGGTGATCGACTGCTGAGTGGGGGTTTAGGTAGACAGAGGGAAGGCGCTGATAAGCCGGGCACGGATTCTATTAGGGAGATGCGGTGGTAATTAATGAAGCCTGCCAGTAATTGGGAAGGTGTGGGTCCCCGTAATATCGTAATGATAGTCATCCGTCTGCACGCCGCCCATCACCCGGAGCCACGGAGCCATCCCTCACGGCTCTGATCTCAGACGCATCGCCATGCAAATGCCCCTGACAGGACGCTGTCTCCGGCTCCCTAATTGGCCGGTATAGAGTTGTTTATGGATGTCGTCGGCATTTAGGCCCCCGTTGGAGCTTGTTCAAAAATCGTTAGCAAAGTTGCCTGAACGGCGTTGTCAAATATGTACCCCCCGTTCTGGTTTCTGTTTTGAAGGCGGTGGAGGTTGGGGATAAAATTAAGCTGCACATTGTGTGGACTGGAGCGCTCTGTGCGGTGGTTATTAAGCCGGTTTCGAAGTAAAAACCGATTTACAGTGATTTCTCATCCCGTGAAGATACAGCTTCAGTCTGTGCGGAACAGGGTGCTTTGCTAATAGCAGGCCCTCGTTCTGAAGAGCCGTCGAGGACCTGAGCGCCATCCTGAGACACAACCATTTGCACAAATTATGATTTTGCATTGAGACTGGTTTCTAAGCATCATCCCCATTTCATTCCAAATGGGTACCTTCGCTGGCCGCATGGAACACATTCTGTTGCCAGTATTTCTTTTTCCTGCACGAAAGCGGTCACTCTTTGTCTCCCCCACCAAACTGGAAAGTGCTGTGAAATGCTATAAATTCTTTCCAAAGCCTTTATAAGGCTGCTAAGTGGGCTGGATGTCTCTGTCATGACGTTTAAGAGGGATCTTTTAACTATTTGGAAAACATGGGAAGTGCCATTTTAATATATAATCGACACACTTTAGAAGTATTCAAGTATGAAATAGCACTGTGCAGGCAGCATCTTGATCAGTTCCAAGGAGGAGAGGAGTTTAAGCAGCTCTGGTCTCCATTTCCGCCCCCTGGAGAGAGAGAGGCATGGGTGCACAGGGCAACACAGATTTAAGAGTCTTTGTTCCCAGTTCTTCCACTAAGGAGCTCTGTGTGGCGTTGATCAAATCCCCTGGCCTCTCTGAGCGTCGGTCTCTCTTCTGTCTCACCCGCACTCAAAGGTAGAGCTAAGGCTTCAAACGAGCTAATCAGTGTGAATGTGCATTATATGGAAAGGGCTTTGCCATCAGACCTGAGTAGCTGTGCCACTGATTGGCTGGAGAACTTGGAGAAATCACTTCCCCTCTTCTGAGCAGTTTTCACGTCTGTGAAATGGGCCAGATAATACAGACTCTGGAGGGGCTGAGGAGCAGAGATAATGGGTTGAAGGCCCCCAGGATGAACTTGAGACTCCTCCGTTCCTCCTCAGAGGTGTCTGCTGCCCCTGGACACAGTGGAGGGCTGGGCCTGGCATCCGGGCACTCCGTCAACATCCATGGAGTGAATGGAGCAACCGTAAGGCACTGTCAGCCTTTAAGAGACGATGACCACTGCTCTGCGTGCCTCTGCTGGCTCCCGACCTGACCTTCACACCGGCTCTCACCGCCACAAGGGAAGCACTGACGCTGGGAGGCCGCAGCGTGAGGACCAGGGGAAGAAGGATCCTGAGAGGTGGCCTACCTTTCCTTTGCTGGGACTGAGTTTCCCAGGACGGGGCACACACCCAGGCCCCCCCAGGCCCACCAGGCCAGCAGGGATGAGCAGGTCATCCCAGTTCAAACAAAACTCCCTCCCGGCCTCCAGCCACAGGCTCTTGCAGGCCATGGTTCTCAAAACCCTTCTCTTCCACTTCTAACTGTAGATGAGTTGTGTTTCTCTGTAGAACAATCTGGAATGTTCCAGATCCTCTCACGGAGCAGAAATGGCTGCTAGGCAATGCTCGCTGGCAACAGACAGCTTCAGCCTCCAGAAAGTTCTGTGGGCCCGTGACAGTGGCCGGCGGCCCTCTTACCCACGGTAGCTGTGTCCTGTGTGGGAAGAGGATGAGGGGGAAGGCAGGGGGCCTCCAGGCAGTCAGTTGGGCAGGGGTTAACCAGGGAGCCGTCCCATTTTGAGGGAGAGCCTGTGGTTTCCTGCCGTCCACAGGTAAACAGCTGAGGGCTGTCGAAGGGTCAGGCGCCCGAGAGCTTCTGGCACTGATGTCCCAGCCTGGGGGGGCGGGGGGGGGTGTTGTTCCACAGCCAGGACTTTCTCACCAGAGGCTCTACTCATCCCAAATGACACACCCCCTGGATCACCTGCTGGAAGCCAATTCCAGCATGTCAGGACTGAATCATCTGCAGGTGGCTGAGGGCATTTCCCCAAACCTGAAAAGGATTGTTTGCTGCCAGACAGCTGAGGGCATCTTAATCTACATGTTATTGCCTCCTACTGGCCAAACACCTGAAAAGCCGCAGGCAATTCTTCCAATCTGACAATGAATTCTGTATACAAACCCTACCCTTTGATGTGTATATCTACCTTGCCTTAGGAAATATTGTGTTACTAAAGAGCAATGGGTCCTGAGACAAGGAGAACTTAGTTCCTTTAGCTAAGTCTTCTCTGACTCCCCAAAATGCCTTTCAAAATTATGTTTCATCTCTGGACTCTTGATTAATTTACATGCAGCACCTCCTCCAGATTCCTGAACCCTTCTAGATGCTGGATGAAGACCACTGACAATCACCTTTAAATTAAAGCTTTTGTTTTGCAGATTGGCCCCCCAGCCCAAACCCCAGCTCTCTTTCTTCCTTCACTCACTCTCCCCTGCTCCCTGGATCTGCAGGAACCGCTGTAATGAATGTGTCGGCCTCTGTCGCCAGCGTGGAGGCTGACACGGTTCAGTGGGCTGGAGCCTCGAACTGGACCAGCACACGTGCCAGGCTCCCTCCATGCACACGCATGTGCTGCCAGTTCCCTGTACAGAGCAAAGCGGGAGGGAAGCCAGGGGGAAACTGAGGTGCACGGAGCTTCTCTGAATGGAGCGGCCACCGACGTTGGGTGCAAACTGCTGTGAGAGCAATCGTCAGATGCTCGCACACATGCAGGAAGAAGATAAATTTATTTTCATCCTTCATATTTGGGGCTCTTTCCTTCCACTTATTTATGCTTTAAACAACAGTTACAGTAAATATAACAATAAAAAAAAGCGCCTGCAGTGGACAGGAAGATGATCGAGCAGCCCTGATATACGGCAATTCATGTTTCTTCTTTACAATCGCTAACGAATCTTAACTGGAGCCATGTTCCGTTCCCATGTGAGTGATAAGCAATGATTTATTATGAAGTGTCATGAAACCGGAATGCCATACAGTGAGACATGAGCTAGTGGAAAACGTTTTCCCTGTTCCCCAACCTCATTACTCAAAGACGCAGTGTCCCCTTCCCAAGCATAATTGAACTGGCTTTCCCGAGTACTCTACTCATTGGCGATGCAAATCGACCAAGGAGAGGATGTCCAGCAAAGTCGTGTGCCCCGGGCCCCATCCGGCCGTGCCAGGGCTGGCGACAAGGCTGGGACTGTGCAAGCTGGCCGGCCCCGGAGGTATGTTCCCAAGAATTGTCTCAGCTCTCGGCCAAAGCAGCAGGCACGCTAATGCACCCGGGAGATGAACCGGCCGGGGAGAAGTGACCCAAAGAGCATCTTCGATGACTTGGACCTCATGTGATCCACGTGTCATGCCGTCCTACTTGGAACTCACGCCTGGATCCTTTAAGACTTACCCCTGGGTCCCAAGGAGCCAGCTGCACCAGGGAGCCAGGGAGCACAGGCATAGCGCAGACTGAGCCTGGGTTCGGGCCCAGCGCGCCCCTGTCCCTCCGGAACTGTTGTGGTAGGTTTCACAAACGGACCCTGTTCTTTAGCCTTCCCTGACCCATGCCGTTTACCGCGTCCGTTTGTAGGATCCTCCTGTTCTGGTTCCAGGCGAGGCTGTGCTTTGGCCCACAGGCTAGGATGCCAATGATGGCTTGAAGAAAACTTGTGTGATTGGACTTGTTTACTGTCCCTCCTGCGCTCATGCTCCCAGACCACACCCAGAAGAGCTGTGTCACTGTGGTTGTCCCAGCCGTGGGGCAGGAAGGGAGCGGCTCAGCTGTCACTCGCCTCTACTTCCTCCCTCTCTTCTAGGCTCCTTTCATCATGATGCACTGGATTTTGGAAGGAAGATTAATGGAAAGGGGAACAACCTCTCAAGTCAATAAAGTGCTGTTGAAATCCTCTCTTGTCAGCCAATGCTCCTTGCGGGTGGGCACCCAGGGACTGACTCTCTGGGGGGGGGGGGGGTAGGAGTGGGTCTGTGGGAGCCTCAGATCCTAATATGGGAGATGGGTTCCATTCAGGATGACTTCTAACTCGCTGAATGTCTTCCCACTCAGGTTTCATGCCTCATCGTCTTCTCTCTAGAGCAGGATACCAGTAAGCTGCAAGACAGCCCTTGAACTACTGCAAACCTACGCATCTTTTTTTCTTGCCAAAACAATGAAAGTGTAGAGGGGGCTGCTGGGCCCTCTGTTGTTCTACCATCTTTATCCAATAGCTTTTGCTGCTTCTCAGCCATGACCGCGTATAGAACAGAGAGCCTGCTGCACAAGCATTGCCCACAGGATGTCTGATGCCAATCCCCCTCCTCGCTGGAACCCAGTCCCTTCCAGTGTTTCTCTCGGGGTCGCTCCCCTGGCTTCTGCAGCCCCTCCACAAGTTGTTCAATGGATTCTTCTAGTCTTTCCCTAGATAGGTTGGTGGCCGGTGAAAGAAATGGTGATTGATGGCCTGTTCTGCCACCAAATAAATCCCCTGGAATGTATCTAACAGCCCCCCTTTTTTTATTCTTTATTTTTAAATAATTTTAGACTTAAAGGTGCAAAGATAGTAGAGAGAAGGTTCACCCAGATTCCTGTAATATTTTACATCTTACCTAACCACGACATTGGCTCAGTACTAGTCACTGTACTATAGACCTGTTCCAATACTACTCGAATTTCTTTTTGCTAATCTTGGATCTAATTTAGGATTTCACATTGGATTTGGTTGTTGTGTCTCCTCCTCCTTCCATCTGTGGAAACCCCTCAATCTTCCCTTGTCTTTTATTATTTTAACAAGTATTATTTTGACAAGTACTGATCAGTTATCTTATAGAACGCCTCCCAGTTTGGGTTTGTGGATGGCTTCTCATGACTGATCCAGGTTATGCATTTTGGCAAGAATATCATAGAAAGAATGTGCCTTCCTAAAGCATTATGGCAGGGATGCCATGATGTTGATGTGTCATTCCTGGCGATGTTAACTTTGATCACTTGGTTAGGATGGTATCTGACAGCTTCCTTTAAAATATGAACTTCCCATTTGTCCTCCCAGATCACCCAGACTGTCTTTTTCCCCCCCTTTTTATATGTATTTTTACTTTTCAATTACAGTTTGCATTTAATATTATCCTGTATTAGTTGCAGATGTATGCATAAGGGCCATAAAATCATGCACTTTACAGCGTAGCCCCCCAACATTTCAAGCACTCACCTGTCCCCATACATAGTCCTTACAATACTATTGACTGCATTCCCTACACTGTAGTTTATATTTCTGTGACTCTTCTGTAATCACCAATTTGTACTTCTTAATCCCGTCACCTTTTCCACCCAACCCCTCAAGCCCCTTCCCCCTCCGACAGCTGTCAATCTGTTCTCTGTATCTATGAGTCTGTTTATATTTTATGTTGTTCTTTAGATTACATGTATAAGTGAAAGCATGTAGTATTTGTCTTTCTCTGTCCCAACTGCCTTTTTTATATTAGTAACCACTCGTACCCACTGGGCAATACTAGAACACAGGGCCACCTAGCAGTTAAACACATAGCCCCCAAAATCAGAGAGCTCTTGATTCCCATACTAGCTGGGATCCTTTGGGCAAGTTGTTGAGATGCTGTCTGCCTCCATGTCTTCCTCTCCAAAGGACCTAACTCATAGGGTTGTTGTAAGGATTAAATAAAGAAATAAGTAAAAGCTCTCAGCGTAGTGCATAGCATATAATAAGCCAATTACTTCATCTCTCTGGGTCTTAGTCACTTCACCTACAGAAAGATAGTGTATGTATAAAAGAGCAATATGTACATGAAGGTACATGTCATGGTTCTTTCAAGTTCTACTCATTTCTTCGAAGAAGCTCCTACCCATAAATGTGCTATGCCTCTCCTTTTTGTTTTTCTCACGGCAAGTGTTGTGTTGTGCCGCTGTTACATGTGTCTGCCTTAGCCGTCCTCCATAGACTAGAAGGTTCTGGGAGTGTTCAGAAACTTGTCTTTCTCTTCATAATTCTGTTGGACCCCTGGTAGCACACAAGTTGGGTCAGGGGACAAAAATGCCAGCCTTTCAGACGTCCTAGGCATGAATGAAGACCACGGGGTCACCTATCAGCTATGTGTGATCATTCCTTGCAAGCTACCTGACATCACAAAAGAAACACTTGATAAATATTGGGTGGATGGATGGATGGATGGATGGATGGATGAATAAATGACTTCACCTTTGGTTATGCATAGCAATAAAGAAAAAGAAATTTAACTTTTATCTTCTAGATTTTGAATGCCTCTGCCAACAGCTAAATCTCTCCTAGAGAGGGCAGATGGCAGCCTGTACAATGAACAATTTAATCTTTAGAAAATGGAACAACTTTGCCAGCAAACTCCATTTTTCTCCACGAACACATTGTCAATAACATGTGCTCTCAAATATGTGGTGAAATTGATGACTGGGCCCTGATTTATGGAAACAACAACAAATTAAATGATTACCTTTCTCTTCCTCGCTTGGGGTCCTTCCGGCCAGCCATGAATTTTTTCCCTGTGCTCTAATAATAGAGGAGGTCTAATTAAAATGCCTTTCTGGCTGATTGTGTGTGTGGAGTAGAGAAAAGAAAGGAGAGTGTCCAGGGCATCTTAATTTAAAACCAGGAGGGGAAGAGTCACTGATGTGATAATGAAGATGAACGCAGGGAGCCTCTGGCGCCCCTCCTCACATAAAAGCAGATATTGACAGAATCCTTCAAACAAACACTTTTGTAGCCACTTATTTACCTTCTTGGATGAAATTTTCTTGTTTTTGAACAGACTTGAGGCTTTGGATTGTATGAAATAGGACAGCGTGGAGTAGGGGTGCTGGAAGAAATGGGTCTCTCCAGCCCAGCTGGCATGGCTCAGTGGTTGAGGTTCGACCAATGAACCAGGAGGTCACAGTTTGATTATGGTCAGTGTACATTCCCAGGTTGCAGGCTTGATCCCCAATGTGGGGCGTGCAGGAGGCAGCCAATCAATGATTCTCTCTCATCATTGATGTTTCTATCTCTTTCTCCCTCTCCCTGCCACTCTGAAATCAATAAAAATATATTTTTAAAAAGACATGGGGCCCTGACCGGTTTGGCTCAGTGGATAGAGCATCAGCCTGTGAACTGAAGGGTCCCGGGTTCGATTCCAGTCAAGGGCATGTACCTTGGTTGCAGGCACATCCCCAGTAGGGGGTGTGCAGGAGGCAGCTGATCGATGTCTCTCTCTCATCGATGTTTCTAACTCTCTATCCCTCTCCCTTCCTCTCTGTAAAATATCAATAAAATATATTTTGGAAAAAAAAAAGACATGGGTCTCTCCAGCAGTAGCTACATTGGATGTTTAAGACTTTTTCTGAGTTACAGCCAGTTCTTGACCCAACATGGGTTCAGAACCACCATCCTGAGACTCCTCCTTCTAGAATGGTGACTCTGAACTTGTGCTGGGTCAAGAAGTTTTGTGAGAATCTGGTCAGAGCTACAGGTCCTTTCTCCAGAAACTACAAATAAACAACTGTGTGTTTCAAATAGAGAAAGTGAGAGAGAGAAATGTAAACTTTTGCTTATAGTGTCATCTATCTTTTGTTCTTGAACAACCTGAGTAACAATTGCTACTCAAAATTCCAGGCTTTGCCTCGGCTGGTTTTTTGCTCAGTGGTTAGAGTGTTGGCCCGTGGACCAAAGGGTCATGGGTTCGATTCCTAGTCAATGGCCCATACCTCAGTTGCAGCTTCCCCAACCCCAGTCAGGGTGAGTGTGGGAGGCAAGCAATTGATGTGTCTCTCTCACGTTGATGTTCCTCTCTCTCTCTCTCTCTCTCTCTCTCTCTCTTCCCTCCTCCCTCCCTCTCCCTTCCACTTTTTCTAGAAATCAATGAAAAAAATATCAGATTAAAAAAATAAAAGAAATTCCAGGCTTCCCCAACTCTGCTGCAATGCTCGTCCAAGGTTAAGAAGTATTTAATTGAAGAGGCCCTTGCTTCCTTAGGCCACAAAAGTTCTGGCTGTAGACTCCTTTGGACACCTAGTGAGGCCCATGGAGGCCTTCTCAACAGTAATGCTTTTAAAGACATAAAATAAAATATGCAGGATTTAAAAAAATCACAGAAATAGTTATCAAATATTAAAGATACCAATTTGTGATAGTAATATATGAATTTCTTTACATATAGGGCGGGGCAAAAGTAGGCTTGCGATTGTATGAAAAATAATACAATAATTAATAAAGCATAATACAATAATAAATTCTGTTTCCGGTATGCACAATTATAAGCCTACTTTAGCCCCACTCTGTACATTGAATAGCATACCCAACACTAAGGCTAACAGCTAATTTCAAAGTAATGATGAGTGTACATGATATCGCAAGATGTTTATAATGGGACAAAACGTCTGTAGCATTTTGATGAAAATATTGGTCATATAAATCAGGAGTCTGCTAATATTATTATGATTTTGTGTCTACATTCACAAGTGAAGGAAATGCTGAATTTTACTTAGAGGTCAATGAAATTAAAGGTGTCATTTTCTTTCTACCCAAGGTCATGGATCCCCTGAATTCTATGCACAATGTCACCTTCTAGTGAGGCCTTCCCTGGGCCCTTCCCAAAATGGCCACATTGATATTCACATGCCATCCACTCACTTTTTCACCATCCTGCTTTCCCATCCTCAGAGCACGTAGCTCACTGCCATGGTCTTGCATTTGTGCGTGCCTCTCTCCCTCTGCAATGCCAACTCCCTGAAGGCAGAGGTCCTAGCTGTTGTGTTCCCTGCCGCGTCCCTGTATTGAAGCACTACCCAGTGACTGGCCCCAATGTTGGCTGAAAGAAATTGCTGTGTTCAATGACAAGGCTAGAGCCAAAAAATGCACAACCAAAGTCTTGCAGGCTCACCTGGGCCAGTGGCATTGGGCTTAGTCATCATCCCATCATCATTATATAAAATTGAAGTAATAATTTTGGAAAACAGTTGGATATGTTTTTCAAATACAATCTTATACGGAGCCCTTACATACACCAAAGAGATGAAATGAAGTTGTTGCTTGAAATGAGGGTAGGAAGTCCCCAAAAGACTCTCCCAGGCACATGCCCATGGTTGCCCCTTCTGGAAGTTTCCACATCCCCTTCCCCTCTGAGAAGCTCTTTGAAAGTTCCTGTCCTGAAAGAGAACTGATACCTAAGGCAACACTTCTCAGTCAGTCCACGGTTCCTGGGAAGCTCCAATGTCCTTTCCGCATAAGATAAAAATGATGGAAGCATCAGTGTCTAGAAACTTCCTCCCCCAAAGCATTTGTACCCTACCAAAAGTGAAATTCTAAAACAGAGCTGTGGTGCCGCATTGGCCATGACATTGCTTTATGATTTTGTGGAAATGTGCTGGGCCTCCATTTTGTTCTATTTCGGGGTGACCTTAATAATACCCCACAGGCAGGGTGGGCATGGGAGAGAACAGGGTGGAATACACCTTCCAGAATGTAGAAGAAACGGTGGCCTCCGGCCATTGAGATCAGTTTCAGGCCTCACACACTTGTTTTTCCTTCCCTGGTGGTTTGCGTGCTCAGGCAGCCCTAACAAAATACCACAGACTTGGGGGCTTAACCATCAGAAATATATTTTCTCACAGTTCCAGAGGCTGGAAGTCCAAGATCAAGACACCGAAGCACTGGTTTTCTCTGAGGCCTCTCTCCTTGGTTTGCAGAAGGCCATCTTCTCTCTGTGTCCTCACATGGTCTTCCCCCTGTGCTCCTGCGAATCCTGGTGTCTCCCTCCATGTGTTTTAATCTCCTCTTCTTATAAATACACCAGCCCGATCGGATTAGGGCCCACCCTAATGGCCTCATCTTAACTTAACCATCTCTTTAACAGCTCTATGCCTGAATCCAGCCATATCCTGAGGCATATGAATTTTGGGGGACACAATTCAGTTCATAACACTGGCTTCCATGTTATCACCAAAGCTTTTGTATTGTTACTTTAACTTCAGTGGTTGCTTCTCACGACCACCAGCCTGGCCTGCGCCTGGCCTCAGAGGGAGCACCTTGGGGCTCTGGGAGCCCTGCATACCCCTCCATACAAGCTCGCCATAAATTCCTTCACACAGAGATGAGAGGGCCCCTCCCGCTTCATTTATAGCTGCACTTAAAAGGACTGAACATTTCATAGTAAACTTGATAAGTGAGACATTTAATATATATTGTTGCTTCTGATTTGGGGGTGGAGAAAACCTTGAGTTCCTGCCAGAAAACAAGCATGCATCAGTGTTTTTCAGTGCATAAGCAGAATCACAAGTAGAGTCTGAAGAGGCCTCTAGAAGGCAGTGTGGTCTGGTGGGAAGGGGGAGTCTAGTGAAGGTGGTGGTGGAGTGGGCAGAGGAAAGTTCAAATCCTGGCTGCACCTCTTACCAGCCATGGTGACCATCCCTTCACTTCCCATTAGCTGTGAACCCTTTGTAGAAAAGTCTTGATGGAAATACCCACTTCTGCTTTGTTGTGGGGGCCTCTCTGTCCCCCACCAGCCTCACACAGTGCCTGTTACAAGGCGAAGCCTCATTATTTAATAACTAGTGGCCTGGTGCACGAAATTCATGCACATTAAATGGGAATTAATTAAGGGAAATACTTTAATATTGCTATTTGCCCTTTCTCTATAATAGATGTGTCAGAGATGAAAGAAAATTAGTAAAATGTATATGAAAATCTTCCTCCTGTCAGAGTCTGGGGCGTGTTGCGGGACCCAGAGTCAAGACCCCACCCACCTGCACGATGAGATCCAGATCCGACTGGCCCCACCCCTGTCAAGCCTCAGCCTCAGGTCCCCCGGCCCATCCTCAGGTGCCCCAGACTGGCGCCAGGGTGGGGGGCATGGCCTGAGGTTCCCTGGGCTGGCACCAGGGCAGGGGGGGCACAGCCTCAGGTCTCCCAGCCTGGCACCAGGGCGGGGGGCATACCTTGATGTCCCCCGTCAAGCCCTGCCAGGCGGGAGGTATGACCTGAGTTCCCCCATCAAGCCTCGCTGGGCGGGGGACATGGCCTCAGGTTTCCCCCCACCCAGCCCGGCACTACGCAGCCTCAGGTCCCTGCTCATTGCCCATAACAGCTCGTTACGGGAACCCCGCCTCCACTGTGGGCGCAGCCATCTTGTGACAGTGTCACAGTGTGAGGGTCAATTTGCATATTACCTCTTTATTATACAGGATAGTGGTTGTTGTTGTTACTGAAGTGCAAACCAATACACAAACCCCAGGGATTTGAAGGTCTTGTGCAAATTGTTTGTATGGAAATTCAGTTGCTCAGGTTTTTATCTGAGATGCTAAGGTGGCTGTCTTTATAAACAGTAGTGCATTTTGTGTGTGTGTGTGTGTGTGTGTGTGTGTGTGTGTGTGTGTGTGTGTGTGTGTATGTTGTGAAGGGACTTCATCTACACAGAAATGCAGATTTAGGAGTGGGGAGAGGAGAAACAGAAACAGAGAGGAGGAAGTAGTAACACTGTTGTAGAACTGAACTTCATGTATTCTACTGAGTCTTTATAAGAAGGGTTAATTGATTAAATGGCAGTGATCAATCAATCAATCATGCAGTAGAGCAATAGTTCTCAATCTTGGCAACACATTAGAACCCCCTGAGAAATTTAAAAACTCAGTGCCAGGCCTACCCCAGACAATTAAGGCAGAATCTCCTGGAGTGGCCCAGTGTGGGTTGAGGTCAGCGTGGAGAGCCCACTCAGAGGCAGAAGGCACAGTCGGATTACTCTGTTCCACTTATAGCTGTGAACTTGGGCAAGCTGCTTAACAGCTCTGAGCCTCAGTTTCCTCATCTGTCCTGAGGATGAAATCAGATACAATTGGCTAACCACTGGGCCCAGGCTCAAAGACATACTGGGTTGATAAATGACAAGTGTTCCCAATGGACATGAAGTTTGGGCCTTCATGTCGCCATCTGCCAGGTGGTTGGCTCGGGGAGGATCCCTGCGGTCATTTATTTTCATTTCTGTGGTTCTACAAAGGTTGAGCAAGGGTGAACTATGAAGGAAAACTCAAGTGTCTTCACCAAGTGACACCCATGGGCTGGCACTTTGAAGACTTGAACTCAGCAGTCACCTCCTGACAGCTAGTGGGAGAGAAAAGCCGGAAACCAGCCTTCACACAAACCAATGTATCCTTCATAGGCAGCCTGGGGACCCAGTCTCGATCCCGGGCTAAGTGAAGGTCTTTCTGAGCACGTGCTACTTTAGCCAGAGGATGACCGGGGCAGGAATTACCCGGGCAGAGCCATGGGAGGGGCCCCCAGGAGAGGGGCAGAGCAGCTGCAAAGGCTGTGAGGGGGCCAGGAGCTAGACATTTTTCCAGAGGTTTCTTTAAGACATAAACAAATGAATAAAAGAACATCTTTTCTTCTTAGAGCATCTCAAGGGACTTGAACTTTCCCAGTGTACTTTGGGGAGTGCTGGTGGAGTCAGATGAAACTCAAAACTCAGTATGAGATCCTGACCAAACTTGGTTTCCTTCCAGCTCCTCTAGGAAATGGTGTGGGCAGTGGGACAGTTCACCCTCCTGACCTCCGTCCTTCCTCTAAAGAGGCAACACTAACTCACATTTTCCCAATCTATTGCGGGGGTTGGGAATTATTACCAGCAATCAAATTGGCAAAGGGTCATAGTTGTTATTAGGAAACAATATGGCACTTTGGTAACAGAAATCTGGTTTCAAATTCTAGTCTGTCCCTTGCCAGGCATGTGATCTTGGTCCTGTTACTTAAATCTCTATCCGTTATTTTCCTGACCCCCAAAAAGGGGGATTCGGAAGGGTTACCTTTGGGGATTATTATAAGAATGAAAAGAGCAGCAGTCAAGCTTCAGCAAAGGGTAGGCACCCAATGAATGACACATCATTGAAACGAAGGAGGTTCTTCTTAGAAAGTGGCTCTTCCTCTTAGCACGTGTCCCCATGCCAACCCCTTTCCCAGGGTGGACACACCACAAACTGGGCTGCTGCAGGGCCTTGGACACATAATCACAGTGGTAAAAACAAAACAAAACAACCACCCTCTGCCTCTTGATTTTCCACACTTGGAAGGCATGCAGTTCCTCCTAGACACCAGCAGCTCACACGCAGGCAGCAGCGAGTCCGTGCGGTGCCCACACAGTGACGCTCGGTGGTTGTCCGTTAGTTGTAATAAATAACTCCGCTGCCCGCTCCACTTAGGGAAGACGGGTTCCATTGTGAATCATGTGGTTGGCAGTTTGGACTTTAAGCTGTCCGCGTTGTTTATGGAGGTGTTTGCCAGTATCTAGACCTCTTTCAAACAATTTAAGTGCCTTTGGAGTATATGAATGTGGCTCAATAAAAATGGGTGCAGGGAAATCTCTCTTCCACGGCCAGGCCCCGGAAGCAGCGTGTGGGAGAACTGCCGCCTGGTAGCCATGACATCATGATGGCACCGCCGTGGGCGCGCTCCCTGTTCCTTGCCGGAGTGCTGTTCTGAGCCTTGCCACCCGGTTAACTTTCCTTTTGAAGGGACAAAACAGCTGGGCCGTTTTTCAGTGCTTCTCGTGTTGCATTATCTAGCTTTACTGAGAAATGTGCCTTGAGAACATGCTGGTTAGTTCCATGGACAGCAGTGAGTACTGGCTGGAGAAGAAGCTTCCAGGTCACATATCTGAGTGGAAATGCTGGCTCTACCACTTGCTAACTCTCTGATCTCAATTCAGTTTCTTAACCAGCTCAAGCCTCTGTTTTCTCATCAACAGATAGGGACAATGGGGCCCTGTCTCAGGCATTACTGTAGAGCACAGAGCTACAATGAGCACTTAGAAAAGTGGTAGGTACTGGGACTGCCTCCTGCTTTCTTCTTAATAGTCACAGCAAATGTTTGAGATGCCATTTTACCCTTTTCTTATTTATAAAAAGGAAAAACTTTCCTTAGCTTCACATCCAAATTGACAACTCTTTTCAACACTGGCTAATGTACGAACTAAAGAGCCTCTCTTCTATTTACTTTTTTAAATTTCCAGAAAGAAGGAATAATCCATTTTCCAAGACCTAATGATTACTTACTTCTCACACATAAGTGGAATTTTATATATGTATTTTTTTATTCTACATCTTATTCCGCAGCACTTTTAAGGGACTGTATTGCATGCAATGCAATGAATTCATGAGAGAAAAGAAAATCACTTTTTAAATCTACATTATATTGAGTATATTTTGTCACCAGGCACCATTGTGGAAGGTACTATTATTGTTCTGATTTGGAAGATTTGGAAACAGGTTCAGAGGGGGTAAGTCATTTCCCTCAATGTCACACAGCGAGTAAATAAATGGCAGAGGCAAACTCTCAACAAATATGTCAAAGGAAACTAGAGGGAATCTGAAGAGAATCCAGAGGGTATAGACTAGAGCCTTCAGACGATACACAGTTACTAAAGTCGGGCCAAAAATTTGACTGTGAGCTTCCTAGTAGTGCAAGCAAAAAT
The DNA here is from genome assembly GCF_963259705.1 of Myotis daubentonii. Classification (NCBI taxonomy): domain Eukaryota; kingdom Metazoa; phylum Chordata; class Mammalia; order Chiroptera; family Vespertilionidae; genus Myotis; species Myotis daubentonii. The sequence goes on along the minus strand of NC_081847.1, from coordinate 10,105,186 downwards.
GGACACATGAACCAGCCCAAGACTTAGCTTTTCTATAGGGATTTATAAATACACAAGGCTTTCCTGGTATGTAATGTCTGGCAGAAACACCCTGCATAACCTTTGTGATATTGTAGAGTGCAAAAAAGACAACAGGAGGTTCCCATGGTAAAACCAAATATTTTTTAAAATTAAAACCATTCCTTTCTGCTTGTGTGTGTGTGTGTGTGTGTGTGTGTGTGTGTGTGTGTTATTTAGCACTGGGCTCCATCCCTTCTCAATAATTATTCAATCCATGCTTTGTCAAAGCCGCACATGGAGACAAGCTTCGTGTTGAATGCTGGCTGAGGGGAGGACGAGGAGAATGCCCTCTCCCCTTACCACTCTCATTTAGATTGACGTCCTTCTGGGTGTAATTGGTATAACTGTTCGGCAGTTAAGACTTCATGATCCCATCATTAGTTGTCAAGAGATTTCCATAGGGCAAACCCTCAGCCATTTCTCTCATTCCTGTTTCCTAACTACTTGGGGAGCCTGAAGTTGAAGAGCATGTGCTATGGAAAACATTTTCTCTGCCGTTGGAAACTTCTAGGCTGACACACAGGACACCGATGACATGAATGACACCATGTGCACCATTCTTAGGAGATCCCGTGTCTTCCCAACATTGATGTTGTTCTCCAAGATGTCACCCCGTTTCTGCTAGTTTCAGCCAACAACCATTTTGCATGCATCTTGGTCATGGTGGTGATGAGATTGTAAACCATTTCCATGGCTGCCCATTAAGTCGACAAAAAGGGAACTTACTTGCTTCATTTCTTCCAATCCGCCCACTCCGTTAGCCTTGAGTTGGTGATGAGGCTGGAGTCAGCTTAGATATTGGCTGTGCTTGGGACTAACCACAGGAAATCTCTCCACCAGCTTCAGAGCTGCAGGCAGGTGGCTCTGGGCTGTGTCCTGAAGCACAGATCATGCATTTGAGACATTCGGCAGATGTATCACAAGTTGTGCTTTAAAAGAGGAAGTTCAGGAGTTGAGATTTCCCAGTGTGTCCATTACCATCTGCATGCCATCATACTTAAATGTTCCAAAAAGAAGACGATCAAGATCAATAATAGTATTGTCTCCTAGTCTTCAAGGATCTAATCAAGCACCACCCTTGACAAAGAATTGGTGGTCTCCTCAGTCCAGCTCTGACATCAGCAACAGTTCGCTTAGTGGTTAAGAGTAAAAGCTCTGGGATGTGAAGGCGACCTGGCTGCAACATCTGTCACCCCATGGATCGTCAGGGTTGATTCGGCTGATCTGGCTGGCTAGGCGGCTGTCCCCTCCTCCCTCACCATCCCTGTGCGTCCCTCCCAAAGCTGCACACTGGGTCAAAGAGGACGACCTTTCCCCCAAGAGCGGACCCATCTTCGGTCAAGGGTATACGAGTAGCTGTGCTCTCCTGCTAGAACTTCCAAACAAGCTCTCAAGAGTAAAGGCTCTGAAATGTAGAAAATGTATATTCCAATTAATTGTAAGAATATTCAGTTCCACTTACTGTCATTGCACCTTGGATGAGTCACTTCAATGATCTAAACCTCAGTTTTGTCCTCTGTAATATTGGATATCCCTTTGGGTGGTTGAAATGATTAATAGAAATAGCTCATATGCGGTGGGTCTACAATTAACATTTGCTGATGTTACGGGTATATAACTTGTAAGTTCTATCATTGACTCAACCTCTTTGAGGTTCGATATAAGAAAGAAAAAGCCTCTCTCACCATTCAGGAAACCAGCCGTTTTTGTTCTATTCTGTTTATTTTGTGGCCTCCCTCTCCAAGAGCAATGAGTCTATGTTCAGTGACAGAAAAACTGCAGGGAAGAAAGGAGTTAAGAAATGGCAAATATACTAGATAGCATTGTAAAATATTACCTGCCTACTCACATGAAGCCACATCGAGTGTACAAAAAGTATTCCCTACATTTAACCAATGATTTTATTCATTCTGAGGATTGGAATTCAACCTAAGTTTAAGGGTTTCTGCACACAGAGATTTCTCTTAGGAACAATTAGGAGAAACACTAATGATGAAATTCAGCAATGTAGGTAAGCCCATTTGGATTTTCAAATTGTAAAATCAATTTGGAAAAATATTACCTGTAGGTTTCTCCCAGGATTACAGAGTTAAAAATCACTCGTCTCCATTCCCACTTTGCTTCCTTGTCACGGTCTTTTTTTAATGATGTGTTTTCTATATGTCCAGCATTTATATCTCACTCTATTTCCATTTTAAGAAGTCCTAAATAAGGAGTCGGGCATCCTGACCCAACACTTAATCATCATGGGGCACATTGTTTAAACTCTCTTAGCCTCACCTCTTTATCTTCATGCTCCTATTACTTACCCAACATATTTCCAAAGAATGCTCTTTGAAAAATTGTAAGTTGCTGCCCTGGCCAGGTGGCTCCTCTCCTCTCCTCTCCTCTCCTATCCTCTCCTCTCCTCTCCTCTCCTCTCCTCCTGTACACCAAAAGGTTGCAGGTTCTATTCCCTGTCAGGGCACATACCTAGGTTTCAGGTTTGATCCCGGTACAGGAGGTAGCTGATTGATGTTTCTCTCTCACATTGCTGTTTCTCTCCCCGACCCCACCCCCTTTCCCTTCTTCTCTCTCTGAAATCAATAAACGTATCCTCGGGTGAGGATTGAAAAAAAAATTTTTTTAATGTAAATTGCTTCAAAACGGCAGAATAAATCATTCTTTAGAGTTTAAAGTACCAGACAGATGGTTCTAGTCTCTTCTCTTTTCCCGTTACATGTTCTAAGTTGGCTCTGATAGGATTAGACAACTAAGCATTCCAGGTAAATCTTTTTTATATTCTGTTATTTCTTTAGTAATAAATGCTTTTTAAAAATTTCCACATTGGAATAGATAACTTGGAATTATTATCTTTAGGGCTTCACTCACTCAACAAGTGTTTGTCAAGTGCCTACTGTGTGCCAGACACTGGCGTATGTGCCCAGACACCTGCTGGATGGGAAGACACATGGTCCCTACCTCTGTGGGGTTTACAAGCCAGTGCGGGAGGCAGGTGCTAAACCAACAGTCACTTGCATCTGCAAAAAGTCCCATGAGAACAACATAAATGTGCAATATTATTTTTTTTAAAGAACTTACTCAAGTCGAATGGGAAGAGCAGACTTTTCCAAGGAAATGACAATTCCACTAGGACTTTAAGGATGAGAAGTTGCTAGCCGAGCAAAGAATGGGTGGAATGGCATTCTAGGCAGAGGGAACGGCACTGCAAAGACTCTGAGGCCTGTTTCAGGAGCCGTCAGAAGGCCAGTGTTCTTGGGACATTTCAACAAGGGCAGAGACCCAAGCGAGGTGAGAGCAGTGGCAAGGCCAGAGCAGGAGGAAAGTTCTGGAAAAACAAGGGATTTCTTTCTAAGCGCAGAATAGGTCACTGAAGGGCCAGCAGGGAGGAAATGGGGAGTGACCGCCTCACTCTGCTGTAAGTTTTCATAAGCTCACTTAGTTTGCCATATGGAGCATGATGGACTGGCCACAGCGTGCAATCAGGGGCCCAATGGGCAGTTACAACAGGCACTGGGGACAATACGCACAGGCTTGAACTGGGGCACTGCGGGTGGAAACGGAAAGCAAGTTTGCCGAGGAATTTTATGAGTAGGTGTTAAGGATGACCCAACTTTCTGGCCACAACAACTGGGCGGTGTAAGGTTTCATTCCCTGTGAATAGAAATGTTGGAGAGGACAGGCTGGGGCGGGGGACTCAAACGCCCCTCTTTTGAAAAAGTTACCTTGTGAGACGTCCACATGGAGATGTCAGGACGCCAGCTGGATGCACAGATCAGGGACTCACAGGCCTCAGCGTATGGATATTCCACGTCACAGCGCTGCCTAGAAAGGGCTTGTGTCGAGCAGGGGTCCTGGCCCTTTGCAGACCCATGTGGCCATTTGCAGACAAAGGCTCCATAATTTCCCCTTTACTATCCTGAAACATTCATTGATCACATGACCAGCCTATGCACATCCTTTCAAAAAGAACCCATCCTGTGCTGTGACTGTGCAATAAGAGAGAAAGGGAAGGCTTCGGTCACAGAACTTCACTAGAACAGGACTCCTCACACTTGACCGTGCCAGGCATCACTGGGCACTCTGCTCCCATGCAGATGCTGAGTCAGCAGGGCGAGTGGCCCGCACTCAGGGACAAGGTCCTGGGAGGAATAATGAGGGAGCCCGACGTGTGCTCCTGTGTGTGGATTCCCTGGGAACCTGTCGGCGACACCCACAGATCATCTGGGGGCTGTGGAACGGGCATCTCATCTATCACCAGCAGCCATGGCACAGGCGACCGGGTTTTCTAAAAGGACAAGTAACTCCCACTGAAATTCCAAACCAAACACAGTTTCTCTTGGTTGGCCAGGTAGCTTTACTTCAGGACAGTGCAGTGTGTGTGCAATTGTGCAGAAATGACTTTGGCTTTATATGTAAAATGGAGTTGAGTTCCAGGCTCAGATTGAAAACATTTTCCACCTCTGTCAGCAGTTCTGAGCCTGTGATGATTTTTGTGCCCCCGCCCCCCCCACCCCTTCCTCCCACCCCCAGCTCAGACCACTGGCAACGCCCAGAGATATTTTGGCTTATTGCGTTATCGCGCTCCAGGTAAGGGAGGTGGCACTGGAATCGGTAGGTAGAGGCCAGGGTGCTGCTAAAAAGCCCCGATGCACAGGACACTCCCACAGCAGGAACTGTACGGCCCAAGATGTCAACAGTTGAGAAACCCGGACCTGCCGAGAGATTTCTGGCAGAGAATGAGGGACAGACCGCCCTGTAAGAAACCGTCCCATACATTGCCCAGGGGTCCCACCCCTGGCCCCTAAGTATCCAGTGCTGGTGGTGCCCACGGGGGGAGCAGTCACAAAACACCCCAGGACAAGATGCTGCTCTGAGCAGAGGGTGCGGAGTGGGGAAAGAAGAAGGCGGGGGCCTGAGCAAGGCCAAGGGGGGCGAAGAGCCAGCCAAAATGACTTGCCAGAAGGATTAACCATTCTAGCAGTGCCAAATTAAAGCATATATAATCCTGTGCATCTGTTGGTGGCTCTGTAATTAATACAAAATAATTACATCTTCTCGCCTGGCTCTCCCTCACAAACTCTACTTAATGAACATTGCCAACGACTCTGTAGATATGTAATTAAATTTTTTATTTATTTCTGTTGTATTTGTAGAGGAGTCGCTCAACATATTAGAAAAAAGAGGGGCAACCCCGTGCAGCAGCGAAGCGTGACCTCCGCCATTTGCGAGGCAACCCAGGTCTCTGCTTTCTCTCTCTGAACCCACTCCACATGATTCCTTCTGAATGCAAGAAATAAGAAGGCTAGTTCTCAGTCTCCTCTCCTGGGTTTTCTAGTTTTAATTTTCTGCCAGGGTTTCCTCTCTAGACCTAAAGAAAAATAGGTTTTTCTTCTTTTAAAATAAAGAATAATAAGAAAGGGTATATTGTCCCAACATGGTACGCAGGTGCCCTGTGTACCATTCTCCTCTGGTACAGCAGCACTGACCTTCCAGAAGAATCTATCGCTTCCATTACGTGGTGGGATATGAGGAGGTCTCTCAGATGGAAATAATGCCATAGCCGGGTCTGAACAGAAGACACATGGATCTGGAATTTAACTGAGTAACTACACAGATATTCTTGGGGAAATGACTTTCCTTTATTAATAATGCCAGTGTTAGACACTATAATACACCAAGCCATCACGGGCTCACCCCTCTGATGCCCATGTCCTCGCTGGGAAGTGCAGACGCTGACCTCCCGCCTCGCAGCGCTGTGAAGCTGACAGTCAGGCTTGGGCTGAGCATGGAAAGCATAGGACAAACTCGGGAAATGTCACGTGGTCACTACAAGGGACCCTTTCACACCGAGACTCAAAAAAGCCAGCAACGTGAGTCAAGGGTCAGAGACTGAGATCTTCAGAACTCTCGGCTTCCTTGGTTTCTGTGCAAGAGTTTGTCATTAAGGTGTCTTTCAGAAAATGGCACTCAGGTATATGAGAGAGCGCTTTGCAGGGAAGGAAGGGGTTACCAAACCAATCTGGGGAACCCTGTGTTACATGAACACATGTTGTGTTTGGTCGGGTTGGGTTTTAATTGCAAGATTTCTCAGTCTTTAATATGCTAAGGTGTATTGTGATTTCCGAGAAGGGGACTATAAGATATAAAATTATGACTTTCTTTCTCCTTGCTCCCCTTCCCAGAACACAAACTTTGCCCTAAGAGAAACCCAGACAGAAAAGTTTGAGTGTTGATCAGATCTTTTACAGGAAAGTGATCGATGAAAGAAGGTTCTGTAAAACTGATTCCACATTAATATCATGGTCAGGGAGGCGAAAGCGAGGGCTTCCAACAGGCCTCACATGAAACCACACCAAGACTTCGTCCTGTTGTACAATGTAAGGCACTTTGTTCTCTAGGGAAGATCGGCTTTGTCATTCATACCCTCTTTCCTTCCCTCTGATGTCCTTGCAAATTCTGGCCTCTGCTTTCTTTCTCTTTCTTCGACCCCTGTCTCTTCCTCCAACCACATAAACTTTCTCCTTCAGGGTCCCAGACCCGCCATGGGTTCCAACCAAGTCAGAGGAAAGGCAGCTAGCTTTTGCCTCTGAAACACAAACCTCAAAGGGAGTGATGCCTTCCACTGATGATGATCTCACCTCCCTGTGATTAGATAGGGAGGTGTCTGAAAAGAGCATGGGGACACCCAAGGGAGAGGCCTAAATGTTAAGCCATCCTCCGCTGTGGGCCCGTGGACAAGTCACCCCTCTCTGAGACCTTTTTTCCTATTTGTACTTTGACATTGTTTCAGGGTTAGGGGTATCATGTGGAAAGTACCTGGCACTTGGTACGTATAGAGGAACTGGTTGCCAGTATTGTAGTCATACCATTCCTTACCAAGGGATTGTTTATATTGTCTGTTATGACTATTTTGCACATAATTTTTCTACATACATCAGGTGTCATATGATCTTCAACTTGTCTTTATTCTTCTACTAGAAACATGGAAATTTCCCCAAATATTAATTATATATAGGTTCAACGTGTTTCTCACTAAATGATCACTATCACTAAATCATTGATTTTCAATCTTTTTCATCTCAGGGCACACATAAACTAAACACTAAAAATTTTGCAGCACACCAAAAAAATATATTACTATATTTTTTGCCCATCTGACAAAAAAAAGTATGATTTTGATTGATTTACAAAAAATAATAGTAGTAATAATTACCTACCCATTGTGCTCCAAAGTGACTTTTTTTAAAAATCAGGTGCCTATACTTGTATATAAGGATTTCTGGAATCAAGAATTAACCAACTATGCAATGTGACTGATAAGATACAACTCCATTATATGTCCATTATATGTATGGTTCAAGACAAGGCATTCACACCACTCGGCTATGGATGTGTTGGCTGTTGTCATGTTTTTATTTGACAATATAAAGGGGGAAAAGGTCGGTATTGCATATTTTTAAAATTCTGGCAGGCACACCGGTTGAAAATCACTGCACTAGATAACAAGATATAAGCAAGGAACACCGCCTAGATTGGGCTAGTGGAAATTATGTGCATTTTTACAGTAATCCAAACAGCACATATCTGAAAAAAATTCACTTCAGTAACTCCCATAGCAAAGCACACTTTAAGCAGCACCTCCCACCACAAAAAAAAATGGTCCATTTTTAAAATATGTTTTTTATTATTCAAGTGCTGTTGACATATAATATTATATTAGTTTCACATGTGACTAGCATTTTACATAACCTATGAAATGATCACCATGATAAGTCTAGTACCCATCTGGAAAATGGTCCTACCTTTTGACTTGGGAATTTCACACTCGGGAATTTAAGCTTATGAAAATACAACATGCTAAAAGGCTTTAAACCAAAGATGTTCATCACAGTGTTATATATCACTAAAGAAAATTGGAGGCAAGTTAAATGTCCATCATTAGAGAATGGTTATAGAAGCCATGTGGGTGTTCACAATGATACTTGCAAGTGGAAAATTACAGAGAGAAATATTACACAGTGGGCACTTACAACTATGTAAGCCCAACCAAAAATGTACAGACAGCTCTGGCCTGTGGTTAGAGTGTCGGCCCACACACTGAAGGGTTGCCAGTTGGATTCCTGGTCAAGGGCACGTTCTTGGGTTGCAGATTCAACCCCCAGCCCCAGTCGGGGCACATGTCTCTCACATTGATGTTTCTCTCTCTCTCTCCCACTCTCCTTCCTCCCTTCCACTCTTTCTAAAATCAATGGGAAAAATCACCTCAGGGGAGGATTAACAAAAGAAAAATGCACAGACAAAGAAAACACTAGAAGAAAATATAGCAGAATGTAAGTAGGAGCTCTCTCTGGGTAGTGAGGCCATGTGAGGTTAAATATTTTATTTTTCAAAATGTTTTATAATGCAAAAATCACACATAGTATTTTTATTTTAAATTGTGGCTAAATGCATATAACATAAACTTTATCATGTTAATCATTTTTAAGTGTATATTATTGTACAGCCATCATCACCCTCCATCTCTAGAAGTTTTTCATCTTATAAAACTAAAGCTCTATCCCCATTAAACAAGTCTCCATCCCTCCTTTCCCCAGAGCTCCTGGCATCCACCTTCTGCTTTGTGTTTCTCTGAGTTTAACGACACTAAGTAGCTCAGATCATTAAAAGCATACTGTATTTGTCATTTTACAACTGCGTTATTTTCACTTAACACAATGTCCTCAAGGTTCATCCCTGTCATTGAATGTGTCAGAATGCCCTTCCTTTCTGAAGCTGAATAATAGTCCATTGGATGACTAGACCACATTTCGTCTATCCAGGCATCTGTTGATGAGCATTTGGGTTGCTTCCACCCCTTGGCTATCTATACTAATAATAGAGAAATATGCAAATTGTCTGGGACACCATCACAGTACAGTAACGATCAAACAGCAGGCTGCATGGGGAGACCAGGCCAGCAGGGGGGTTAGTGAGGGACGACCAAACGACTGAACAGCAGAGGGGGGCAGGTGAGAAAATGACTGAACAGCAGAGGGGGGCAGGTGAGAGTGACTAGGCTGGTGGGGGGTGGGGGGGAGAAGTTGGGTGCTACCAGGCCAGCAGTGGGGCAGTTGGGGATGAACAGACCAGCAGGGGAGGGCAGTTGGGTGTGACCAGGCCAGCAGGGGAGGGCAGTTTGGAGCGATCGGGCTGGCAGGGGAGCAGTTTGGCATCAATCAGGTCATCAGGGAAGCAGTTAAGGGGCAATCAGGCTGGCAGGCAGAAGCAGTTAGGGGCAGTCAGGCAGACCGGCAGGCAAGCGGTTAGGAGCCAGCAGTCCTGGATTGTGAGAGGGATGTTGGACTGCTGGTTTAGGGACAGGGATCAGGCCTAAACCAGCAGTTGAACATCCCCCAAGGGGTCTCAGATTGGAGAGGGTGCAGGCTGGGCTAAGGGACACCTCCCCCATGCACAAATTTCATGCACTGGGCCTCTAGTTGTGAATAATGCTGTGAACATGATGTACAAATATCTCTTCCCTACATTATATTTTAATTTTTTTCCCCTAAATTGGCTCTTCATTTCTGTATTCCATCAACGGGTTATAGCATACCCTAGACCAGACCTAACTAGGACTCTGCGTGGAACATTAATACCAATGCACTGGTCTCTGTGGGCAATTTGACTACCTGGGGAAATAACCACCGAGCTATCCCTCAGAAAATAACGCACCTTTTTGTTGTTGTTCTGGTTCCCATTACAGGACAAATGCCTTAGTTCCAGCTCTCCAGCCTGGATCCCTTCATGCGGAGCCCTGGGTTGCACCACCCCCGCTTCTGACATTGAACTCCTGGCGCCCTGCTCTCGGAAGATTGCCCAAAAACCCGCCCAGCCATTTCTCTTCATCCGCACTAACAATTTGGTAATGAAGTATTGATTTCCACTTCTCTGCTTATGGACGATATTAGATTTTCATTGATAAACTGCAGCGGGGCCGTCTCGTCTCCATGGCCCCCTTTTCAGTGTCACGAGGAAACAAAGTGCCCCCGAAGAAAAATCACGCCCGAGAACACCGATGGACTTATTTTGTCCGTTTGTAACACTTGACAGGAAAGGGTGGGGGCGGGGGGGGAGTCGAAGTCTCCATAGTTTCATGTCCAAGTGGGCTGCACGAGCTGTGGCCGCTGGGAAGCCGGCTTCTCCGGGTAATGTCCGTTTCCTATTTATAACCCCCCTGGGAGCGTTTGTCTAAGGAAATGTTTCTGTTCGGAGCAACAATTACGGTTGCACCTGGATTGCCCAGTCCTGCCCCTGCACCGGGGAGCCATTCATCACCGCAAAGTGGAAGAATTATTAAGTTAAACCAGACTTTGAGCCAAGGAAACCTCCGAACAATGTGAGAGTTGTTCAAACAGTCAGGCTTAACCGTGTGGCTGCCGAAGACGTGTTCCCGTGCAGTGTGGGCATCTCTACGGTCGTCATCTTCACTGGGTTAAAAAATATTAGTTTTAAGCCTGTGCCACGGTCGTAGGAGACTGAGATTGGGAGAAGGGGGAGCTTGGTGCGATGCCACTCTGAGAGGAAGCCAGAAGCTGAGGTCACGGCCAGCTGGGAAGTTCAGCCGCAGCCTGGCCTGCAGTCTCTTCGGCAGGACGGTTGTTGATGGCTCTGAGGCGAGCTCGCCTTCAGAAGCAACGGAGAGCATGAAATAGGGTGTCCATTTTAAATGTGTTTCTGCAACTTTTTTCATTAAAACTTTGAGGGCCCAATTTTAATTTGTGGAATATTCCCGTTAATAATGAGATCTAATTAAGACATCCATTAAAAGCCCGTTAAAGTTAATTTAACGTAAAAATTCCAATAGAACTGTATTAGATTTTCTCCATTAAATTAACGTTATGGATTTTTAACGGATGTCTTAATTATACGTTATTATTAACAGGAATACTGTATTACACAGATTAAAATCAGGTCTTGCGTCAACTTGGAAAAGCTACGAGTGTGTTTTAATATTAAAAGTCTTGCATACCTAGTGCACACTCTGGAAATGCAGGGGGTAGATCTATTTACTCGAGTTGAGCCTTTTCTATATAACGGAAAGCAAGCTCTAATAGAGAAATCCATCATTGCATTTAAACAGTGAATTTCCTTATTCTCAAAGGACAACTAAGGCTGGATTGTGTTGCAACCTGCTACTCAGCAATAGGTGATTCTTGGCACAACACAAAGAACTAGATGATTTTGAAACAAAAGGAATATTTTTGTTGTTGCTTTAATGACCAAGGTTATCACACACCAAAAAAATCTCAACACCAACAAAATGAAACCAAATATATCCTCTTCACCATTTCTCATGGAGGCTGCCTGTTGAATTGTTTTTGGAACTTTTGACATGATCCCTAAATTCAACATTGGGATTTAAAAAAAAAAAACTTCTTATTTACCTCCTAGGGAAAGTGTTGCCCTTATGCCACATATAATAGCAAATTGCTTTTTTTATGGCATGCATAACCTAGATGGGGAAAAATATGGCGCTTCGGGGAAGGAGGGAAAAAGTAAATGAAGTTCCAGGAATGTCATTCTGAAGTAATGAGGCATGGACAGAAAATACAGCCCTCACATCATCGGATTGAGATGGCAGTCGAAATAGCTTCATTGAGGTGTCAGCACTCATCCATCAATCAATCACCCACAAGGAAAAATCACAACAGTACAACGGGGCGGCTTTTATGGGATTTACTCATGGGCATAGGAAATAGCGGCTCAAATGTAGTTCTGACATGAAGAGCAAGGTGCTGATATTATTTTTTATGATGGGAGGATCATAAAGTGAATTGAGAACAGCGAGGTCTGTCTTTGCTTAACCTATTCAACCAGAAATGAATGGAGCTCAACCGGAAAGGAACAGTCTTTGGATGGGTTAAGATTGAAGGGTGGACTCTACTGAGCCCTGTCCTTCGACAACGAAATTCTATTAAAGGGAAATCAGTGCATTAGCATTGAGGTTCTTGAAGCTGTGCAAAATTGCCTGCTCCAACCCAGGGGTATTCGATAAAGTTTCATAATTCAGATTCTGCCGCAATGTCCAAAAGCAAACTCTTGAGCTCTTGTTCCAACCAGGGGGGGGGATGGAGGGGAACAGTGCAGTTCTCAGCTCCGTGGAAATAGTCTCCCTTCTAAGAAAAAAAATAAATCATCCGCTTCAACATATAATCCATACAGTTTTGTTAGTGCAATTTCTATGGAGGGGTGGGGTGGGAGGCGAGAGACAAAAATATTGATAAATTTGGTAAGACTCATGAATCGTCGCTTGGTAACCGTAAATGTCACTGCTGAGGGACAGCTGCTAATGTTCTTAGGAAACAGATCTGGGCTCGCGCTGTGAAATACACACAATTCTGAGTATATTCCTAGAGACTCAGCCTGTCTTCATTTGGCAAGCCCTGCGAGGCTTCTAAAGCTCCTTTCTGGAGGGAAAAACTGAATAGCATGGACTCAGGAGAATGTTTGTATCTGCTTTCATACCATTCTTCTCCTCTCTGTGAATAAACGTAGTTCTGATCAGCCGGGACTTGGGAAATGGAAAGGAAGATGACATGCAAATTACACTCAAGAATCTCCATCCGGGCACTACTCCTGGTATCAGTGAGGGGGGTGGGGGGGGGCGGTTGCCTTTCCTTCCCCCTCCCTCTTTCTAGCTAAGGCCACCCACCAGCTGCAAAAGGAAGTGTCCATTGATAAAACTGTATAAATAATTAAGTTTTATGTATTTTGCCCCATTTTACAACCTGTTAGAAAACACTGGGGACACAGGGCAGAACAGGAAACACAATGTATTCAGCAAATTCATCCAACAATTCTTAGTGGGCAGCTGCTGTGCGCACAACACCGTCCTAGGTGCCATGGGGTACAACGTGAAGAAGTCACACAAGGCCCGGGTATGTACCGCAGCTCCCAAACATATGACACCAGACAGCTGGGGGGCGGCGGGGGGAGAGTAGGGGCTCACATGGGGTCCAACTCCCTGTGTTATTTGTGCTTTGGTTCTTGTTTTTCAAAATAATATTCCAGAATAGGGAATTCTCCTTCTGAAAAAATATACCAGGAGGAAATAGCTTAAAAATAGGTCAAGGCCTAAAAGCAGAATATAATCATAGAATAAATTGGATAGCCCGGACAGTCCCCACGGGATTTCTTTAAGGTCACCAGTAGATTTCTTAAAACTCACCCCAAAATGTGTCTACTTGGTTGTTTGAGTCTTGCACAATTAATGTCACAGGCACAAGCCACTGAGCTTAGTTGAAATGCAGAAAACAAACAAATGAAATGATACATTTGGGAAGCACTTATGTAACGCTGGTCAAGCAGTGAGGAGGTGTGTGTGTGTGTGTGTGTGTGTGTGTGTGTGTGTGTGTGTGTGAATTTCACTGTTATTTTCTAGGGCCACAGTAAGAGTCTATGATTTTCTGAACGTTTTCACAGTAAATCCAAAGATTACGAGGCCTTCCAAGGTGCTTGCATTCTGTTGCTTCTCCATCTGTCATTCCCTGGGTTATTTGTGTTCTAACCTTTTTCATCTGGTTTCATTTTTAAGCTTGTTAAATGTTTTTTGCTTTTTTAAAAAGATTATAATGTTATTTTCACATTATTCTTTATTCTCTGCAACAAGAATAGAAGTATGTGGATGAATGCTAAAATAATAAGAAGAAGGAGAAAATAAGTTGGAGGCTTTAAACACACACATAGACATCTGTCGTTCTAAAGACCAAAACAAGTATATCTATTTGGTTCGTGCATTAGGCAACAACAACAAAACAAAAAAAATCACAGCTGAACTTTTGATTTATGTCTTTTCCCCTGTAAGATGTCAAAATGCTAATTTCACTTCCTCCCTCCCTCTCGGTGGCACTTGCTCAAAATATCCACGAAATACTTGGAGGCAAAGATCTAGCAGGAAGGAGGAAGAGAGACAAATTTCCAGCCACCCCAGACAGACACACACGTTTTCATTGTAGGGAAGCATTAAACACTTGGCGCTAGTGAATCGTCTTTAGAATTTCTACCGGAGAATCTCACCTCTTCATCCAAAGTACAAGCCACTTATCTCCTGTGGTTTCCTGTGACAGGTTCAGAGGCAAACTGAGATACACAACTTCCAGGCTAGAGTCAACCCCCTTCCCATAGTTACGAACCATGGGCTAGCGGGCGTGGGTGTTTCTCCGAAAATTATTCATGCGCAAGGCAGCCCAGAGCTTGAGGGAAAACTGGAAATGTTTTATGGATTAGGAGAGGACTGTTTTAAAATGCTGGGACCAGGTGGAACGCTATTTCTGCAAGTGGATCCTGGCCATTTCCTTTGGAAAAATATATTGCAAGCAAAATGGCTCTTACAAGGAATGGCACCCTGAGCTGACACCTCTCAGCACGCAAGTGATTTTCCCGATAGCCATCTGAGTATCACTGAGGCCTTTTAAAAGGACGATCTGTTTGAGAAAGTCAGATTCCACACTCACAGCCCTATGCGCGATGTTTATTTGCTTAAAGCTGCTTTGGGAAGTGCACATAATAACTCTTTTGTGAGAACCCCCAAGAGAAGTTGAAAAATTTGAGCAAATGCATTACTAAAAAAAAAATTAAAAAAAATCTACCACTCCCTTCAACCCCTCCGGAAAATAAATTTTAGTGTGTTCACTGAATTATCTTGAACCTGAAACCTATCAGTCCCCAGGCAAAGGCTTATATTTACAGAACTTGAACAGTCATGCGCTTATATCTCAAAGGTGAAGACTTCGTGCAGTAATATTTTCGCTCGCTTTCTAATTGACCTATGTAACATCCAGGAATTATAAATGTGTGCGTATATTTTTTAAATACACAAAATTAAACCGGTCTGCGGAGAAAAAGTATAAACTCTTCATGCTCTGAGTTGCGATAAATACAACCGAAACGTTCTGGTGTTACAATACAATATTTTGGCTTATCACACATCGGATTCTAGAATGAGCAATGCAAGTCAAAAAAAGCTTCCATACGAAACAATTTTCATTTGGCTCAGGGTTCTTAAATGCCATGATATCTCGGGATACAGTATACTTTTTAGTCTCTGGCATGCTGGCATCTTTCTAATTTTTCTGGCTGTGATTTCAACAGCCAGGTACTATCAGCCTGCTATCATCAAAGTCCATATCCCTTTAAAGTCACCCAGGTAGTTGATCAAATACACTCTCTTTAGCGGTCACCCCGTTCTTACTCTGCAGAATGCTTGTAGCTTTTTAGAAAATTTGACACATCACCCATGTTTACATTGCATAATTCCAGATTTACATGAATTCGGGGGGGAGGGTGCTTTTTGAAAAGGCAGTGGCTGGGGGGCGGGGGGAGATGGAGCAGAGTGAGTTGGGAAAATTACATTCATCCTCACTCTGAAAGACAGTGTTTATTTGCCAGCAAAGAAAGGCAAACACATTTTTATATTAGGAAAGCAGGCTAGTCATTTTCCAAAAATATTGGCGGCCACCATCCCTGTCTAATATCTCTGTGCGGACGCACTCATGTTCTAGGCCTGCATGCTGTGTATAATGCGTTTGCCTGTAGACGCGGAGGAAAGCCAGGCAGTCCTCCTGTGTACCACGCAGCGTGGATGGCTGGGAACGTACGCCCCGTTCATTTTTATCCTGTACATATGTGTATATATTAACTATATTGCCATGTATGAACACAGATTTTGTTATATTTGCTTGTTTCTGTTTCCTACCAAACCGGCCCACAATGGGGATTCTTTTGTATAGAAGGGGGAAAAAAATGCTTGTAACTTTTTGCTGATCATTCTCTTTCAATAGCTTATGAAAGCATTAGGTCTGAGTTTACAAAGGAATTCTGAGACCCACGTTTGTCTGTCTGCATGAGTCCCATCCCACTGCCAGATCGAGGGAGGAACCGACGACTTCATTCCAAGTTTTCCTTTCAAGGCATGCTCTACCCCTTGGGAAAGCCGCGTAGATTACCCTCTTTGTATTTTATCTAATAGTGCCTGAAAATTTTTTAATGTCTTCTTAGAGGAAGAATTCATAATTGTCAAAATTTGAAACATTAGCTTAATTTTGTTTTTATGACCTCGCATTTCTTCTCTTTATTTATTCGGTGGCTGTTGTAATGGGGCCCCAGGCCATTCCTGACACCGGCCTGCTCTTCTTCTGCATTAAGAATGTTTTTAAAATTACAGAGATTATTGAGCCAACAGGCTGTTTTAATCAAAACCATGTTTCACTTGTTTTTGATGATTATAAATTGTCCTTGCAATGAAAAAAAAAGTTTTCTGCCAGGAAAATTATACCACCCTGTGGCCAAACAGATTCATCACAGATAGGCACCCGTGCCCACTCTTCTGGGGCCTGGAAAATTCGTCCCTGCCTGGTCACACTGACCTTCACCCCCCACCGTCCTGCACGCTAGTGCTCACGGCTGTGACTTAGCAAATGTCCACAGGCTGGGCCGCACTGTCACGGCCCAAAGACAAACAGCCCCGCTGGGAACAACGGCTTTCCGGCTGGAAAAAAACACAGGGATTTTCAGAAAAGGTGCTCCTGCTTGTGTCCGTTGGTGCCACCAGCCTGTCATCCCCCCTAATTAGAAACAATCTGGTCTTGATGTCCCCTATCACTTACATCAGGTTAAAAAAAATAGAAAGAACCTTCAGACCAGCTCTCCTCATTGAATGACTTGGTTTGGGTGCAGTCAAGCTGTGTGCCTGCGATCGAGCTGCAGCGTGGACGTTGTCTCTAGGAGGAGATATTATGTAAAGTATAATTTCACCAGTGGAAATAAATTCTGATGGTGGAGATGAAGGAAACCCTTAAGTTATATCACCGAAGCCATTATTTTTTACACCTAAAGAGTTTGGGGTTGTTGTCTTTTTAGGAAAATTATTCTACTTTAGAATTGTAATTAAAACCCTCAATAATAGTACTTCTTTTCGCTATTGTGAAAAAATAACAACCACACGCTCGCCAAGGTTATGTGGAGCCCCTCATTTCCATCCAAAAGCTTTTTATAAGAGTATTATTTACATTTTTGAACATGATAACTCTTTCCTTTCTGACCAAAAAAAAAAAAGTCCTTTATTTCTTCCCACTCGGCAGTTATTGGGATAGACTGTGCCCATCTGAAACCTTATTGTGATTTGCATCGGGAAAGCCAACAGCCGGCTCTAAGGACCTGGGTGTGTTCACTTGTGATGTTGCTGTTCCTCATTGCAATGCTTGTGAGCCCCTTCCTGAAGCCAGCTCCCACCACAGCACGCAGGCAGGCCCCCAGCACCTCAGCTTTGCAAAGGCTTCATTTCCGTCAACAACGACTTCCGCTTTGGCCAACTGAAAAAATGAAAATTTAAGGAGAGAAGAAGAAGAAGAAGAAAAGAAACACAGATGCACTTAAAACATGAAAAGAATTATTTATATGATAAAAATATATTTAGATTTTCAAAGCACAAGACTGAATAGAAGTGCTCTTTTTATTCTTTCGGAAGATGTTACTGTTAAATGTCTTTCTACATCAGGCTTAATAAATCTGTAATGACATTTGATGGATTGGCTTCTGCCTATGTGTGTTTTTTAAAGATGGTGAGAGAGAGGAGAGAGGAGAGAGGAGAGAGGCGGGAGAGGGGAAGGAGGGCATGGAGGAGAAGCACTGGCCCCCAGGGGGCCATGCCAGGGAATATGGCTGGGACCTCCACCACACCCAGCCTCCACCCTAATCTCCAGTGGATTTTTTTTAACAAATGCCAGCACCCCCGCTTGGCTTCCAGGCTGCCTCTGCACGCTCCCAGATCTGGCCAGCTTGTGCCCGAGAAATTTATGATGCAATCTGAGCAGAGGCTGTGGGCAGCTGTCTCACAAATTCAAGGCTACAAGGCAGAGGGCGTACATGATTGAGGCAGCCCGGCCTCTCCACCCCAGAGCGATGGCCCTGCCTAGCACTCAGTTTCCCTGTGTTCTCCCCTCACTCCTCTAATGTGCTGGGAGAATCGGACCGTGTTTCACACACAAGCTGCCCAAGCAGACATGGCTGGCCGCCCAGAAATGACTTGTCTGCTCACAGCGAGCTCACAGTGTCCGGGCCACCTGATTGCATGAGACTCCCATTCATTAATGATGGTGGCTATAGTGTCACCTGTGGGCTCCACTTCGTTGCCACGGCCCCATGTCTAGGCCATAAAATAAGAGAGTCCAGGCTAGAAGTAGCAGGACAGGTGAGGAAAGGAGTGTGGGGGCAGCGAAGGCAGAGTGTTGGAATAAGCAGTGCGGACCAAACCAGAGTTGTTGATCTTCATTCATTCAGTGACTATTTCTTGAGCACCTACTACGTGCTAGGTCTGAGACTCACACTGATAAAGCAGGGTGATGAGGGTTCTGAGAACAAGGTCTACAGTCAAAATCTGGGCTCTGTCATGCTATCTCTGCTCTAAGGCAAGAGAAAAGGAAGAACAGGACACTAGGAGAGGAGGAGTCTAGGGACTGGAGGTGTACAGAGGTGGCTCAACCAACCTGAGAAGCCATGAAGGATTCCCGAAGGAAGGGATGTTGAAGATAAAGCTAATTTCTCAAAGGCGCATTAGAAGAACAAAAACATACAAACACACATCCTTCAGTTCAGCAACAGTTCTGTTGCTTCTCACTTCAAAATACAACTCAGATCGGTTCACTTGTCTCTCTCCTGGACTTCACTGGTGGCCTTCTAACTGGTCCGTTAGCCCTCCAACCCAAATCCACTCTCCATACGGCAGCTGGAGAGATGTTTTAGTAAAGTACGTCAGACCATGCCAACTTTGTTCCTCAAGGCCAAAGGTAAGCACACATTTTCCTTGAAAGGTCAAATGGTAAATACATTTGGCTTTGTGGGCCATCGGTCTGACACAACAGCTCAACTCTGCCATTAAAATGAAAAGCAGCCACTGGTAATAGTAAACAAATGGGTGTGGCTGTGTTCCAATAAAACTTTAATTACACACACACAAAAAAGCAACAGGCTGGATTTGGCCCATGGGCCATAATTGGCTGACCCCTGCTCAAGATCCCCCAACACCCCGGTCTCCATCTGTCCTTGATTGATTTCCTGTGGACACAGGCCTGGGGATGAGGATGCGTGGGCAAGAAGTTTATAAGGGAGGTGAAGCCAAGGAATAGCAATAGAGGAATGGGGAAGCGAAAGCCAATAAACGGGCTTCAAGAGCAATGACCACCATGGGCAATGGGGCCGATCCCATGGAGCTTGGAGACAGGGCAGAACACACCTCAGGCATCCACCTGAGAGAACTGGGGTGTTTATGCACCGCCTGTGCTCCGCTATTGGTGGAGGGCTGCTGCAGGGCATGGTGGGAGCTTTGACACCCAGGACTTCCAGTCCCTGAAAAGAGTGTGAGAGGTAGGCTTCAGGGGCCAGAGAAGATCCCAAGGCAACAGACTGCAGCCCAGGGGCCAAATCTAACCCCTACTTCTTTCTTGTTTTTATTTTGTTGATTAATTTTTAAAGAGGAAGAGAGAAAGAGAGAGAAACATCGATTTGCTGTTCCACTTATATGCATTCATTGGTTGATTCTTATATGAGTCCTGACCGGGCAATCAAACCTGCAACCTTGGCGTATCAGGGAAATACTCTAACCAACTGAGCTACCCAGACAAGTCCTGATTTTCTTCAATAATGTTTCATGGAATACCAGTGGCCTGATGCACAAAATTTGTTCACTGGGGGGGACAGGAGAGGAAGTCCCTCAGCCCAGCCTGCACCCTCTCCAATCTGGGACCTCTTGGGGGATGTCTGACTGCTAGTTTAGGCCCGATCCCTGTGGGCAGTCAGACATCCCTCTCACAATCTGGGACTGCTGGCTCCTAACCACTCACCTGCCTGCCTGCCTGATCACGCCTAACCACTTTGCCTTCCAGCCTGCTCGACCCCAACTGTGCCCCCTGCTGGCTTGCTCACCCCCAACTGCCCCCCACCAACCGGCTTGCCCCCAACTACCCTTCCCCAACCAACCTGCTCACCCACAACTGCCCCCCCTGCAGCCTGATCGCCCACAACTGCCCTCCCCTCCTGGCCTGATCACCCCTAACCACCTCTGCCTTGGCCCCACCACCATGGCTTTGTCCAGAAAGACGTCCAGAAGGTCTCCCGGAAGGTATCCCAGTCTAATTAGCATATTACCCTTTTATTAGTATAGATAGGATATGACATGCCACCATAACTATAACATATCTATCAGTATCACTCCATGTGAATACGTACTTCATGCGATAGGAAGGCATCTAATACATTACATTGTATATGTTGTAAGTAGTAGAAAATACTGTATTCATAGCAATAGTATACACCCTGTGACTTCCCTTCCTGACTTGGGAATGGTTCCCCAGTTCTTTGAACATTTCCTGGCCCCTGATGTATTTGGAAAGAAAATAGCTCTGAGTTTGGAGAAATTAAATTACAGTCATGACTCTAATTCAACTGCCTCCTGTACTTCCAGCCAGATAATAGGAAAAACATGCCGGGGCCGGTGCCTCCTATGGCTGAGCTCCAGAGTGAGGGCCCACGGCCCAGCGCTGGGCGGGTGACAGTGACTGGAGGCACCTCAGGTCCATCCGGCTGTCAGCCCGGCAACTGAGACCCTCTGTTCCCAGACCCTCCTGAGCCCTGGTGCCTCCTAATGGGGTCCCGAAGCTGCGCCCCTGATCCTGCCGCCCTCTCCTCATTGGGGACAGGGGTGCGGCAGCACGGGGCACAGGCATCCCATTTTCATTAAAATGTTCAACCCACGCCCGCTCCACCAGTGTCTGCAGGTGGCCCGGGAGCAGACAGTGATCCCAGAGGCATTCGCCACTCCTGTCAGAGCTCAGCCACAATGGTCCTGGGTGAGACAGCCCCGCCAGGCCCTGTGGCTGCGACTGGGACCCGCTTCCTTAACCAGGGACCTGACGCTGGGTGGGCGGCAGCAACACTTCCTCCCCAGCCCACACTGGAGTGGTCCCTGCAGTTTCAGAACCGAACTCCGAGGGCCTCCCCAGGTGCAGCGACCCTGAGCCTGCTGGCTCTCCCTCAATCCCGCCAAGGCTTGCTTCTCACACTTGTTGCTCACACTTGCTTCTCACACTTGCTGCTCACACTTGCTGAGAACCTTCTTGGTCCACTTGCCATAGTAATCAGTTTGGGCTGAAAGGACTGGAGGACTTTGGAGGACCCTCCTCCCACCCCTTCCCCGGCGGGGCTGAAAGGACCTCCATCTTGTGTCTATGGGCCATCTTTTTGTGATGGTGTGACAGTCAATTTGCATGTTCCATCTTTATTAGATAGGATAGCCACACCCATTCGTTTACTCATCATCTTTAGCAGCCAAGTTAAATTGCTATGACAGAGACCCTCTGTGGGGTTCACATGTCCCCCCCTCTGCACACACTCTTCAAGTCATAGTGACATGGTTGTCACTAGATTTTTTTCTCTTGGCCCCAAAACTAAAAATATTAACTCTCTGGCTTCTTAACAAACACATTTGTCCACCTTTGTTACACTGTCATTAGATTGTAGACTCCATGAGGGTAGAGACCAAATCCTGTTTGGTTCAACATTGTAGACTCAACTTCTAGAACATCCTATCATGTCTCACTTATCACAGATGCTCAAGAGAATATGTGTTGAGCCCAGCCTGTGTGGCTCCATGGTTGAGGTTCAATTTACGAACCAGGAGGTCACGGTTCTATTCCCAGTCAGGGCACATGCCCAAGTTGTGGGCTCCATCCCTAGTGTGGGGCACCCGGGAGGCAGCCAACCAATGGTTCTCTCTCATCATTGATGTTTCTGTCTCTCTCTCCCTTTCCCTTCCTCTCTGAAATCAATAAAAATATATTTTTTAAATGATATGCATTGAAAGAATCAATGGATGTGTGGAGGAGTTCTAGCTAACACCCCAATATGCACCCCATGCTGATGCTTACCCAATGAGTAAGACATGATGTTAAGAAATGTCCCATTCCTCCAATGACCCCAGGATGTGTGTACTCAGACCCCGTTTTACAGGTGAGAAGACCAGGATGCCCCTGGCCCCTTACCCCTCGACATGGTGGACCCAGAATTCAGACCCAAGTTTGTGATACAGGAAAGCCACTCTCTCATAAGCCCTAGCATGGGGCTTGGCAAATGGCTAGCCCTTTACAGTCCCGGCTTGATCACTGGGCCAAGCTCTGCGGTTAGAGCAGAAAGTGCCCGCGTTTCCCAGGCCAGCAGTGTGACCTGGAGAGCTGTGTGATGGGGAACAGAGGAGAGGCACATTGCAGCAAAAGGCAGTGTGGCAGCAAAGAACTTGGACATAGGAATCGATGTCTCATTCTCCCCCTATGTTACCTAGTCCCCCTCGGTCTCCTTCCCAGGCTCCAGAACTAAGCTCCTCCTGTCCCCAGGGAAGTGGAAAGGCCTTGGGAAGACACCTGGTATTCTTCCATGTAACAGCAAGTCTGCACCCCAGCCGCTCCTGCTCATCCTCACCTTTCAGTGGCTCTCGGAGGCCCTGGAAACCTGTCCAGTGTCCTTGGCCAGCCTGAGGCCCTGCCTGGCCTGGCTCCTGCTGTCCGGGACACTGGCCTCTTCCAGCACATTCCACACTCCAGCCCAACGAGAGACCTCTCAGTGCCAGCCCTCGCCTTCGCAAGGGCTGTGACCCCGCGTTCTTCTCTGACTCTAGTCTGGAAGTCCCCTGCCCTCTGGTGGCACCTGGACTGCCCTATTGCAAAGCCATTGCCTTTACAGGGATTTGTGTCTGCTGTCCACTGCACGGGCCGGAGGGCAGAGCCGCAGGCAGCCTTCCCTAGCTGCATCCCCTGCATCCCCTCCCCTGCACGGCACGGTGGGCGCTCGGTGAAGATGTGCTTGGCACTGCACTATAGAGAGGAAAGGTGTGTCGTGCCCGGGGTCAAGATGACGACACGGGACGCAGAGGGTTCAATGATGTCTTTGAGATCACATGGTACTGAGAAGTGAACCGGAAACTATTGCGTCACAGCCCACGGTCACCTCAGCCGGATCACGTCTCTGGGTCGCCTTCTGCTCCTTAGCTCTCCCATCCAGAGCCAGGAAGCAGGCATTAGACGGAGAGAATATGATGGTATAGTTTAGGATAGGATAGGATAGGATAGGATAGGATAGGATAGGATAGGAAAGGAAAGGAAAGGAAAGGAAAGGAAAGGAAAGGAAAGGAAAGGAAAGGAAAGGAAAGGAAAGGAAAGGAAAGGAAAGGAAAGGAAAGGATAGGAAAGGAAAGGAAAGGAAAGGAAAGGAAAGGAAAGGAAAGGAAAGGAAAGGAAAGGAAAGGAAAGGAAAGGATAGGATAGGATAGGATAGGATAGGATAGGAAAGGAAAGGAAAGGAAAGGAAAGGAAAGGATAGGATAGGATAGGATAGGATAGGATAGGAAGGAAAGGAAAGGATAGGATAGGATAGGATAGGATAGGATAGGATAATATAGCAGCAGTTTTCAACCACATGCTGCAAGAATGTTTAAAACATGCAAAACCTGACTCTTTAGTCAGGGGCACTGACCTCTTTTCCCTTAGATTGTCAAATAAAAAAGTGACAGCAGACAACACAACAATAGCTGTCTGGTGTGAATGAATCAAAATTATGCCTCTTTTTTTGTCAGATTGGCAAAAAATATATTTTTTGGTGTGCCACAGAATTGTAATTATTAGTTTATGTGTGCCATAGATGAGAAAGGTTGAAAATCGCTGTAGTATGATATGATAGGATAGGATCTGATATAATAATATGTAACACAATAATATATGGTATTAATAATACTATGCATTGAACATTGTTTATATAATACACATTAATACTTAACTGTTACTGAACATTTACTCTGTGTCAGGTTCTTGGCCGAAATGACCTTTTTAATCTTTACAGTTGCCTTAAAATACGCATTCTCAACAATGCATATCACTCCTACGAGGGCAATAATTAGTTATTGGGGAGGTGAAAAATCTTCGCCATTACAATGCTCTGTGTTTCTCTCAGGGGCCACGGTATGTAAACAGAAAAAGTACCATATATCTGTGGCATTAAAATGTCACTGAGGAGCCCTGGTTGATGTGTTCAATGGTTAGAGCATCGACCCGAGCACCAGAGGGTCTCAGGTTTGATCCTGGTCAAGGGCACATACCTGGGTTGTGGGCTCGATCCCTGCCCTGGATCGGGACTCGTGTGGGAGGAACCAGTCAATGTGTCTCTCTCACATCAATGTTTCTCTCTCCTTCTCCCTCCCTCTTTCCCTCCCTCCCTTCCACTCTCTTTGAACAGCAATGAAGAAAAATCCTCAGGTGAGGGTTAAATAAATAAATAAAAAGAAATTTCACTGAGGAGGGAGACAATTATGGGGGAGGGTGTCTTTAAAAATTCCTCAAGGTTACATTTTTTAAGGTTAATTACACTGTCATAAAATGTAACCATTGTCATTAAGTCCATGGTGCAGATGCAGAGAGGTGAGCTAATCTGCCCAAAGTCACACAGAGAGTAATTCGCATGTCAAGAATTCAAATCCAGCCCAGCCCATGTGGCTCAGTGGCCAACCTATGAACCAGAGGTTGTGGTTCGATTCCCTGTCAGGTCATATGCCTGGGTTTCAGGCTCAATTGATTCCCAAGTAGTGGGCGTGCAGGAGGCAGCCAATCAATGATTCTCTCTCATCATTCATGCTACTGTCTCTCTCTCTCCCTCTCCCTTCCTCTCTGAAATCAATAAAATATATATTTTTTAAAAAAAAACATACTTTAGAATAAAAATAAAAAAAGAATTCAAGTCCACGTCTGTCTCATGCTGAAACCATGCTTTAACTTACTTCTTTTTTTTTTAATCCTCATCCAAGGACATGCTTGGGGGGAGGGAGGGTAGGAGAGAGGGAGAGTGAGAGAGAAAAACATCTATCGGTTCCTTCTCTATGTGCCCCGACTTGGGATGGAACCTGCAACCCAACTGTGTCTATGTGCCCTGACCGGGAATTCAACCAGTGACCTTTGCTGCACATGGGATGATGCTCAACCAGCTGAGCCACCCGACCCAGGCTTTTAAATGACTTCTGAAAGCCGTCTCAGGACAGTTAGGTGAGAGGCCACCTTAGGCACATCCTACAGATCTAACCCTTCAGCGTGGGCTCAGACCAGCAGCCACCTGGAGCTCATTGGAGAGCCTGACTCTCAGGCCCCCGGACCTGCGGAATGAGAGCCTGCCACACGCCCAAGGGCGGTCTGCCCATCTGTGCGGAGGGAGCCAGCCCCAGGAGCACAGGTGAGTGACCTCAACCTCCTGGAACAGAAAAGGCACAGAAACCTGCACTTGTTCCCACCGGTTAGGTCCCCAGCCCCAATCAGACACTCCCTGTCAGACTAATTATACGGAGGGTGTTCTGTGACTTGCTGTATTCCCAGAAAAAGAAAGAGAACTGAAGTTCTCTTTCAGGTTTGCAGGGGAGATAATGTCAAATATTTACCGAGCAAACATCACTGTAGAGGCGCCATCTCTTCCCTCTGATTAAGGCGCTGTCAGTCACCTGGATGAGAGGCCTGTCAGCCCTTCTCCATAGAAGCCACCTGTCATCTCCGCTGAGCCCGCGCCTGCCAGGCTGGGGAGCGGTGAGGGGCTCTGGAGGCAGGTCCTGGGGAGGCGGATCCAGGCTGCAGGGACCCACCCGGGTGGGGGGGGACGGCTGGAGACTGGCCTTTGATGTCCTTGCTGATGGGAGGTGGGGGAGAGGCCTCCGTGGGAGGAGACTGAGCTCTCTCAGGAACCCAGCCACAAACCCCAGCACCCACAAGCAGAACTGCCCAGCACAGGCAGCGGACCCACCTGCCCAGAACTCAGGAGGTCAGGGATGGGCCTGAGACTTTGCACGTCCACCCAGCTCCCAGGTCCTCTTCTGAAGACCACACTTTGAGCACCAGGCCCGAACCTGGATTCCCGACTGGTGGCCTCATTTCTCCTCTCTCCTTCCTGACAAAGCAGCCAGGGTGATGCTTTCAAACAGATCATTCGACCCCTGCTCACAACCGGCCAGTGGCCCGCACGTCACTCACTGTAAAACCCCAAGACCTGCCTGGCCGGTGTGGCTCGGTTATTGAGTGTCAACCTATGAACCAGGAGGTCACAGTTCAATTCCCGGTCAGGGCACATACCCAGAATGTGGGCTCAATCCCCATTGGGGGCTGTGTAGGAGGCAGTCGATCACTGATTCTCTCACATCATTGATGTTTCTATCTCTTCCTCTCCCTTCCTGTCTGAAATAAATAAAAATAAAAATAAAAAAACAAACCCAAGACCTTGCCATGAGCCCTTGAGCAGGCCCTTGGCGCTGCCCCACCTCCCACCATACCCACTGACCTCCCTGACCACTCAGGGCTCCCGCTCCTCCCTCTCCCCCTGATGCCCAATCATCACCACGGTGCCTTTGCGCTGGCTGTTGCCTCTGCCCTGCATGTGGCTGTTCCCACACTTCACTTGCATCTCTGCTGAACTGCCACCTTGTGGGTGAGGCCCGCCCTCTCTGGGCCCTTACCCCACTTTAAAGTTTTCCTCATAGGACACATCCTCCCGGATATATTAAATACCTATTTGTTTATATCAGCAGTTTACAACTAGGCAATTCTGCCCCCGCCCTACAAACGACATTGGGAAATGTCCGGAGACATCCTTGATGAGTGGGACTGGGGAGTGTTCCTACTGGCATCTGATGGGTAGAGGCCAAAGGTGCTGCCAAATACCCACCAGTGCCCAGGATAGAAAATGACCAGCCTCGGATGTCAGTAGTGCTGAAGCTGAGAACCATGGTTGACATGCTATATATTATTAATCCCTTACCTCCTCTCCCACAATTTCTATTCTTCCTTCAGATCTCAGCTTATCTGAGCCTTCCTTGGTTTACACGCACACACACATACACACACACACACATACACACACACACACACACACACACACACGGTGAGCTTCTCCTGACGCACCACTGACAGCCCTTCTCCTTTCCCAGCAGCAATGACCAGAAGGTGATAATGTTTGGTTGGTTGTCTGCTCCACGCGCCTCCCCTACTCAACCATCAACTCCATGAGAAGAGAGGTATGTCTGCCTGTTCACCAATGAATGCCTGACAGATAACCACTCCCTACATTTATTGAATAAATGAAGATAATTTAGAGGAAAGAGCTTTGAAATATGGCAATAAATACATCTGTTGAACAAATGAGTTGATTGAAATATTAATTTGTCATGACCATCCTGAGATAGAGAAGTAGCAGAAGGTGTTCCCATTGCCCCCATGCTCTGAAAGCAGCCTGGGCCTCAGTGTCTCTTTTTCCCAGAAGAGAATGAATAGGCCTTTGTTTCCAAATAGAAGATGCTAGAAGGATCTAGATCAGTGATGGCGAACCTTTTGAGCTCAGCGTGTCAGCATTTTGAAAAACACTAACTTAACTCTGGTGCCGTGTCACATATAGAAATTTTTTGATATTTGCAACCATAGTAAAACAAAGATTTATATTTTTGATATGTATTTTATATATTTAAATGCCATTTAACAAAGAAAAATCAACCAAAAAATGAGTTCCCGTGTCACCTCTGACACGCGTGTCATAGGTTCACCATCACTGATGTAGATAGACCAGCAAAGAGGACCTCCGAGGACTGGGGGAGTGGAGCAAGGCATCAGTGGCCCCGCTCTCAGGACCCAGGGATGGAGGGCAGACCAAGGAGCTGCAGTGACCCGGTGTCTCTCCCAGCATAACCAGAGCGAGCTGACCATCCAGCCCAGCCGAGGGGTTGGCATGGAAACTTGTGGTTTCCTATGGCCATGGGCTCGGTAACTTTAGCAAAGGACCCCGTGTTCAAGCCTGGACTGGCTTTGAAGGAGTGAGGATATGATGGACAGGAGCATCTCGGTTTTGATCACAGCATCATCAAGACAGAGGCCCCTTTGCACAGTGTCTACAGCCCTGACACTTTGCTTACCTCTGGGGGAGGGAAGGAGCTCCCTAAATAGGACAGAGTGGGACCATTCCAACCTCCAGAACAACAGCAGCAACAGGACAGAATGCAAGCCACCTATGCCTAATGTTAAATTTCCTAATAGCCACATTTTAAACACTAAATAAGAATACATTGGTGGGTTTAATTTAGTAATATATTTCATTTCCCAATATGTCCAAAATATTACTCAACATGGAATCAATACAAACATTGATAAATATTTTACACTTTTTAAAATTCTAAGTCTTCAAAACCAGGTATATTTTACACTCACAGCACACCTCAGTCTGGACCAGCCTCACTTCCAGTGCTCAGTGGCCCCACCTGGCTGGCAACCATCATACCAGTTCTACTGGATGGAAACTTGTAATACATTTGTGGTGGTTTTGTTTTTGGGTTTTTTATGGCGTAGCATCCACTTTCCTCTTTCTCCTAATAATCATGCCCACATTTGGGGGGGGGGGGATTCGCTCTCTATATTGCTGGTTGTTATAAGTTGAATTATATCCCCCCAAGGTTGTGAATGTGATCTTAATTGGAAATAGGGTCTTTGCAGGTGGAATCGATTTAGAATGAGGTCATTAGGGTGGGCCCTAATCCAATATGACTGGTCCTCTTCTTAAGAAAAGGAAATTGGGGCACAGACATGAACCAAGGGAAAAATATGTGAAGAGACACAATGAGAAGATGGCCATCTACAAGCCACAGAAGGCCTGAGGCCACCAGAAGCTCGGAGAGAGGTCAGTCACAGATCCTTCCCTATTGTCTTCAGAGGAAACATAGACCCGCTGACATCTTGATCTTGGATTTCTGGCCTCCAGCACCGTGAGAAAATTAATTCCTAAACCACCCAGCTTGTGGTACTTTGTTAAGGCAGCCCTAGAAAACTAATACCCCATGTGATGAATTGTCCCAAAATTTAACAACTGGAAACAACAAACACGTATGATCTCACAGTTTCTGGGGCCAAGAATCCAGGCATGGCTTAGCTGAGTGCCTCTGGCATAGGGTCTCTCACAGGGTGTCAGGTGGGGCTGCGGTCTCATCTTAAGGGTCAACTGGGGCAGGGTCCACTTCCAGGTAAAATCAGTGGCTGTGGGCAGGATTAGTTTCTCATGGGCTGTTGGACTGAGGACCCCAGGTCATCACTGGCTGTTGATTTGAGGCCTCGGTCAGTTCATTGCCACTTGGGATTCTCCTTAGGGTGGCCCACACATAGCAGTTGCTTCATCACAGCAGGCAAGCAAGTGCAATGAAACAGAAGCCAGGCTCTTCTGTAACCTCATCATGAAAGTGTTACCCCCACACTTGTGCCTCATTCTCTTCATTAGAAGCAATCCATTAGGTCCAGCTCTCAAGGGGAAGCGATTACACCAGGAAGTGGGGATCACTGGGGCCTCAGAGGCTGCCTGTCCCCCTCTCCCAGGCTGTGCAAAGGGATTGGCACACCTGCCCATCGCACTCTTCCTCATCCAGGAAAGATGCGATTCACTCCTACCCCCTGGAACCCCAGAGCACCTCTGTTTCCTGCCCTCTCCAAACCCAGTTCTTCAGTTGGTGGTTTGTCAGCTACCCCGAACCATTTCACAATTGAAGAGTCAATTTGGTTTCTTACATCCATCAAACTCTGACTGATAAAGGGTAGAACAAATTTGCTGCATTTAGAAAAATAATGAATTATAAACTTTGAATCCAAATATTGTAAAGCAAACACCCACCTGTTCAAATGGATGGATGAGTGAGTGGGTGGGTGGGTGGGTGGGTGGGTGGATGGATGGATGGATGGATGGATGGATGGATGGATGGATGGATGGCTGGATGGCTGGATGAATAATAGATGGATGGACAGTTGGAGTTAAATCTCTATTTGACAGGCACACAAGCCCTAATTCCTTCATCTGCTCAAGAACTTTTAATATCAAGGTCTAGGTAACATCAAGTTTCCTATTTCAGTTACATTTCTTTTTTAAAATATATTTTAATTATATTTAAAAATATATTTTTATTGATTTCAGAGAGGAATGGAGAGAGAGAGAGATAGAAACATGAATGATGAGAGAGAATCATCGATCGGCTACCCACTGGGAATTGAGCCTGCAACCCAGGAATTGAACCGTGACCTCCTGGTTCATAGGTCGACGCTCAACCACTGAGACACACTGGCCAGGCTCAGTTACATTTCTTGGTTTTTATCTACTTAAGGCAGAATAGCAACAGTGGATGTGTATATGTGAGTGTGTGAGGGTATGTGTGTTTGTGTGTGTGTCCTAATTTGTCACATTTATTGGCTTTCTTAGGTATTCTGAAATTAACCAGGTCTGCTAAGGGACATTAGTAAATATTTGGTCATAAAGTATCTTCAGAGAACCATTTTCTGAGTTAACCACACCTGATAAAATCCTCTTACATCATTGAAAGTCTTGTCTGGCTGTCAGGCAATGAGATCGTTTTATTGAAAAGACTCATGATGTAGTGAACAAAAGCTTAGGAAATAAACTCTAATCCCCAAAGGAACACTCGATACAACTCGACTCACACTAAAATATTCAATTTATGGCCTATATTGAATCCTATGTCTATAATTTACTGTCCTAACTACAAAGGAGTTTTTTAATACAAACCAATTTCAATATATTTTACTATTTTCCTTGCCTCTGTTAAAGCAGAAATAACAAATTTTGCTGAAAGATTAGGAGACAAATGCAATAGATATTCCCAGGCATGCATTTACAATCACCTGGTGTTCGTCAGCCTCCTAGTGCCTGTGATTATGTGGAGTGCCCTGGGCCCCCAAACAAGGACTCTTATTTTTAACTGGCTTCCCTTATAGTTCTGATACATGCCAAGGACACTTGCTCTCAGGAAAACAACAATGCGTTTATTCAATAAGTATTTACAGGACACCTACTATGTGCAAGAATTATTTACAACATTGAGCAAAGTAGACAATAAAGTCCCCCTCTTTAAGGAGCTGTCATTCCAGAAGGGAGAGAGAAAATAAATAAGAAAGATGTAGATTATGGAGACTATTCAGGAATCAGCAAAGTCCTCACGAAGAAGGTGACATTTAGGCAAAGATCTGGAGGAAGAGTAACCATAAGTGTTGGAGCAGAAGGATTGAGAATCTGGTAAAGGGCCCTTCTGGCTGCTGTATTTAGAATCGACTCTGGGAGTGCCGGGGACAATGGGAGATTGGGTAGATGGCAATTGCAACCAACCTGGTGAGAGGTGATGGGAGTGGACCAAGTTGATAACTGAGGACATGGGAAGACATGGCTGGATCTTGGGTACATTTTAAGTTATAACAACAGGAATTGCTCTTACGTCAGATGTGGGCTGTGAAATTAAGACAGGCTTTCAGGATGTCCACAAGGTTTTAACCTGAGAAACAAGCATTGTGACATTGCCATGTTCTGAATAGAGAAGACAGAGGAAAACTTACGTTTGCAGAATCAAGATCAGGAGTTCAGCTTTTGACATGTCATGTTTGAGATGCTGTCTTAATTATCTTATGACTGCATAATAAATGTCCCCAAAACTTAGCATCTTGTTTTAACAAATATTTATTATCTCACTGTTTCTGTGAGTCGGGAACTCAGGAGCAGCTTATCTGGGTGGCTCGGGCTCAGGGTCTCTCGTGAGGTGACCGTCAAGGTGTTGGCTGAGGCTGCATCATCCGAAGGCTTGACTGGGGCTGAAGGGTCCACCTCCAAGACGGCTCCCTCACACGGCTGTTGGCAGGAGGCCTCAGTTCTCATCACATGGGTCTCTCCGTAGGACTTGGTGACCATCTCACATCAGGGCAGCTGGTTCCCCCAGAGTGAGTGACTCGAGAGAGTAAGGCAGAGTCTCAGCTGGATGTCTCAGTTGCTTGTGGCATCGCCCTGTGACCAAAAAGGGCCCATACCTAGGTTGTATGTTCAGAGAGAGAGAGAGAGAGAAGCTTTTTGTGACCTAGTCTTGGAAATCATACACTGTCATTTCCATAATGTTCTGCTAGAAGAAAGTCATCAATTCAACCCACACTCAAGGAGAGGGAAATTAACCTCCACTCTTTGAAGGACACTGTGTCAACATTTTTAAAATCATCACAGATACCTACTAGACATGCCAAGTGGAGATATTATATATGCATTGGTTATATAAATTGGGAGCTCAGTGGAAGGTCTAAAATGGAAATATAGCTTAGGAGTTGATGGTGCATATATGGTTATTAGCATTATTCTTATTCCATAGTGGCTATGAGCACAAGCTTTGGCGTTAGGTCTGAATTCAGATTGTAAATTATGCACTCCCTAGCTGCTTTACCTTTGTCAACATAGGAAATCCTCTTGCAGTTACATCTTCTCTATAAGACAGGGATAATCATACCTACCTAGTCTTATCCTCATGGAGATTTGGTCCATCCAGAAACCTGAAAGTGAGGTAGGCTGGTTCCCCAAAAGAGAATTCAAATCATGGTACCAGGCTGCAAAGAAAGGAAACTGAGCAAAACTAGCAGAGGCCCCTACAGACATTTTAAGTGCAACAATGCCAACGAATTCTTATGAAATATGTTTGCATGTTGGTTTATAAATCTTTCCTGCCTTAAAAACTGGTCAATAAACTCTTGACCATTGACGGATTGATCTGAGTAGATTTTTGCTGTATAAAGAAAAGGAGAAACAGCCCAGGCCCGGGTATGAAAAGGTTGCCTGTTCAATTCCCAGTCAGGGCGCATGCCCAGCTTTCAGGCTCAAACCCCAGTAGGGGCTTTGCAGGAGATAGCCAATTGATGTTTTGCTATCACATCAATGTTTCTCTCTCCCTTCCTCTCTCTCTAAAAATCAATTTTAAAAATAAATTAGAGAAAAGAAAAAGAAAATAAATAAAAATAAATAGATTAGATTCCAGCATCCACCTATGAATGAGGAAGTCATGGTTCGATTCCCAGGCAGGGCACATGCCAGGTTTCAGGTTTGATCCCCAGTAGGGGGTATGCAGGAGGCAGCTGATCAATGATTCTCATCATGGATGTTTCTATCTCTCTCTCCCTCTCCATTCCTCTCTGAAATAAATAAAAATATATTTTTTAAAATAAATAAAATAAAGAAATAAATTATAGCCCTAACCGGTTTTTCTCAGTGGTTAGAGTATCAGCCCTCAGACTGAAGGGTCTTGGGTTCAATTTTGGTCAAGGGTTTAATCCCCAGCCCACTCGGGGCATGTGCGGGAGGCAACCAATCAATGTGTGTCTCTCTCACATCAAGGTTTCTCTCTGTGTGTCTCTCCCCCTCCCTTCCACTCTTTCTAAAAATAATAATAATAAAATTAAAATAAATCAATGGAAAAAATACCCTCTGGTGAGTATTAGCAAAAATTGAAAATAAATTAGAAAATCTTTAATAAGAGAGAAGAAAGAAAGAAAGAAAGAAAGAAAGAAAGAAAGAAAGAAAGAAAGAAAGAAAGAAAGAAAGAAAGAAAGAAGGAAGGAAGGAAGGAAGGAAGGAAGGAAGGAAGGAAGGAAGGAAGGAAGGAAGGAAGGAAGGAAGGAAGGGAAGCAGAGTGTCAGGGAGGAGAAACACACTTAGAAACCAGATCCCAAGAGAGAGAATGACCTAAAGTCCCTCCATCCCCACAGGAATGAGCAGAAGTCTTTGGGAAGCTCTGGAGTCCCACAGGCTTAGGAAATTCAGACGCGAACGCATTTTTACCTACACATCAAGGGGCATGAGTTCCCGACTGTCATGCACAGACCCAGTGACCTGCAAGTCTGACTCCGCACACGTACCCAGGAGGAATGCTCTCAGGTGAGCACAGTGGGCAAGGCGAGCTGTGTACACCCAGAGGAAGGCCCACATGGATTG
Source organism: Myotis daubentonii (assembly GCF_963259705.1). Lineage (NCBI taxonomy): Eukaryota > Metazoa > Chordata > Mammalia > Chiroptera > Vespertilionidae > Myotis > Myotis daubentonii. Next base: position 10,071,256 of record NC_081847.1, on the reverse strand, counting down.
TGGCTCTGCCCACTGACCCAGTGCAACAGGCCATTTTCAACATAGGATAAGTCTAGACCAGCCGTGGGCAAACTACGGCCCGTTTGAAATGAATAAAACTATGGAAAAAAAGAGACCGTACCCTTTTATGTAATGATGTTTACTTTGAATTTATATTAGTTCACGCAAACACTCCATCTATGCTTTTGTTCCGGCCCTCCGGTCCAGTTTAAGAACCCATTGTGGCCCTCGAGTCAAAAAAGTTTGCCCACCCCTGGTCTAGACATACTGACATACAGTCTCCTACGCATCATGTTAAAAAGTGAAAACTAAGCAACTTACAGAAAAACAATGAAGAGAATGCAGCTATTTGCATGTTTTTAAACCCTGCACATCTATGTGATGCATGGGAAAACATGGCGAAAGACACAGTGGAGTGATAGTAAGATTACCTCTGAGGGGGGAGTGCAGGGGATTAGTGGGTGACCAGTTGCTCTGCATTATTGCAATCGCTTACAAGTGTCTGTTTATGTCTCCTGGGGAAATTGTGCAGAGGACTGGGATGAGAGAAGGCCCGGTAAAAAGGAAGAGCACTGTGCAGTGATTCATCATCTTCCTGACAGCTCACTGAAAAAATGCATATTTTGCACATCTGTACAAAACACACTCGGGGGACTCCCAGATTCACTGAAAACTGTCCATGAGACCCAGTGACCCCTGGTTTAAAACCCCTGCAGGGGCCCTGGCCCATCTGGCTCAATTGGTTGAGTGCCCTCCCATGCACCAAAAGGTTGCTGGTTTGGGCACATGCTGGGGTTTCGGGCTTGATCCCCAATAGGGGGCATGCAAGAGGCAGCAGATCAATGTTTCTCTCTCTCCCTCTCCCTTCCTCTCTCTCTCTCTAAATCAATTTTTTTAAGGAAAAAAAAAAAAAAAAACCACCCTGCAGTGAAGAGAAGTAGTGTGGTTGTAATGGAGCCTCAGGTCTCGCTGCTCCTCACCAGGAGAGGTGGGGTCCGACCCGCTCCCCTGGAATCTGAGTGGCCTTAGTGATCTCCCTGGCCAACAGAATGCAGCCGCATGGTGTTCTGGGACTTGCGAGGCTGACTGTAAGAAGCCATGCTTGGGACACTCGCTCTGGGGGACCCAGCCCCCATGAGAAGTTGCTGACTCCCTGGCCACCATGCAGCATAGGCCCGTGCGGAGGCACGGCCAGGCACTGAGGAAGGCGCCTTGCACCCCTAGACCAGCCCACCCACCACCTTCAGGGATCCCCACACCACGAGGAGCAGAAAGACGGCCCAGGAGACCCTGCCCAAACTCCTGACCCACAACGTTAAGCATATAACACACATAAGCCACTAAGTTTTGGAATAGTTTGTTACTTAGCAATAACAGAGCAAGAAAGGGATGCACTCCTGTGATTTGGGGTAAAGGTGGGGACCCCACACATCCAGGGACTCTGGGAGGCATCCTGCTTCAGACCTGATATCGTAGGTATGTCCTAACCTTCCATTGGGAGGACTTCCTTCCTTCCTTCCTTCCTTCCTTCCTTCCTTCCTTCCTTCCTTCCCCAAATAAGTAGGAAGCATGGGCAAGACCCTGGAGAAACACAGGTTGGTTACCTACAGTCCCTATTCTCTAGGGCAGCGGTTCTCAACCTGTGGGTCACGACTCCTTTGGGGGTCAAATGACCCTTTCACAGGGGTCGCCTAAGACCATCGGAAAACACATATATAATTACATATTGTTTTTGTGATTAATCACTATGCTTTATGTTCAGTTTGTGACAATGAAAATACATCCTGCATATCAGATATTTACATTACGATTCATAACAGTAGCAAAACTACAGTTAGGAAGTAGCAACGAAAATAATTTTATGGCTGGGGGTCACCACAACATGAGGGACTGTATTAAAGGGTCGTGGCATTAGGAAGGTTGAGAACCACTGCTCTAGGGCTTCACAGTCTCAGGTGAGTAGATGTGCAAATGAATAATGACCGTATATCTTGAAATCTCATATATAGTAACTGCATTCCTAAATAATAAAATCCTAATATGCAAATCTACCAAACAGAACGACCAGTCGCTATGATGTGCACTGACCACCAGGGGGCAGACACTCAATGCAGGAGCTGCCCCCTGGTGGTCAGTGCACTCCCACAGGGGGAGCACTGCTCAGCCAGAAGCCAGGCTCACAGCTGGCAAATGCAGCAGCAGCGACAGGAGCCTCTCCTGCTTCCGAGGCAGCACTAAAGACCCCTCAGGGGATGTCCGCCTGCCGGCTTAGGCCCGCTCCCCATGGGCTGCGAGAGGGCGCAGGCTGGACTGAGTGACCCCCCTTCCTTAGTGCAAAAATGTTGTGCACCAGGCCTCTAGTTGTTTTATAATGATAATGAAACACTTTGCATTAATTGGCTTTAATAGATAAATTCATTTCATCCTCACAGCAATCCCAAGATGGGTCCCATTCATCAGATGAGGAAACTGAGTCACCCAGACCTTAAGAGACACGTCCAAAATAGAGTCAGAATTTGGACCCAAGCTGCCTGGTTCCAAAACCACCAGAACTGTTAAGGGAAAGAATAAGCAGGGGGAGGAGGGAGGAGGAGGCAGGAGACACAGGAGGCCTTCCAGCAGGTGATGGTCCAGGTGCAGGTGCTTTGCTCTAAGGAGGATGAAGGGCGGAGGTGGTAACAGGATCAGGCTTGAGATGCAAGGGAAAGATCGACTGACAGCATTGGCTGACAGTTGCATTTCTCGTAAGAGAGGGTAGAGGTCAGAGGTGAAGCAAGATTGGGTGGGAAAATGCAGTTCAGTTGGAGTGTGTTCATTTGGCAACTTACATTGGAAATCCACAGATGCGTTCTGGCAGCCGTGGTAAATGAGTCCACATTTTGAGAAAGGAAATTTCACCCTAAAAAAAATAAAGATGCCCTAGCCGGTTTTGCTCAGTGGATAGAGCATCAACCTGTGGATTAAAGGGTCCAGGTTTGATTCCAGTCAAGGGCACATGCCCGGGTTGTGGGCTCCATCCCCAGTGGGGAGCGTGCAGGAGGCAGCCAATCAATGATTCTCTCTACCATTATGTTTCTCTCTCTCTCCCTCTCCCTCTCCCTTCCTCTCTGAAATCAATAAAAATATAATTTTTAAAAAATAAAAAGAGCCTGCTTCATTAAGTTCATGGGCACAGAAGCAGGAAGGTGGTTGCCAGGGGCTGGGGGTGGGGGTCAGTGTTCAATGGGGTTCGGTGTGGGAAGATGAATGTCTGGCGGTGATGGTTGCAGACAGTGAGTGGACTGACTTCACGTCTCGGAATCATACACTTCAAAATGGGCAGAACGGCCCACTTCACCACAATAAAAGACAATGCCCTGCGTTTTTGGACTCTTGAAAAGTAGGCAGATCCCTGTAGGCTGTGGTGCGCCTCCTGGTCCCCACGCCCGTCCCCCACTTCCTCAGGCCCAGGGACCAGGAAGGCTGGTGAGGAAGGTTGGTCTCCGAGGCAGGGGAGGGTGGCGGGCAGGACCTCAGGCGTCTGGTCCCTCTCTAGTCATGATGATTGCTGCTGCCCGGTGATTAGCTGGCTGTGCCGCCAGCACTGAACAGTCATTTATCAAAGCCTGGGCCTCGTCTTCAGCGGCACAGCGTGGCTCGCCCTGCACTAGGAGAAGAGGCCGCTGCGGTGGCCCGTCAGTGTGGGCCGGGATCAAAACCGCATTCACACGGGGTGCGGCCGTGTTCACCCCAACAGCCCCGCAGCCCCTCTCAGTCCGAAGACTGCGAGCTGAGAAGTAGCAGCTTTGTTTCTCTTCCTTTCTCATTGTTTTAGGGGTGCCTCTGTCTTAATTTCCTGGGGCTGCTGCGGCAAATAACCACAAACAGGGGGCTTAGAGCTGACATGTGTCCCTCGCCCTCTGGAGGCTGGAAGTCGGAAAGCAGGGTGTCGGCAGGGCCCCGCGCTCCTGGGCTTCCGGGAGGAGCTCCTGCCTCTCCCGGCTCCTGGGGCGCCAGGTGTTCCTTGGCTGTGGCCGCATCACTCCCGCCTCTGCCTTCCCGTGGCCTCCTCCTTGTGTCTGTTTGTCCCCTTTCTGTCTCATTGGCCACAAAACCCACGCTAATCCAGGGTGAGCTCATCTTCAGGTCTTTACCTTAATCACATCTGCAAAGGCTCCTACTCCAAATAGGGTCACATTCGGAGGCTCACATATCTTTGGGGGAGACACAATTCATCCCACACATCTCATTTCGGACTTGGATCCTCCAGGCCACCCCCCTCCTGAGTCACCTGCTCCTCCCAGAGTCTTCAGCAGTGTCCTGGGCAGGGATGTGGGGGAGGGAGGGAGGGAGGGAGGGAAGGAGGGAGGGAGGGAGAATGTGGTCCTCAGGCTCAGCCACCCAGGACCACGCCAGCTGCCCTGGTCCCCAGCTGCACAGGCACCTCAGAGTCACCATGCCGAAAAGGGCCATGGTTACAGGCGAGCACACCGCATACATTCGGGCACTGTTCCCCAAAGACGGCGAAGGGCACAGCTACAGAGACAGCCACAGCCCCGGGGGCAGGAATCCTTCAGGGCTGCATCTCAGCCCAGGTAACTCGGGTTCAAATCCCCACTCAGGCACTTTCTAGCTGTGCTACTTCAGGTGACTCACTTAACCTCTCTGGGCATGGTTTCCTCGTCTGAAAAATAGGGGTAATAGTAATACTTACCTCATAGGATTGTTGTAATTGATGACTGATGCATGGCTGGCCCACAGCAAGTGCGCTGTGAGTGTGTCTAGTATTATTATTATCAACATCACCATCATCACCGTTATTATGTGAGCTGCATAAACCAAGACACATAAATTGGAAGCTTGCACAGGTATTTCACCTGTCCCACATGTGTCTTTTAAATTGTGAAACAATATTTCTTAATATCTTTTTGTTGATTTCAGAAAGATAAGGAGAAGGAGAGAGAGAGAACATCAATGATGGGAGAGAATCATTGGTTGGCTGTGCCCTGCACACCCCACACTGAGGATCAAGGGGGCAACCTGGCATGTATCCTAATCAGGAATCAAACTGTGACCTCCTGGTTCATAAGTCGATGCTCAACCACTGAGCCACATCATCCTGGCTGAAATGATCCTATATAGTAAAAGGGTGATATGCAAATTGACCCTAACAGCAGAACCACTGGAAATGACTGGTCACTATGACACACACTGACCACCAGGGGGCAGACGCTCAATGCAGGAGCTGCCCCCTGGTGGTCAGGGTCAATGTGCTCCCACAGGGGGACCTCTGCTCAGCCACAAGCCAGGCTGGCAGCTGCCAGGACAGCTGTGGTGGCTGGAGCTTCTCCCGCCTCCTCAGCAGCCCTAAGGATGTCCAACTGCAGCTTAGGCCTGCTCCCCACTGGCAAGTGGACATCCCCTGAGGGCTCCCGGGCTGCCAGAGGGATGTCTGACTGCCAGCTTAGGCCCAATCCCCCTGGGAGCGGGCACAGGCCAGGCTGAGGGATGCCCCCCCGAGTGCACAAATTTTTGTGGGCCGAGCCTCTAGTAATTTTTATAAAGGGAGATTTCACATAAAAATTCAGTGTCTGGCTTTAAAAAAAATAACTGAAGATATGGCAACATTGGGCTAGCATTCGCACCTGGCACCCATCGGCTACAGCTAAGTAGCCCCTGCTCCCTTAAGTGGGCCAAGGCCCCCAGTTTCCCCCCACAGTTCACAGCACGTGCCCCCTCACACACCTGAGCCCCTGGTGGATCACTGCCCTGAGGCATCGGCGTTGGCCACCTCTGCTCTAGCCCAGTCCGGTCCTTTCCTCAGGGAGGGAGCCGATGCCCAGGATATGTGGCCCCCCAAAGCCACACTGCGGCTTGCAACGGAGCTGGGACTGGACGCCAGGCCTCTGGCTCCCAGCTCCCTTGTTGTCAACAGATATTTATAGATGTGGATGACTCTGATTTCTGCTTCAAGATGATAGAAAGGAAAATTTTAGCCTTCTGTTCCAGTTTCTCTTCCAGGCCATTTCCAAAGGATGGAAGTTGGTCCACAGCAGGGGTTCCTGGGCAGTTTGGTGCCAGCCACCCCTGGGGCAGTCTGGTGGACCCACAAATCCCTGCTCAGGAGAGTGTTTATTTTAAACCACATGAAATAAAACCCCCAGGATTACAAGCAAAATCAATTATTTTATATATCTATATTTTCTGTTGTGGTTAATGTTCACTTGAAGATATATTTTCCATTGATTTTTAGAGAAAATAGAAGAGAGAAAGGAATGGAGAGAAGGTGAGAGGAGGAGAAGGAGGAGGAGGAGGAGGAGGAGGAGAGAGAGAGAGAGAGAGAGAGAGAGAGAGACATCAATGTGATAGAGGCACATTCATTGTTTTCCTTCTGCACGAGCTCGGACCAGAGCCAGGGATCCAACCTGCAACCAGGTACATGCCCTTGACCGGGAATTGAACCCAAGACCTTTGGTGTGAGGGCCGACGCTCTATCCACTGAGCCACACCAGCCAGGGCAAAAACAATTATATTAAATAAAGGTATTAGGGAGAACCAAGATGGCGGCATAGGTTAACGCCGGAGTTTGCTGCTTTGAACAACTACTTCAAAAGTGAAACTAAAACACGGAACGGACATCACCCAGAACCACAGGAACGCTGGCTGAGTGGAAGTCCTACAACTAGGAGGAAAGAGAAACGCATATGGACACTCAGAGGAGGCGCAGTGCTAAAGTCAAATTCTGAGGTGCGGAGTGCGCGGAGTGGGCTGGTGGCGGAGGGCGCGGTTGTTGTTTTCAATCGGGAGGGAGTCGCAGACTCTGAGCTCCAGATACAGGCGAGTCTTTAGGGACCCAGGCTCAAACGGGAGAAGCGGGACTGTCTGGCTTCGGTCAGAGCGAGTGCAGCTTTCTCTCCGAGCTTTGCAGCGGGTGCTGGGACTCAGAGAGGCAGAGCCCCTGGGGACAGGACTGAGAGCCGCCATAACTGCTCTCTCCGGCCCACCCTGCTGATCCTGTGCGACCCGCCCCGCCCAAGCCCTGCCCAGAGGCATTTGCCAGATAGCCTCAGGCAAAGGCTAGATTAGCACCTCCCTAGAGGACAGAAGTTCTCTCACTGCTGACACAGCTGATTCTCATAGCCACTTGGCCTGGAGGTCAAACCCTCCCTGGAATTAGCTACAACAATCAAGGTTTAACTATAAGACTGCGAACAAAGACCACTAGGGGGTGCACCAAGGAAGCATAACAAAATGCGGAGACAAAGAAACAGGACAAAATTGTCAATGGAAGAAATAGAGTTCAGAACCACACTTTTAAGGTCTCTCAAGAACTGTTTAGAAGCTGCCGATAAACTTAATGAGATCTACACGAAAACTAATAAGACCCTCGATCTTATATTGGGGAACCAACTAGAAATTAAGCACACACGGACTGAAATAACAAATATTATACAGACGCCCGACAGCAGACCAGAGGAGCGCAAGAATCAAGTCAATGATTTGAAATGCGAGGAAGCAAAAAACATCCAACCGGAAAAGCAAAATGAAAAAAGAATCCAAAAATGCGAGGATAGTGTAAGGAGCCTCTGGGACAGCTTCAAGCATAACAACATCAGAATTATAGGGGTGCCAGAAGATGAGAGAGAGCAAGATATTGAAAACCTATTTGAAGAAATAATGACAGAAAACTTCCCCCACCTGGTGAAAGAAATGGACTTACAGGTCCAAGAAGCGCGGAGAACCCCAAACAAAAGGAATCCAAAGAGGACCACACCAAGACACATCATAATTAAAATGCCAAGAGCAAAAGATAAAGAGAGAATCTTAAAAACAGCAAGAGAAAGAAACTCAGTTACCTACAAGGGAATACCCATACGACTGTCAGCTGATTTCTCAACAGAAACTTTGCAGGCCAGAAGGGAGTGGCAAGAAATATTCAAAGTGATGAATACCAAGAACCTACAACCAAGATTCCTTTATCCAGCAAAGCTATCATTCAGAATTGAAGGTCAGATAAAGAGCTTCACAGATAAGGGAAAGCTAAAGGAGTTCATCACCACCAAACCAGGATTATATGAAATGCTGAAAGGTATCCTTTAAGAAGAGGAAGAGGAAGAAAAAGGTAAAGATACAAATTATGAACAACAAATATGCATCTATCAACAAGTGAATCTAAGAATCAAGTGAATAAATAATCTGATGAACAGAATGAACTGTTGATTATAATAGAATCAGGGACATAGAAAGGGAATGGACTGACTATTCTTGGGGGGGAAAGGGGTGTGGGAGATGTGGGAAGAGACTGGACAAAAATCGTGCACCTATGGATGAGGACAGTGGGTGGGGAGTGAGGGCGGAGGGTGGGGCGGGAACTGGGAGGAGGGGAGTTATGGGGGGGGAAAAAAAGGAACAAATGTAATAATCTGAACAATAAAGATTTAATTTAAAAAAAATAGTAATAAATAAAGGTATTAAAATATAAATTACAAATTTGAACTAGTGTACCATGTGTGTTGCTCTGTTGATGCATTAAGTGACAAGCTGCAGAGCAGAGTTGACTATGACCAAAGTCGTGATGAGTGCATAGGAGTCCCAGCCATCGTGACTGATGTAATAACAGGAAAACAGCTGTGGCTTCTATTGGTGGCAAAGTCACAGGTACTCTGGCCACTACGTGGTTTGTTGCCAACTTTCACAATCAAAGAAATGCTGCCTTAGGGTTGGAACTCGGTGAACGTCACTGTTTGCTGCTTTCTTCCTGTGCACGGTCATAGACCTTCTCCATTTTGTCACTGAAGTGCCCAGACTAAGAATCTCCGCTCCGAGGGGCCAGACGAGGAGATGGCAATAGCTGTGATTGACAGCTAAGATCACACAGGGCCACTGAGGGCATTTCAAATGCATCTGCACATTCCTGACACTCCTCTGTCAAGAGTAGAAGCTGGCAACATATGGCAGGAAACAGAAGCTGGGAAATGAATGCACATTTCCAGAAACTTCCAGAAAGGACATCATTACTCCAGAGAGGAAGGGTACCTGATTCAACAGTAGAAGCATCTGGAACCTCCACTGCTTTTCCACCTACATGAATAACAATACATCTACACTAATAAAAGAGAAAAATGGTAATTGGCGTATGACGATACCCTTTTCATTGGCTAATCAGGGCTATATGCAAATTAACTGCCAACTATGATTGGCAGTTAACTGCCAACTAAGATTGGCAGTTAACTGCCAACAAGATGGCGGTTAATTTGCATATGTAGGCACAATGCAGGGAGGCGAAAGGGAAAACAGGAAGAAGACCCCTGCCACTGACAGTGATCGGAAACCCAGGGGGGAGCTAAGAGCTGGGGGGCAGGGCAAAGGTGGCCCTGGGGCCGCCTTTGCCCTGCCCCCCAGCCATGATCGGAGAATCAGGCGCCTTTGCCGCACTGGCCAGTGATAGCAGGAAGTAGGGGTGGAGCCAGCGATGGGAGCTGGGCACGGTCGAAGCTGGCAGTCCCGGGAGCTAGGGGTCCCTTGCCTGGGCCTAAAGCGGAGCCCACGATCACGGGGCCACTGCAGCTGCGGGTCCCCGATGCCCGAGCCGGAGGCCTCAGCCGGAGGCCTCAGGCCTGGTCAAGGGGCCGATCCGGTGATTGGTGATAGGAGGGTTATGAGGGTCAACTCCTCTGGCCGAGGGATCAGGTCTGGGTGGGGGGCGGAGCCGGGGATTGGGGGGGTATGATGGTCCCCTTGCCCAGGCCTGAAACCTGGGCCAGAGGCCTCAGGCCTGGGCGGGGGCCAGAGCCAGTGATCGGGGGGAAATGGGGGTCCCCTGTCCAAGCCTGACACCTCTGGCAGAGGCGTCAGGCCTGGGCAAGGGGCCGATCAGGTGATCAGAGGGTGATGGGGGTCTATGCCTCTGTCAGAGGCGTCAGGCCTGGGCAAGGGGCCGATCCTGCGATTGGAGGGTGATGGGGGTCAACACCTGAGGGCTCCCAGTATGTGAGAGGGGGCAGGCTGGGCTGAGGGACACTCCCCCCGCACACACCCAGTGCACGAATTTTGTGCACCGGGCCCCTAGTCCTTATATAATAAAAGGCTAATATGCAAATCGACCAAACAGCAGAATGGCCGGTCGCTATGACATGCACTGACCACCAGGGGGCAGCGTCTCAACACGGGAGCTGCCCCCTGGTGGTCAGTGTGCTCCCACACTGCTCAGCCAGAAGCCGGGCTCATGGCTGGCGAGCACAGCAGCGGTAGCGGGAGCCTCTCCTGCCTCTGTGGCAGTGCTAAGGATGTCCAATTACTGGCTTAGGCCTAAGCCATCAGTCGGACATCCCCCGAGGGCTCCCGGGCTGGGAGAGGGTGCAGGCCAGGCTGAGGGGACCCCCCCCCTCAAGGGCACAAATTTCAGGTGCCGGGCCTCTAGTTTTAAATAATAATAGTCTGCCTTTATTGAGCATTTACCAGGTACCAGGCTTCTCTCAACTGGAATAAATTAACTCTGAAATCCTCCCAATAGTGTGAGACTGACACTGTTGATATCCTCATCTCATAGATGAGGAGACAGAGGCTCAGAGAGGTTAAGTAGCACAGCCAAGGTGGCACAGCCCGGGAGGGGTAGTGATGGAATTTAAACCCAGCCTCCAGAGCCACTACAGTGAGACTCAGACTACAGTTGTGGTCCAGGTAGAGCAGCGGTTCTCAACCTGTGGGTCGTGACCCCTTTGGGGGTTGAAAGACCCTTTCACAAGGGTTGCCTAAGACCATCGGAAAACACATATATAATTACATATTGTTTTTGTGATTAATCACTATGCTTTAATTATGTTCAATTTGTAACAATGAAAATACATCCTGCATATCAGATACTTACATTATGATTCATAACAGTAGCAAAATTACAGTTATAAAGTAGCAATGAAAATAACAGTTCCACACATGAGGGACTGTATTAAAGGGCCGCGGCATTAGGAAGGTTGAGAACCACTGAGGTAGAGAGTCATGGACTTGCTTATGACCCACTTCCAAAATCTGTCTCCTCCATTTCTTCTTTGCTCTTTCAACAACCCAATATTGAGAATCTGACAGCCTTGGCACTAGAGCCACAAAGATGAGTAAACCCCAAAACGATGGATGCCTAAAATTCCATCCAAATCATTCCTTTTTTAGCTGGAAGTTTTGTCTTCTGCTGGCAAATCTTTGGGAGGCCTCAAAGGAAGGCGTGCTTGGTGGGGTGTTAGCTCTCCTCCCAAGAGTCACATTCTCTATGGTGTAGAGATGGTTCAAAGTGGAACGGTCTTCTCGTTTAAAAAAAAAGCAAACTCTACCCTCTAGCAGGAGGAGCGAGGCGAGCCAAACCGGCTGTCTGCTGAGCTGCCTAGCGGTTCGGTGCCTCTGGAGAAGTCTCTGTACATGGGGATGTGCCGAAGCCATTGGTTCGGGTGCGGGAGGTAGCTGTGGCATTTTGGTAGCGGGGCTCGGTGTGTGTGCATGCGGGCACGTGCTCAATGTGGTTGCCTTGGGTGGAAGAACGCCCGAGGAAGGGAGTTGGAAGCCAGGAGGGCGGGACAGGAGGGCGTCGTGGCCCTCACCTTTGGACCAGTTCAAAACAGGTGATAGAGACCAAAGGTGCTGACTCACCAGGACCCTCTGGGAGGCGCTAAACTGAAGCAGAGTTGCCCAGGCAGGGCTCAGACTGGAAAGAAAGTGAGGCACTTGTTTGTGACACATGTAAGGGGTCACCAAAAAACTCAACAATCAAGATAAATTACATTTTTTTAAATTATGTTTTTATTGATTTGAGAGAGAGAGAAACATCAATCAGATGCCTCCTGCATCAGATCTCCTGGGGATCAAACCCGCAACCTGGACATGTGCCCTGACTGGGAATCGAATCTGTGACCTTTTCAGTGCATGGGACAATGCTCAACCAATTGAGCCACACTGGCCCGAGCAATAAATTATATATAATTTTGTTTGTTTGTTTGCTTGGTTGGTTGGTTTTTGTTGTTACCTCACCCAAGGATTTTTTTCCCATTGATTTTTAGAGAGAATGGAAGGGAGGGAGGGAGGGAGGACAGAGGGGAGGAAAGGAGGGAGGGAGGGAAGGAGGGAGGAAGAGAGAGAGAGAGAGAGCAAGAGAAACACATCAATTGGTTGCCAGAGATCAAATATGCAACCCAAGCACATGCCCTTGACTAAGAATTGAATGTTCAAACATTCCGTACTCAGGCCAACAGTCTAACCATTAAGCAACACTGACCAGGATGATAAAGGATATTTTAACGCATTGTCCTTTTTTTTAATCTTTATTGTTGAAAGTAATATGTCACCTTCCACCACCCCCCATTGACCCCTTCTAGCCCACCCTTGCCCCAGGCCTCCACCACCCTATCGCCTGTGTCCATGGGTTATGCTTATATGCATACAAATTCTTTGGTTGATCTCTTCCCACCCACCCTCCCCCACCTTCCCTCTGAGGTTCCGCGCTGTGTTCCATGCTTCTGTGTCTCCGGATCTATTTTGTCCATCAGTTTATTTTGTTATTTAGATTCCACATGAGAGTGAGATCGTGTGATGCTTGTCTTTCTCTGACTGGCTTATTCCACTTAGCATGATACTCTCCAGGTCCTCCATGCTGTCTCAAAGGGTAAGAGATCCTTCTTTTTCACTGCTGCATAGTATTCCAATGCAATGTCTTTTATAAATCACAATTACTGTTCCCAAAAAATCCATGCTAAACAAAATACCAGTGAAATAAAGACAGGACCAGGGGTCCAGAGACAGCATATAACGAGGAGCTGGGGAGAAAAGCCTTCTGGAATCTTCTGTGGGGAAACTGACTAGTGCTGGCCCCTCAGGGAGGGGGGCGGGCATTGGAACTTTCAGAGGCAGAACCTGCCACTGACATGGGCACCTTCATGGGCACATGTTGGGACAAGGCAGGGGCCAGGTGCCAGGAGGAGAAGGTCCATGTCACCTTTGTTCCAGGACTCGATGGAGAACTGGGGGAGTGGGGTCAGGGAGGTCCCACACTCCCCCTAATGACCCAGAAGCCACTGCAACTGAGGGTCCGTGAGAGAGGGCAGCACAGAGATGTTTGTGTCTTTCAGCGAAGACGGACGCCCAGCAGGGACAGGCGCCTAGAACCCTGGACCCTTCCAGCCCTCCTCCAGTCTGGAGGCCGGGAGAGGAGGGAGCCCACAGTCAAGTGAATTGCAACGTAAAAGGCGGGTCCGACGGAGGAGCAGGAGCGGAGAGAGTCTAGTCAAGACCACCAGCTCCTGGAAGACAAATGGGTTCTGGAGGCCTGACGTGCAGCTGGTGACGATAGCTAACAGCACTGAACTATGCGCCTGGAAGTGACCGAGAAGATAGATCTCACGTGTTCTCGGCACAAAAAGAATGGTAACTGAGGGGCATGGTGGAGGTGCTCGCTAAGGCTACGGGGTGTAATCCTTTCCCAGCGCGTGATCAAAGCAGCAGGCGCACACCCTCCACACCCACACTGTCTGTGTCCAGTATTTCCCAGTAAAGCTGGGAAAGACAATAAAGGAAGCTGAGGACGAGGGAAGGACCTGGTTTGGTCCGGAGGGGCTGAGTCGGCACCTCTGCATGTCCTCCCCGCTCTGCGCTCCCCAGGCCTTCGTCCTCCCTCTTCTCATCTTCCTCATTCTCTTCTCTTTCCTCTTCCCCTCCCACTGGGAGTTCTCAGCCTTGCTCAGCCCAGTAAGCGTCCTCAATTTTTTTTTTTAATAGAATCGCCTTATGACCCAGCGATTCCACTTGTGGGTCTATCCCCGAAGAAGCCCGAAACACTGATCTGAAAGAATATCTGTGCCCTGTGCGCATTGCAGCGTTATTTACAACAGCCGAGACATGGAAGCAGCCCAGGTGTCCGTCAACCGACCAGCGGATTGAAAAAGTGGTGGTGCGGCTACACAATGGGATCCCACTCTGCTATTTAAAAAAAGAATAAAATGTCACCATTCTCGACTGCATAGCTAGGCCTCGTGAGACAAGCCAGAGAAAGACAAACACCATGTGATCCCACTTATACGTGGAATCTAAAGAGCAAAATAAGTGAACAAACAAAGCAGAGACAGACCCATAGACACAGAGCGTGGACTGGTTGGTGGTTGCCAGAGGGGAGGACTGGGTGCAAAGGGTGAAGGGATGGAGAAGTGCAGATGGGTGGTCATGAAATAGACACAGGAAATATAATCAGCACGGAGTCCAGCACAGGGAACACGGTCAGTGCTATCCCCGTAGCTATGTAGAGTGCTAAGGGGGCACTGGAAACATTAGGGGGAACACTTCGGCTGTGCAGGTGAAACTGATACAAAATAATATTGAGTGTAAACTGTCGCTGAAAATAAAATTTTGGAAGAAAGAAAAGAAACTGGAAGGCAATGACATTGGCCCCTGTTTTGTGTGTTTGCATCCCCTATAAAATGCATGGGGTTTCAAACCCTAATCTCAGTAGGGGTTTGTGGGGGAGGTAATGAGAGTCGAGCCTTGTTGATGTAACTTCTCCGCACAGAGTCGGGGCTGGCTTCCTCTCCCTGCTCTCTGCCCTGTGAGGACACAGCAAGAAGACGGCCGTCTGCAAGCCAGGAAGCGAGCCCCACCAGACGCTGGGTCAGCTGGCACCGTGGCCGTGGACTCCCAGCCTCCAGAACAGCGAGAAATCAGTGTGGTTTAAGCCACCCCATCTACAGTGTATTTGTTACAGCAGCCTGAACAGACTAAGGCAAGCCCTGCCTTGAAATGCTGGGAGTTTCAGAAATAAGCCCCCTTCTCCCTACATTCAGATTCCCCCCCACCCGACCCCCAAGAAAACATATAATTTTTAAATGATGTTTCTGATTAGGCTTAGGCTCCAGAAATGACTAAATAAAGAGAGATACTTTCTCCTCTCTCGTAAGAAAATTCATAGATGATTTTTCTATGTATATTAGATTAGATCACATGGCCTTTTATTATGACATTTTAAAATTTATGTTATGCCTCATTTCACACGGAACTTAACACAGAAATTTGGACATATTTTATGGAAATAACTATTTAACTGAAACTGTGCTTTGTTACTGTAATATTTAAAAAAAAAAAGTTTCTTGGAGAACGATGTTTTCAGGGGAACATGTAGGCATTCTGAAGAAGAGATGCTAAACCATGTTTTAAAAATTCTTGCGGCACACCTGTTGAAAATCGCTGATCTAGATGAATGTGAGCAGCTTTTTTGTGTGTTGTTTTTTTTTAATGGAAATTGTGTAAACGCCGTCCTTTAACTGAACTGAAACAAACCCAGGCCCAGGGCACTACCTAAAAACAATTGGTACTGCCCTGCCGGTGTGGCTCAGTGAGTAGAGGGTCCAGAGTTCGATTCCCAGTCAAGGGCACATGCCTGGGTGTGGGTTCGCTCCCCGTCCCCACTCGGGGCTCATTCAGGAGGCAAACAGTCAAGATGTCTCTCTCATAATGATGTTTCTCTTCCACTCTCTCTTTCTCTCTCTCTCTCTTCCCCTTCATCACCCTCCTTCCCTTCTACTCTCTCTGAAAAGCAATAGGAAAAATATCCTCAGGTGAGGATTAACAAAAAAGATTGAAAAAGAAACAATTAGTACTAACTGCCCACAGTGTAATCAACAAAACGAGTATGTTATTCCTACTTGGCCTCTGACACACCACCTTGTGTGTTTGTTGTGCACACTGTCTGAGAAACTGTAAAACATTCCAGCCTTTGACCCGGTAATTCCACTCCTGTAAAATCTAACCATGAGAAAATCCGAAATGTGAACAAAGGTAAGAGCACAAAGATGTCCAGCACAGTGTTTTCTATGAACAATGAAGACTTAGAAGCAACTTAGAATAAGTGGTATGGTGTGTATGTTTGTGTGCCCCTAAAATTCATATGTTGAAACCTGACCCCCAACAAGGTGGTATTAGGAGGCGGGGCCTTTTTTTATCATTTTTCATTTGTCAATTACAGTTGACATATATTATGTCAGTTTCAGGTGTACACCCCAGTGATTAGACACTATGAAACTTATAAGTGATTACCTGAAAAATCTCCTACCCATCTGATACCATACCTAGCTATTAGAATACTAAAGGCCCCGTGCATGGATTCGTGCACCGTTCAGGTCCCTCGGCCTGGCCTGCACCCTCTCGAAATCCAGAACCTCACCGGTGCATGATCAGGGCCAGGGAGTGGCTGCAGGAGGGCTCCAGGGCTGTCCATCCCATCTCACCCAGTCCTAATCGGCCAGATCCCAGCAGCAAACTAACCTACCAGTCAGAGTGTCTGCCCCCTGGTGGTCAGTGCGCATCATAGCTACCGGTCAAATGGTCAATGGTCGCTTGGGCTTTTATATATATAGATTATTGACTATATTGCCTATGCTGTACCTTACACCGCCATGACTATACTGTAAATACTAATTTGTGCTTCTTTTTTTTTTAAGTCCCCTGACCGAGAATCAACCAGCAACCTCTTGGTTCCTGGGTCGATGATCAACAGCTGAGCCACACCCGCCAGGCGTGTTACTTCTAAATCCCTTCACCGTTTTCACCCATCCCCCCCACCAGGAGGTGAGACCTTTGAGGGGTGCTTAGGTCATGAGATGGAGTCCTCAGGAATGGAACCCCACGGAGCTCCCCAGCCTTGCTACCATGTGAGGACACAGCAAGAAGCCTGCAACCCAGAAAGGGCCCCACCTTACCACGGTGACACCCTGATCGCAGGCTTCCAGCCTCCATCCAGCACTCGGAGAAATAAATGTCTGCTGTTTATAAGCCACCGGCCTGTGGTACTTTGTTATAGCTGCCCAAACAGACCACGACACTAACATAGACGAGTAATATCAACATACACATTTCACTCATCAGTGGAAGATGAAACCTTTGAAAATCACAGTGACAAAGAATATTAATAACTGGGGAAATGTTTTATCTTATCCTGTCAAGGGAGCCCAGGAGGATGCAAATTTGCTTATAAAGTTCAGCCTCAAGAAAGCCTTTTCTTGCCAAAGCCAGTTTGGCTCAGTGGATGGAGCGTCGGCCTGCGGACTGAAGGGTCCCAGGTTCGATTCCGGTCGGGGGCATGTACCTGGGTTGCGGGCACATCCCCAGTGGGGGATGTGCAGGGGGCAGCTGATCGATGTTTCTCTCTCATCGATGTTTCTAACTCTCTATCTCTCTCCCTTCCTCTCTGTAAAAGATCAATAAAATATATTTAAAAAAAAAAAAAAGAAAGCCTTTTCTTTTCTTTTTTAAATATATTTTATTGATTTTTTACAGAGGAAGGGAGAGGGATAGAGAGTTAGAAACATCGATGAGAGAGAAACATCGATCAGCTGCCTCCTGCACACCCCCTACTGGGGATGTGCCCGCAACCCAGGTACATGCCCTTGACCGGAATCGAACCCGGGACCCTTCAGTCCGCATGCCGACGCTCTAACCACCGAGCCAAACCGGTCAGGGCAAGCCTTTTCTTTAGTAATGAAAAGCACCCTGCTCACCCTCACACATTGGCTGGGAGGTTATGGGCAATTTTCTTTTTTGATGGTCAATCAGGGTGGTGGTTGTTTTTTTTATTTATCAGGAAACGCAACCCTTTTCTTTCTCGAGCAGCCAGAGAACAGAAAGGCAGGATAGCCCCTTGTGAGGCAGGGGCTTTGTGTTGCCACAGCCTGGATTCAAATCAGCGGCCCACAACTTTCTTTTTTCATTAGAGAGAGGGAGAGGGAGAGAAAGAGAGAAAAAACATCAATTTGTTGTTCAATTTATTTATGCATTCATTGGTTGACTCTTGTATGTGCCGTGACCGGGATCGAACCTGCAACCTTGGTGTATGTGGGTGATGCTCTAAGTTAGAGTGGTCGGCAAACTCATTAGTCAACAGAGCCCAATATCAACAGTACAACGATTGTAATTTCTTTTGAGAGCCAAACTTTTTAAACTTAAACTGTATAGGTAGGTACACTGTTATTAACTTAATTAGGGTGCTCCTAAGGCTTAGGAAGGGCCACACTCAAGGGGCCAAAGAGCCGCAGTTTGCCGACCACGGCTCTAGCCAACTGAGTACCTGGCCGGGGCCCACGTAAGCTCTTCAAGGACTGGTTTCCTTTCCTGTGAAATGGGGATGACAGAAAGTTCCTGTTTCCCAGGGGAGTCGTGAGAATTAAATGAGAGGTGGGTTGACGGTGAGTGGTCCATTGAGCGTGCTCAGTAAGGACATTCCCCTCTGGTCTGGTGAAAAGGGGCCACCGATTTGGGGGTTCAGAGGAGTTACTTGTCCTTGTTATCTTGATTTTCTTAACCATTTGTACACTATAAGCGTCTATAGACGCAAGCGGCCGACCTTTTTAAATTAAATTCAAAATATTGCGGCAGTTATTAAGTTCCTCTCAAACCAAAAGAATGAAGACCTTGAGAATGACGCCTCCCAACAGGGATCTCTGTGCAAGTCTTGAAGTTTTCACCAATTTGTTTTTCCTGCGGGTTGTTTTCTTGGTTTGGGGCTATTGGGGGGGGGGGGGGGGGATTGTTTGTTTGTTTGTTTTGGGGGTGGGGTTTTTTCCTTTTTTGTCAATTTCAACAACTGCCCTTTAGTCTTCAATTATGTTTTCAACTGTGCAGCCCTCTCTTTTATGAAATAATGGTGACAGTAAATGCCAACTGTATTTTCTTAATATCCTTAACTGGCAAGATCAAAACTTGGTATCCAGCCGTACGATGCCACCCCTTTTGTTCAATGTTATTGGTTTATGAATTCCAAAGCTGCCCCCCCCCAAAGGGTAGGCCGGCCTGGCCACTTGCTTTCATCTGCGTTTGAAATAAGCATATTGTCAGGGGCAGGGGTGGGCTAGAAGGGGTTAATGGGGGGGGAAGGGGAACATATGCAATAATTTCAACAATAAAGATTTAATAAAAAAAATTTTAAAAGCATGTCGTGCAATTACCTGCCCGGCCAGAGAAAGGAGAGTTAAAACGTTCTTCCGTGGCTGAGGGGTGCCCTGAACTGTGCGTCACCATCTGACTGTGACCACCTGGCCCGGGGGAGTCCTCCCAGGATCACACCTGGGGTCCCTGGGGGCACTGTCCAGTGGGCAGGAGCGTGGTGTGCGCCCTCGCCCTCCCGCTGCCTAAGGGAGAGGCCTGGCTGTGGCCTCCCGGGCCGATGCAGGGGCTGTTTTATATTTGTTTACCCAGAGTTCTACAGTTGCTGATTAATTTCCTTAAGTTGCCCTAGAAATCTAGCAGCCAGCTTCTTTGTCCCAACAATTGCTAGTCTTGGCTAATACTGCCCCCTGGTGGACAGAGCTTGCATTGCCATTGCCTGGGAGGAAAAAGCTTTTCTCTAGTCCACCGGCTGAGGAAGTCGCTCTAAGGGGCTTTCTTTAGAAAAAGAGGAACGTGCCTTCCCCACCTGTGCTGGGCTCGCAGTGTCTCAGAGCCTCCGGATAGAGAGAGTAGCCCAGCTAAGTGGAGACGGCTCTGGGACGTGGGTGTGGCTCCCCGCTCGCTGCCGAGAGACCACCGTCCCATAAACAGAGCTCAGACCAGTTGTCAGACTGAGAGAGAAAAATTTTTTAAATATATCACCTGTGCCCCTTAGTGTAAATAAAGGTTCCATAACCATTAATTATAACTCAGTTCTTGCCCAGAATATATGCGGCATCTATAGCGATTTTTCAAATGTTGTCATGAATAAGGTGCAAATTCGCTGATAAAAGTCTTGGTGGTTTTTGTCATTAAGGGTTGTGTTGATGAATATCATTCACTCGCTTACTAAAGTATATTTATTCAGCATTGAAGTCACTTGCAGTAGAGATTCAATAGGGAAAAAAGGCAATTTTTAACGTTTAGAGTAAAAGTCTGAGAGAAAGTATCACACTAAAAAATGGGTTTACATGTAATTAAACTTTTTAAAAATAAAAGGAACATGAGGCAAAAATGTGGGTTTTCATATTTTAAAATAAAATTTAAAACGTGTGTGACCCATATGACCAAATAATTCCACTCCTGGGTGTACATCCCAAAGAACTGAAAACTATAGCCCATTCACAAGTGGGCGGCAAGGAATACTGAGTCGGGGCAGTGGGTGCCAGCGAGGCCCGGCCGCTGGAATGACAGGTGTCGGTCGGGACATCCCCCACTGGCAGGGAGCACCACCCCCAGAGGGCATCTGGAAACTCTCCTCGCATAACTGGCAGTTCCCCACTTCACGTGGGGTGAGGGGCAGAGATGTTCCCAGGCCAGGGGCCATGGATGAAGTCCTTCACAAGAAAAAGTTGTCCCACCCCAAATGCCAGCAGCACTTCCTTTAGAAACCACTGCAAACTGAAAGCCTTGCACCAGCCATGTGTCCGCCTCCATTGGAGAGAGGCCTGGCACAGGCAGAGCACAACACCCTCAGTTTTCATTATAAACTAGAGGCCCAGTGCACAAAATTCGTGCACTGGAGGGGGTTGTCCCTCAGCCCAGCCTACACCCTTTCCAATCTGGGACCCCTCAGAGGATGTCTGACTGCCAGTTTAGGCCCAATCTGTGGGATCGGGCCTAAACCGGCAGTCGGACATCCCTCTCACAATCCAGGACTGCTGGCTCCCAACCCTTCGCCTGCCTGCCTGCCTGATTGCCCCTAACCGCTTCTGCCTGCCAGCCTGATCACCCCCTAACCACTCCCCTGCTAGCCTGATTGACACCTAACTGCTCCCCTGCTGGCCCAATCGCCCCCAAAAGCCCTCCCCTGTTGGCCCAGTTGCCCCAAATGCCCTCCCCTACCGGCCCAGTCCCCACCAACTGCCCTTCTTTGTCGGCCTGGTTGCCCCCAACTGCCCTCCCCTGCAGGTCTGGTCCCCTCCAACTGCCCTCTTCTACTGGCCTGGTCACCCCTAACTGCCCTCCCCTGCAGGCCTGGTCACCCCTAACTGCCCTCCCCTGCAGGCCTGGTCACCCCTAACTGCCCTTCCCTGCAGGCCTAGTCACCCCCAACTGCCCTCCCATGGAGGCCTGGTTGCCCCTAACTGCCCTCCCTTCCCTGCAGGCCCGGTCACCCTCCAATTGCCTTCCCCTGCCAGCCTGGTCGCCTACAACTGCCCTCCCCTGCCGGCCTGGTTACCCCTAACTGCCCTCCACTGATGGCCTGGTTGCCCCTAACTGCCTTCCCCTGCTGGCCTGGTTGCCCCTAACTGCCCTCCCCTGCTGGCTAGATTACTCACAACTGCCCTCCCCTGCCAGCCATCTTGTGGTGGCCATCTTTGACCACATGGGGGCAGCCATCTTGTGCAAGGCGTCAATTTGCATATTACCTCTTTATTATATAGGATACTGTGTATTCGGTTGTTTTTCACCAGCTGCAAATATAATTTTGTCCATTTTTATCTTTAAATTCTTTATTAGTTACGGTATTACAAATGTGTCCTCATCCCCCCCATTAACTCCCATCCTCCCACCCCCCCACCCCCCCACTCATGTTCTCATCCCCCTGTTGTCCATGTCCATTGGTTTGGCTTATATGCATGCATACAAGTCCTCTGGTTGATCTCTTCCCCTTACCCCCACCCTCCCCCACTTTCCCTCTAGGGATTGATAGTCTGATCGCTGTTTCTCTGTCTTTGGATCTGTCCCTTTTCATCAGTCTATGTTGTTCTCTATATTCCACAAATGAGTGAGATCATGTGGTATTTATCTTTCTCTGACTGGCTTATTTCACTTAGCATAATGCTCTCCAGTTCCATCCATGCTGTTGCAAAAGGCAAGAGTTCCTTCTTTTTTACCTCAGCGTAGTATTCCATTGTGTAGATGTACCACAGTTTTCTAATCCACTCATCTGCTGATGGGCACTTAGGCTGTTTCCAAATCTTAGCTATGGTGAATTGTGCTGCTATGAACATAGGGGTGCATATATCCCTTCTGATTGGTGTTTCTGGTTTCTTGGGATATAGTCCTAGAAGTGGGATCACTGGGTCAAATGGGAGTTCCATTTTTAGTTTTTTGAAGAAGCTCCATACTGTTCTCCACAGTGGCTGCACCAGTCTGCATTCCCACCAGCAGTGCACAAGGGTTCCTTTTTCTCCACATCCTCTCCAGCACTTGCTGTTTTATTTCAGTGGCAATTTCAACGGTACAGACAGGACTAGGACATGGAGCATTTTGTCAGTTTGGCTCAAATAAACTCGTATAGAAAGGGGGGGTATGACATAAAGGAACATGATCGTGGTTCAATGAAGGCATCAGCTACGATCTTTCATTTGAATTTTTGAATATTTCCTTTGCCCAAATGGCCTCTGGTTTCAGAAGCGTATTCTGCTTGGAATTACAAGCAGCTGCGAGTTTGTTTTATTTTGTTTTTGGTTTTGCTTTTGTCAAGGGAAGAAAACCCAAAGCCCGACATCATCTGAAGCCACAGGACCCAAGCCTCACCTCCAGGAAGGATTACCCAAGTCTGTTTACCTAGTGGCGGGCGCCCTCGTGTGGCAGTGAGGTTTCAGCCATCTTCAGTTCTCCCTGCCTGAAATAAGATTGTCTGAGAATTTCTAATTTTGTGGAAATCACACTATTGCAAATTTGATCCATACGATGGAACTCTATTTAACACATCTCTAATTCACAATTTTAGATTTGCATAATTCAAACTTGCATTTCACCATTCTAAATTTGCATAATTCAGATTTGCATACAAAGACCTTGCTGTGGCAGCCGGAGTCTAGTCGCTCTGATGCTACATCTGACAAATTTTAAACTCCTCCACCTGAGGTGTCGTTTGTGTTGTAGATGAAAGGAGGCCATCGAGCTGGCTGTGATTTAGGATTGTTTTTTATTAAGGATCAGCAAAAAGCAATAAAAGGAGTCATTTAAGGATTGCAATTTGCTACCCTCTCTGGCTCACCTTCAAAATCTAACCAATAATAATGAGGGAGACTTTAACACAAGTTCAACCAAAGTTATCTGACGTTACACCCTGCGGCGTTTTTCATGGTCAAGATGATGTGAACTCACTCATCAGTGACCAGCCCCTTTCCTCCTCTTCACATCATTCCCAGCAGAAAACTACTCAAGTGGTCCCCACCTACTGGTGGTGCCTGAATGGGCCTTGCTGCTTTCAACCTCTCAGGGGGGATGTTGTAGGTGCAAGCCCTCCTGGCAACTTGTGCAAATCTCAGATTAGCTGGAACTTCTTCCAGGAAGCCCTCCTGGCCTTCCTCCGGGGGGGCGTCTTCCAAAAACGAAAATCAAGTTCCACAGAGGGGAGGAACAGCCCCGTCCGTGTCTCTGTTGCATGAATGTTCAACCTCATTTGAAGGTAATATCAATGGTTCAAAGACCCATGTGTCTGACCATGCTAGGAGCTGGGGATTCAGTTGTGACTAAGTCCAATCATGTTCATCCTCTGCTCAGGACCCTCCCCCCCCCACCCCCCCACCCCCCCAGTGGCTCCCATCACTCAGAGCAAAAGCCAAGATCCTCCCAATGGCCCGGCGAGGCCCCATGTCGTCTCCTCTGCCACCTGGCCCGCCAGCCACCCGCACCTTCTCGCTGGTGAGTAATCCAGGCCTTTGCACCCTGTTTCCTTTGCCTGGAATGTTTCTGTCCAAATGACCACTTGGCTCACTCTCTCACCTGCTTCAAGTCTTTGTCCAAACCATCGTATTTTTTATTGTCCCCCTTCTCACCCCACGACCTGACCTCCTGATTCTCCTCACCAGTCTCTTTTCTACATAGTTCGGATGAGTTCTGACATCCTGTATAATATACTTATTTATTGCCCCATAAAGGCCAAAAACTTTTATATTTTCATGATAGGCCCTCAAATAAATAATGCGTGAGTGAGTGAGTGGATGAGTGAGTGGATGAGCCTGCCCTGCCCTCATGGAGCTCAGTCTTGCAAGAGAGAGTCCACCTGTAGCCAACTTCACAAATGGGCACTTCGTCTTGTGACCATACAACCCAGAGAGGGGCCCGACATGCAGGAGGCGCCAAGGCTCTCTGGGCAACCACACCTGCATCGAACCCCACCCTGCCCAGACCCACTTGCGCCCAGCCCCTCAGTGCTGCACTATCTGAGCCTCAGTTTACCTGTTTCGAGAACAGCATTAAATTGTGCCGATCAGAAAGGCAGGTTGTGAGTTGAAATCTCCAGATTGCTCTGATTTTTATATTCCAGCATTCCCCAGTGCCTTCCTCTGCTATATCTTTAAATTTATGTATAATCTAGATGTACATAAAAGTGCCCAAATCTCAGTGAATTTTCGCAGAATAAACCAGCACCCAATGAAGCATTGCCGACACCCCGAAGGCCTCTGACGTCTGAAGTCCCACCTCCACGCCACCCGCCATGCCTAAAAGCATAGGTCAGCTGAGCCCGTTTTTGTACAAGAGTATACCACAGTGTACTTACCCGTCCTATTGGCCCTAGGCATGTGCACCTATGTATTTAAAGAACCAAATTATCCCTGGAACTGAAAGGTAGCCAGCTCAATGCCCAGTTCCTGGTCAAGGCACATACCCAGGTTTCAGGTTCCATCCCCAATCGAGGTGTGTACAGGAGGCAGCCGATCCACGTTTCTCTCTCTCTCTCTCTCTCTCTCTCTCTCTCTCTCTCTCTCTCTCTCTCTCTCTCTCAATAAAAATAAAAAAATATTTAAAAAGAGGCCCTAACCGGTTTGGCTCAGTGGATAGAGCATTGGCCTACGGACTGAAAGGTCCCAGGTTCGATTCCGGTCAAGGGCATGTACCTTAGTTGCAGGCACATTCCCAGTAGGAGGTGTGCAGGAGGCAGCTGATTGATGTTTCTAACTCTCTATCCCTCTCCCTTCCTCTCTGTAAAAAATCAATAAAATATGTTTAAAAAAAATATATTTAAAAAGAAAATGATGCCCGGGCCTGTGTGTGGCTCCATTGGGTGGAGCAGTGTCCCATAAACTGAAAGGTTGTGGGTTCAATTCCCGGTCAGAGCACACACCTAGGTTGCCTGTTGCCAGTTTGCAACTGGCTGGGATGCCTACGGTAGGCAACCGGTCAATATTTCTCCCTCACATACCTCTCTCTCTCTTTCAAAAAAAAATCAGTAAACATTATTAATTAATAAAGTACCGAAATAGTATTATTGTGCCTGCATACCATCCCTCCTGTACCTTAAAACATCTGAATCAAAGTTGTTTCTATCCTGCAGCACACCCAAAGGGTTATTTGTTGTGTTAAACTTGGCCTGAACAGAAGTTCAGGAAGGCTTGTCTTGCTGTTGTTTTCATTCCCATTTGGGGCGATTCGGTGTGTTTGAGCATTCCCCTGTGTTCATTTTCTGTAGGTCTCACGGGCCACACCAAGCCGGGTCCCATTCCAAAAGCTCTCAGTGGAGGCACCTTAGACTCAGGGATGGAGGGAGAGAAGTGGAGAGACAGAACCAGCAGGAGGGTGTGGTCGAGAAAGGGGAAGAGAGAGGCTAGATGGGCCCCACCTGGAATCCTAGGCTCCCTCCCGCCAGGGCTAATTTCTTTTTCTATTCAGACTTGACCCCTCCTTGCCAGGATAATGGGTTTGAGCCTGGACCTTCTTGCCCAACATCCTCCGTGCTGTCTCTCAGAAGCCAGCAAAAAATTAAAGCGGGGCTTGGGGCATTACCGGAAATCAATACCAAATGAAAGTGGTATCATTTCACTTCAGTGTTTCAATCAGTAAGTGCAAATTAGGTAATGAAAGTAAAGGCCAGCTCCTGGTAAGTCGAACTAGAAAAACTCTAAATATCTCAATAAAATCGCTTTCATAGAGTCTCATATTTCCTGTAGCATTGGAAATGACACAAATGTTCTGTCTTTGAAAATGTGTCCCAAGTAGTTGAATACCAAAGCTGGTGGGACAAGTACTAGTAAATGCAGTTTGTTTGGAACAGCGCCGCCTTGTGGCAAAGTTTATTTAACACTTTCCTGTATTGTAATGTCTGTGGTCTGGTGGGTTAGTTAGCTCTATTGGGGAAAATAGTCTTGAATTATTCAAAGGTTCATTTACTGACTATCTCCCAGAACACCCCTCTCGCATGCAATTGGACAAAAGTGTATTGTGCTCGTCACTTTCCTCATGACCAGAGAAGGGCTGGGTTCCAAATGTAATCAAATCCACTTTACTGCTTCTGCTAAATTCACCAAAATATCCCCCTTTTACAACTATCCATCTTTCACGTATGACCTGTAGCCAGCTACCTATCTAAAACATAGAAAGCACAGGCCTCGTTCAACCCCTTTACTGGGCCTGGGCAAGTTACTTCACCTCTGTGGGCCTCAGTTTTTTCATCTGTAAAATGGTGAGAATAAATCACCACCTTAAGATACTGCATGTAAGTCCTCTGTGCTGTCTCTGGCACATAATACACACCTTAATTAAAAAATACTTTAGCCTTTAGCAGGTTTGGCTCAGTGGGTAGAGCGTCAGCCTTGGACCAGAGTCCTGGGTTCGATCCCGGTCAAGGGCATGGACCTCGGTTGCAGGCTCCTCCCTGGCCCAGCCCTGGTTGGGGCTTGTGCAGGAGGCAACCAATTGATGTGTTTCTCTCACATCTATGTTTCTCTCTGTCTTTCCCTCTCTCTTCTACTCTCCCTAAAAATCAATGGAAAAATATCCTGGGACGAGGATTAACCAAAAAAAAAACAAAAAAAACCTTAGCTCTAGTCAGGTAGCTCAGTTGGTTCGAGCGTCATTCCAATATGTCAAAGTTGCAGGTTCAAGCCCCAGTCAGGACACATAATGAAAAATAAATAATAATACTTTATTGCTAAAAAAATGCTAAGCATCATGAGCCTGTCGGTAAAATGACCCTGATAAACTTGCTCAAAAAAAAAAACAAAAAAAAAACAGGCAGTATTGAAGTGAATAAAGTACGGTGTGCCTCTACCTCTAATCTCCTGTAATCTGATTATCACAGCAGCCTCCCCACCCACACACCTAGGAAAAAATCAACCAGCAAAACATCTCTAGTTCCTACACACCTTCGTCTCTTCTAAAACACCTGCTCACCCCTCACCATCTTGTCAGGAAAACTCCTTCCACTTGGGGTGTGTAGAGAATAATAAATGGCCACGTGCTGGGGGTGCGGTCCATTTCTGGCTATGGTAGGTGGACTGCTTCCATGGAGTAACTTAGCAAATACTCTCAAAGGCAGGAGGTTATGCAGAAATAATGCTGGACTTCCACCCGTCCCAGCAGCAAATATTAGGAGTGCCCCGCCCTGCACGAAGCCCAGGAGATACACAGATAACATAAATCCCTGCCTCCAGGGAGCTCACTTTGGCCAATGGAGGCAGTACTAGTGCCAGGAGGAAACTGAGGCCAAACAAAGCCGAGAGTTGGAAAGGCCCGGGGGTAGGGGACACGTGAGTCCTCAAGTGTGGCTTATCCAAAATAAAAGTGTCACCAGGTTCAAAACAGCAGGAGCACCTGCTGACAGAAGGCGCCTTAGAAGTTTCCAGAAGGAAAAGCAAGTCTGTGGCTGCCATCACGAACAGAAGAAAGGGGGAGAAGCCTTTAGGTCTCTGCTTAGAAACTGGCCTGGCCACCCCGCCCGTGTCTGCCCCTGCCTGTCCTCTCGGGTGGGATCAGAATGGCAGCTCCGGAGAAACTAAGATGGCGGCATAGATAAACACCGGGAAATTGTCGCCTCACACAACAATTGAAGAATGCCGCAAGGGTCAGAGCAAACATCGTCCAGAACAACAGGAAGGCTGGCTGAGTGTAATTTCTACAACTAGAAGAAAAGAGGGGCACGCTGAGAGCCAGCGGAGCTGCGGAGGTGAAGTGCAGAGGTATGGCGGCAGCTCGCGCGCGCACGCGCGCGCGGAAAGGGGGTGGCGCCTGCGGACGCGGCTGTCTTTTTGAATCACAAGCTCCCGACTGCTCTGAACTCCGGTTCCAGCGGGTCTCTGGGGACCCAGGGCTCATACGGGGAGAGGCTGGTCTGTCAGGCGGCAGCGGGCGAACTTGAGGGCGGCTTTCCCTCAGAGGTGCTTGCAGCCGTTACCGGGACACTGAGACGCGCAATTCCGGGCGCGGAGAATCACCATAGCTGCTTTCACCGCCCTTTGACTCCCTGAGACCCCACCCCACCCAGGCTGCGGCAGAGGCTTTTGCATGTGAATGTACCTAACTACAGCCCAGCCAGGCAGACCCGGAATTTCCAAGAGAAGGCCCAAGGCCCCGCAGCAGCTTGCATTGCTTCACAGCTGAGCCTCTTCGTGGCTCCTGCTGTGTGGCCTCAGGCAGGGGCTGAATTAGCACGTCCTTAGATCCAGGAGCCACTGTACCCAGTGGTCAGAGGGGGACCATTCTCCCACTTCAGACACAGCTGATTCCCACAGCCAATTGGCCGGGAGGTCAATTCCTCCCAGTGATCCTACAACAACCAAGGCACCAAGAGTGCACCAAGAGTGTCCACCTCAGGTAACTGGGGAGGCTGAGCCACTGGGCCCTACAGGACACCTGGCGCGCAGGGCCACTCTATCAACACAGGGAAGCAGCCAAAATGCGGAGACAAAGAAAAAGGTCACAAATGGCAGAAACGGAGGAAAGCAAACAACTGGATATAGAGTTCAAAACCACGGTTATAAGGTTTTTCAAGAATTTTATGGAAACCGCCGATAAATTTAATGAATCCCTCAAGGAGTATAGTGAGACCATGGAGGACATGAAAAAGGACCAACTAGAAATTAAGCATACACTGACTGAAATAAAGAATAATTTACAGAGATCCAACAGCAGACAAGAGGATCCCAAGAATCAAGTCAAAGATTTGAAATACAAAGAAACAAAAAATACCCAACCGAAAAAGAAAAAAGAAAAGAGATTCAAAAAATATGAAGATAGTGTAAGGAACCTCTGGGACAACTTCAAGCGTACCAACATCAGAATTATAGGGGTACCAGAAGGAGAGAGAGGGCAAGATATTGAAAACCTTTTTGAAGAAATAATGACAGAAAACTTCCCCTACCTGGTGAAAGAAATGGACTTAACAAGTCCAGGAAGCGCAGAGAACCCCAAACAAAAGGAATCCAAAGAGGACCACACCAAGACACATCATAATTAAAATGCCAAGAGCAAAAGATAAAGAGAGAATCTTAAAAGCAGCAAGAGAAAGACAGTTACCTACAAGGGAGTACCCATTCGACTGTCAGCTGATTTCTCAACAGAAACCATGCAGGCCAGAAGAGAGTGGCAAGAAATATTCAAAGAGATGAATAGCAAGAACCTGCAACCAAGATTACTTTATCCAGCAAAGCTATCATTCAGAATGGAAGGTCAGATAAAGAGCTTCACGGATAAGAAAAAGCTAAAGGAGTTCATCACCACCAAACCAGCATTATATGAAATGCTGAAAGGTATTCTTTAAGAAGAGGAAGAAGAAAAAGGAACTTACCATTTGCCACAGCATGGATGGAGCTGGAGAGCGGATAAATACCACAGGATCTCACTCATTTGTGGAATATAATGAACAACATAAACTGATGAACAAGGACTGATCCAGAGACGGAGAGGCATTGATTGGACTGTCGGGCCTTGGAGGGAAGGTAGGGGAGGGTGGGGGCAAGGGGGAAAGATCAACCAAAGGACTTATATGCAAGCATATAGGCCTAACCAATGGACACGGACAACGGGGGGGTGAGGGGATGAGCGGCGGGGGGGGGGGGGGGGGTAGAGGGTACACATATGTAATATCTTAATCAATAAAAAATATTAAAAAAAAAAAAAAAAGAATGGCAGCTCCGTGAGGGGAGGAATTGGAACTTGGCTCCTGTAGGCAGGTCCCACAACAGCAGGCGCCTAGCACACAGGACAAGTTCAATGATATTGCTGAGTAAACAAAACCAATGAGATTCTTTGGAAGTCATTTGATTTTTCAGGAGAAACGTCTTTCCTCAAGGAAAAACGAAGCAGCCATTGTCAGCTGTGCTAACGTGAGGTGGGCAGGGACTAGGTATGACCGGCACATACACCTATCCTTGCAAAAATAAGCAATGGAAGGATAAATCAAAAACTAACGTTTGGGCCCAGTTGGTGTTGCTCAGTGGTTGAGCATCTACCCAGGAACCAAGAAGTCGTAGTTTGATTCCCGGTCAGGACACATGCCAGGTTTTGGGCTCCATCCCCAGTGGGGACTATGCAGGAGGCAGCCGATCCATGATTCTCTTTCCTTCAGGTTTCTCTCTCTCCCTTCCTCTCTCACTAAAAGCAATAAAAACATTTTTTTTAAATGGTTACTTTATAGAAGGAAACAGGGTGAGGGGATGGAGAGCTAGACACCCCTGAATACGCCTGGTTTTAGAGTTTGACTATGAAAGCATGTTTTACATAACAAGATTATATTGAAAAAGGAGGGCGAGGTAAAGCAGTGTCTAAAGATGGAAAGCAATGAATCTGACCTTGCCATACCTCCCAGGTCATTTCACTCTCTACCACGACTGTCCCCTAGAGGGACCCCCTGAGCAGACCTGTGAGCACTGGAGACTCAGGCTCCTGATTCAGCAGGCCTGGGCAGAGCCTGATAACCTGCACTCCTGCCCAGTTCCCATGGTGATGATTTGCCAGTCTGGGGCCACAGTTGAGAACCATTGCTATAAACAAGTAAAACTATATAAAAAATTTTTTTGAAAACTTCATTTATGTAATCATGTTATCAATAATAACAGCATCAGGATTTGTTACATATAAAGGGTGTCCCAAAATTCAGGCAAGATCTGAATTTTGTGTGAGCATTAATTAACAAGAAAAAATAAAAGCCTAATTTTACTTGGTTTATTGAATCAGATTCTAGTATCTGTTGCCCTTTGATTTCAATCCCTTCAATTTGATAAGCATTACCAAGTACCAATTATGGCCCAGGAGCAGGGACAATGAAGGCCCATGAAGACCACGGCTTTGCGTATGTGCCAGCAAAGCGGTGGAGGCCATTTACTTGATGTGCTATTCCATATATAACCCTATACTGTGTACTTTATGAATCAATAAAAAATTTACAATTTTTAATTATAAACCTGTGTTTCCTGTCAAAATTACTTCTTACGTGAATTTTGGGACACCCTTTAGTAAGGTAAAGTAGTTTATCATGTTAATATCATCAGAAACCCAGGGTTTCAGAAAAACAAAATATGAAATCAAGATGTATCTCTTACATTGACATTTCTGTCTCTCCCTCCCCTAAAAAACCAAGGGGAAAATATTCTCAGCTGAGGATTAACAACAAAAAAGCATCATCTTAAAGAGGTATTTTCCTTCAATAATAAATGTTATTTCAGAGAAATGTTATTTCAGAGAGAGAGGGAGAGAAACATCCATGAGAAACAGACCGGCCGCCTCCTGCACACCCTCTCCTGGGGGATCAAGCCTGCAGCCCAGTGACCTCCTGGTGTATGGGGATGATGCCCAACCAACCGAGCAAAACCAGCAGAGCTGAGGTATTTTTATGAAAGAAAATACATATTTCAGCTCCGGAGCTGAAGCAACCCGATGATGCACCCCTTCTCCCCAGATGACTGTTCGCAATCACCATTTCCCATCAATGGAGCCCAGGGTCCATGGAAAATGTCTCCAGGTCTGCATCTCAAGTGTTCAGGATGAACCCAAAAAGTCTCATAGCAAAAAGCTAAGAAGCCTTCAGACCGTTGTCTCAAACTCAAACACAGAGCCAACTTAGAGGAGCCTGTTGGCCAGAGACAGGAGACTGAGCATCAAAAGTCCATCCGGCAGTCGTGTCTGGAAGATGCTGGTTGGTCCCCAATCTGGTGACTCCTTTACATTTAAGCTGTCAGGGGAACCAAACCACAGTGAGGTCTTCACAGGAGTCCAACTCACAAATGCGTAAGGAATGACAGACTTTATTACAAAATCACCTTGTGCAACATTCCCAACGTTCAAGGGTTGCTAAAACCCAGAGGAGGAAGGTTGATGGGAAATTCGATACAGGTTGCTCACCGGGACTTCTGAACCCACCAGCCCGACTTACCACTACAGGTTGGAAAGCCCCGTGCTATATGTGTCCAGTGGTGATGCCATAGATGTCCATAGCCCCTCCCCCCAATCTGAGCTCCAGTCTACCTTAAACCTCTAGCTGAAGTGACCAGTTCATAGGATACAGAGGCTGGAGAAACAGGTTAGAGGAAACCACACGCAAGTATGCAAGAAACCCAAACAAGAATGCGTAGGACCAAGGACCCAGTTTCTTAGATGAAATGTCGCCCAGGGGGGTCAGACCAGCTAAACTTTTGTTTGGACCCTGAACCTACGAGCTGTGAGATGGCAGCCGGCTCGAGGAACCTTGGCCATTCAGCCACATGATCATAAAAAGCGCTGTTTTAGGGATGAAATTAAATCAGTCTGAGACTTGCTTTAGAAAGCTGGGGGGAGAGGGGCAGGGAGGTGCAGAAAGACACAAAATGTTGCTCAGGATGAGGGTAGTCATTATACTAATCTCGCTACTATCGTGTCTGTTTAAAATTGTTTATAAATAGTTAAATGAAACAAAGTCAGAAACCGAACACAATAAAGACCAGAAACCAAGACTGCAAAACACCAAATCTATATTTACATCCACATATAATAACATAACTTTAAGCTGAAATATATCATAAATAAAACAAGTAACATCTACTGTTTGACAACTTACGTATCAACAATTAAAATAAATCAAACTGGAATGAAATAAATACATAAACAAAAATCCAACAGATTGTACCTCTATTATATGTACTGTTGTCCCAAAGGAAAAAAAACATACAAAACCAGTAGTATCCCAATAGTTAATACTGATGGACAAAAATAACAACAACAACATATTTTGGAATACAAGGGCTGTGAAAAAGGAAAAAAAAAACTGGTATTTTTATACTTTTAGAAATGTGGTTAGGAAGGAGAAATATGAAAACCCCCATAATTTCAGCATAACACAAACTGACTTGTTTTCACATAGATTTGGTGATTTTTTTTAAATAAAGGTTTAAGTTTCAGCCCTCAACTATGATGTATCCCCTTTAAGATTTACACTTATAGTCAGAGCAAGCTTTCTGTAACACTCATCAGATTAGCAATGATCAAGTCAATCATCTTCGCAAATGTGTTAATCTTCAAAAATAGGCTATAAAAGTGCAAAACTATGGAAACAAAAATCTAGATTATGTACATATGGCTCAGCTTGTGAACAGGAAAAGGGGTTAATAGTGTACGCTTTCCTGATACAGAGCACTTCGCTGCAAGGCCAGCAGACTGATCTCAGGCCGGTCTCCCTGTCTGTCACACGGGAGTTAAGACTTCTCGTTCACGTTGCATAATGAAAACAAAACAAACCAAAAAAAAAAAAAAAATCAAGATTCTTTTAGGACTTTACCCTTAAGACAAGAAACATTAACAGTGCAAAATTATTTTTCAAACAGTTTTC
Organism: Myotis daubentonii; assembly: GCF_963259705.1. Classification (NCBI taxonomy): domain Eukaryota; kingdom Metazoa; phylum Chordata; class Mammalia; order Chiroptera; family Vespertilionidae; genus Myotis; species Myotis daubentonii. Next base: position 10,037,865 of record NC_081847.1, on the reverse strand, counting down.
TGAGTAAAATGTTAAACCCAGGGGCTGCTGGAGAACTCGGCTACAAACTGCAAATTAAGGGGCGGGAATTTAAAACATCCAGTCGGCCAACTGGTGGCTCTATTCTCTTTAAAACCCAAATTGCATGTGTACTGAGAAAACGCTGTTGCTTTAAAATCAAAAATGGGAAGACAACCGAAGTCTAGAAGCAGGCCACTTCTTCCCCGGTTACCAGAAGGCTCAGGCCAGAAGTTCTTATTCAGAACCAACGTGTCTGAATATGCCCACTGTTGACCCCAATGCAGACGCACTTACTTCCAATACAAACCTAAAAATTTCCCCCAAACTTTAATTTCCTTGAAAATTGCTTCCAATATCTGTATCATGTATAATTTAGCGTTTTCATTTTTTATCTACTAATTTAAGGAAACACCTAAAAAAACTGAATTTGCCAACAAAAATGATTCATTTGAGAGGAGACTAATTTGAGTAGCTCCACATACACTTTGGTGCGTGTGCGGGCAGCTGGCTGCTCGGAGAGGAAGCGCTGCCCACAGACACCCACTCCCCAGAGGGGAGCGTGGAGCGGCTCCTCCTCGGCGACACCGTGACATTTGTGATAACAGGGCACCAAATCGGAGTAGCTGACCTCGACATACGCAGCAATATTCACAGAGGGTCAATACTTCCATTAACAAATTTTAAGACAACAGACTGCGGACAATTTAACATAATACAAATCATCAAAAATTTTAAAACGTACATCTTAAATGAAAGAGCACAAATAGCAGGAACTGCTCAGAGTGAGGAGCTACATGAGGAAAAGGATGCACAGGGTACTGAAAAAAGCAGGTACAACTTATATATGTACAGATTTTACCTGAGGTGCAAGCATTATATACTTTCTCCCCCACCCACCCCCAGCCCAAATGATTCTTTTCAGCAGCGCTCAAGTATGCAAAAACTCTGCTTATTTGGTCAATTCTAAAAAAAAAAAAAAAAAAAATATTATTCAGGGACAAAATAGAGATTTCCCATCTCTATTTGTATACAACTCAACTGTTCCAACTATAGTTTTTATTGCTATTTGGTACAAAAGTTAACAGAACCACTTTGCAGCACGTAGTGTTCCTTGCGCGTATGTACAGTACAGTCACAGCTTATTTCAGTAGCTTTCACCACTCACTTTCTCGAAGGATGAACTGACTCAACTGCATGGAGCACACATCCATCAAGACCTAAGGGAAACAAAGGTGTAAAGAGTGACTGCGATAAAACGGAAGGCGGGTTTAAACAACAACCCTAAGTGCACCAAACCAACAGAACCACCAGAGCTCGAGCCCTGCGTGAGCGCTGGAGCTTGAACTCTGCAGTGGAAGTAGCGGGAGACAGACAAATAGACAGATAAAGCCACACAACTTCCATGGTCATTGGTATTTATTTCACTGATTCGGCGGAGAGGAATGAACCAAGACTCAGAATTCACATCAGTGAATTCAGTCTGCAAAGCCAGTTGCCACTCCAACAAACTCTGCAAGTTTCTACCGTCTGAGAGGAAAATGTATGGACAGACCAGGAGTCATTAACAAAACAAGTGACTCAGAGTGACCTCCATCCACAAGAAGGTACATAAAAAGTTTGTAACATTATCTGTTCAACATCTACCTAGTTATCAATGACAGTCCCGGCTATGGGCTAGGCCAGCCGTGGGCAAACTACGGCCTGCGGGCCGGATCCGGCCGGTTTGAAATGAATAAAACTAAAAAAAAAAAAAAAAGAGCGTACCCTTTTATGTAATGATGTTTACTTTGAATTTATATTAGTTCACACAAACACTCCATCCATGCTTTTGTTCCGGCCCTCCGGTCCAGTTTAAGAACCCATTGTGGCCCTCGAGTCAAAAAGTTTGCCCACCCCTGGGCTAGGCACTGGACAAAGGACTCTCCTCTGGCGCTCAGCTAGTGGTGGGAGCCAGACATCTAGGTGAGACGGGCAGAAAAGGGCTTGAACCACACTGGCAGAGGCAACACACCTGGGGAAGCAGCCTGGCTCTCTGCAAACATCTGCAGAAATGGTATGTGAGCTGGTCCTGAAGTATCAGAAAGGTTGTTTGACAAGAGGGTGCAGGGCCTTGGCCACTGTGGCTCGGTTGGTTGAACATCCTCCCATGTGCCGAAAGGATACCAGTTTGATTCCCTATCAGGACACATGCCCCGATTGCAGGATCAGATCCAGTTGGTTGGGGTGCACACTGGAGGTAACCAATTGATGTTTCTTTCTCACATCAATGTTTCTCTCTCTCCTCCTCTCTATCTTCCCTCCTCCCTCCTTCTCCCCCCCCCCCCCCCCCCCCCCCGCTCTCCCTTCCTCTCTCTAAGTCTGGAGGATGCAGAAAAAGGCCAGTGCTGGACAGACAGGACAGTCAGCCTGTACTGTTACTGATGGGCTGTAGTGCACAGTGCAAGTAATCTGTCAGTAATAATCTGTTCCACTCACAACTACCCAACTCTGCAGCCACAGACAATATCATGGCCTGGGGCCAATAAATTGTACTGACAAAAACAAGCAGAGAACACAGTCTGCTGATGCCTGACCTACCGCCACCTGCTGGAAGAAGGATGAAATAAAACCATGTTTATAAAACATTCAATGCCGCCGAAACCGGTTTGGCTCAGTGGATAGAGCGTCGGCCTGCGGACTGAAAGGTCCCAGGTTCGGTTCCGGTCAAGGGCATGTATCTGGGTTGCGGGCACATCCCCGGTGGGAGATGTGCAGGAGGCAGCTGATCGATGTTTCTCTCTCATCGATGTTTCTGACTCTCTGTCTCTCTCCCTTCCTCTCTGTGAGAAATCAATAAAATATATTAAAAAAAAAAAAAAACCAAAAACATTCAATGCCTACCTACCACAAAGTAACTGCTAACTTTCAGTTGCTATCTTACTGTTTCTCTCCTGAGCACTCTAAGTTTTAATAAAACACCTAAAAAAAATCTAAATGAAAATGAAAAACAATTTTACTTTCTTTTCTACTGGCAAAGCTAGATGGCTTATTTTCAATTAAACAAAATCAATACATTATATATACACTCACCTTTCTTCCCCAAAATAGGAAATCAAGTTTTCTTGTCATTTGGCCGATAATGTGCATTCCCAACAAAATTTTCATAGTTTCTCTTTTGAAGCATGCTGCTAGATAAATGTTGATAAGACACAGGCCTTTTTCCTGTTTGGAAAAAAAAAAGTGTAAAAGGGCATTTAGAATTCAGTTTAAGCCATTAGGTAAGCTGTGGGTGGGCTGTCAGAGGTCAATTTTCTAAATTCCTAACTGATAATGTGATCGGAGCACACCAGTCCGTTGCCACCAGTCCATTGCGTCTTTAAGAGCCAGGAGGACATGTGTTACCACAGGATCTTAGGTCATTAAAGCTAAATCCTCAAAGTCCTGGCTGTTGTAGAAAGAACTAAAAAGCCAGAGGAAAAAAAGGCAGCATAAGGTACTTTAAAGCTAAATCCATCAAGAACCAAAACTGTGGAAGAGAAAACCACTCATTTAAAAAAGGACTCTACTTGCAACATGTATCTTCTCATCAAGTAAAGACAAAGTTTTGACTCATGTTCGCTTTAAGTGCAAGGGGGGAAAATGGGCGCATTTAATCAAAAGGCAACAAAAATTAATATTTCATCGCAACTTTTAAAATCATTGGAGTGTGGAAAGCAATTGTTTTTTAATTAGCGATCAATTCACATCAAGCTACCCCTGATGGGTACTATCACCATACACAATCCACAATCTGACATCAGTAAGCACTGAGCTTACATTCTGCAGGAGGGTTAGCGGGAAAGGCCCAGGACACTCTCATCTACCCTTTCACAGGCAGACACCCCTGTGAAGCGCTGCCAAAAGGAAGCCGAAGCTTTGAACACACTCCCATGGGGAGAGAACCAGTTATCTACACGCTAACAACTGACATATATGAGGAAGTACTGGCACTTTTGAAATTCTCTTAGTATTTCCCAAGGACTAAGTAGGCAATATAATTCTATTAGTCCTGACATCAAAACTGCTCAAAAGATTAAGAGCAGTTCGCACAGGGTCTGCTCCTGACAGGTCAAGGTCGTCAGGTAGCATTTACTCCCTACCCCTGGCCTCCCTTGTGGGGGCACGTGAGCGCTGCAGGCAATATAAGTTCTCCAAGATGCGTGCTCCACTCTAAAGGAGCTGACAAGATCAACTAAAGGACTTGTATGCATGCATATAAGCATAACCAATGGACATAAGACACTGGGTGATAGGGGAGGCTAGGAGAATGTCTAGGGCGGGGGGATAAAATGGATACATATGTAATACCCTTTGTAATACTTTAAGCAATAAAAAAAAATAAAATAAATAAATAAATAAAAAAAAATAAAGGAGCTGACAGCCTAGGAGGAGTGGTAAGATGTGGGCAGAAGTTCCCCAAGTCTCAAATCCCAGGGTAGGTTGGGCGTGAGTGCTGGGCATACCACATTTGTGGGAGGAAAAGACCTGATGGGGGGAGGTGACCAGGGCTAAATGGCACCTGAGATTTCAGAGCAGGAGAGGGTCAGGTCAGGGTTCCTCAACAGCCTTTCTGATGATCACCCCCACAAGGTAGAAAGATTAAATCAGCAAGAGAAAGTCAATACTCAGGAATAAGACCATACCCTGGAGGGCTGAGCTTTGGGGACCACAAACCATTGCCAAACCTAGGAACACCCCACTGTCAGACACGCCCCCCCCCACTCTGTCCCCGGGAGGAACCCCCACAAGAAGGCACAGCTGAACCTGGCTGGGCAGTACCTTCCAGCGCCGCGCCAGCCGCAGAGCCCGCAGGGGTGCCCGTGTAGAGCGACCCGGGCCCGCTGTAGGGCGTGTGTAAGGTCAGCACATTGGCGGAGTCGATCTCGCCTGATGCCAGGAACCGCGGCTTGGCGGGCAGCACCTTCGGCGGCGGGAACGCATACTCCGGGGGCAGCAGCCTTGTGGCTCCGCGGCCCACCGTGTACTTGGGCAGGTCAAGGACCCTTCGGTAGTGGGGCCCAGGCTGCTCCGCATCCAGGACCACGGGCCCGGCTTTCGGCCGCTTGGGAAGCGGCTCTCCGAGCTCCGGGCTGGCAACACCTGCGCTGCGGCCACAGAAGTAGTCTCTTCCCGCGGGCGCCCACAGACCGTCGTGCTTGGCCGAGAAGTCGGCCGAGCCATTCATGGTGCTGCTGCTCGAGGGCTGGGACACGGAGACCACTGGGGCTTTGAACTTCGTCTCTGGCCTTTTGGTCTTCTCCAGGGCAGGAGAAACTCCGCTTTTAGAAAACATCTCTGAGGGCTGCTGCCTGGCGGCTGAAGCCCCCTGCACCCCGATGCTGGGCTGTGGCCTGTGCGACTTCAGGTTACTGGGGGCTAAAGTGCTAGAGTCAGTCCCTGAGGCCAGAGGGGCCTTGCCTGGCCCTGCGGGGCCCGGCTTCCCCTTCTCAGACGGCAGGGTCTTGGACTGGGCTGGGAAGGCGGGCTTGGGCTTGGGCTTGGGCTTGGGGAAACTGGACAAGGGAGGCACGTCTTTTCCCAGTAGAGCTGGTGGACAGCCAGTGCGTCTGTTTCTAAGCCAAGACTTGTTTCTACAGTTTTTGTGACCGTCGGGATTGTATTTATGCTCCAGTCTCTGATGCATCATTAAAACTTCTGGATAAAAGGTCTTGAAAGTACAAAATGGGCAGGTGATACTTGGGATTAAACTCTTGCTCAAAGAAATTGCCGGGCAACTGTGAAGTGCCCCGAGGGATAAATTTAAAGGTTTCTCTTGACAGTCCATGCTGGGCTTCACTCTGCTGTCTGCTGCCACCTCTGCCTTCTCTTTGAGGCCAACCTCGGCCTTGTGGGCGGCAGTGGCGTCTGGGTGAGGATGAGGCGGAGCAGCCACTTCTGCTCTGTGCGCGAGGTTGATAGTCTGAGCTTCGGGCGCTGGTCTCTTCTTTAACACGTCCAAATAAGCAGGGGCTGGGTGTCTGCCTAGCTGATCAGCACTACCTTCAGTTGCATTTTTATTGAAATCCTGAGTATCTTTGTGTACTGGCAAGAGGACGGCGCTGCCCAGAACATTCTGAAAGGCAGGGGCCATCCCCTTAGGTTGCTTGGCAGGTGGGCTGCCTTTCACATCTTTGGCACCATCGAAAAATCTTTTCAAATTTTTGGTTTGCGCACTGTCGGCGATGAGTAGTACATCTTCCGTTTCCTGGTTTTTCCCTTCGCTCTTGACCTCAGCGGCCACATCGACCTGCTTATCTTTGTGGTGTCTCTCCAAGTGATACCGTAGAGAGGTCTTCTGGGCTGCAGCATAGTCACAAAATTCACATTTGTATGGTTTTTCACCTAAAACAAGAAACACTACCATATTACAGAAGTTTATGAAAAAATCAAAAGAGATCTTTATCACACAGAATACAGGGCTCTTTCCTTTTCCCTCTCCATCTACTAATCTTCATATCCAGAGGTCCTCATGAGGTGTTTCTTTATCACGCTTACTATACTGAGTATTTGAACATGTGAATACGTCTTAATTTTTAAAATAAAATAGCAACATTTTATACTTCTCTAACCTTCATAATAGCCCTATGGAAGTGAATATTATTATCCCATCTCTACAGCTCAGAAAACAGGGGCTCAGAACAGGTCAATCATTTGACCAAAGCTGCATAGCTAGTGAGAGAAAGAGATGAAATTCAAGTGCATGCAGCTTCCTACCCACTGTTACAACTGCTTCTATAATCTAAAGAAAAAACTGTAAAATATATTCCCGTTTCATTCTACACTATAAAAATAGAAAGAAGCTGTGACCTTAAAATACATTAAAGGCCCGGGCTGGGTAGCTCATTGGTTAGAGCATTGTCCTGCTAACTTTGCCAACGTTTCAAGTTTCGATCCCCAGAAAGGGCACATACAAGAATCAACCAATGTCAATAGGAAGGTGATTGCCAGAGGGAAGGGAATGGGGAGGTAGAAGGTAAAGGGGGAATAGTGGTGATGGAAGGAGACTTGACTTGGGATGTTAAATATATATACAATATACAGACGATGTGTTGTAGAATTGTATACCTGAAACCTATAATTTTATTAACCAATGTCACCCCAACAAGTTCAATTTAAAAGTAAAAGAATGCATAAATAAGAAGTAACAAATCAATGTTTCTCTAAAAGCAATCAATAAATAAAATTTTTTAAAAACACATGAAAGAGGTTTGAAAATGAGAGAATACAGTAATCAGAAACTAAACAGGAAACTAATTTCAAAATAGGAACTATAGTTCAAGTTACAATGATACTGAAAGTATTAACATGACAGCTGCAACTTGCATGCTACACGTTTATTCTTAAACTAGTCCAAGAACCTACCAGATTATCTGAACAGCAACAAAAATCAGACACAAAGCACACTGTAATTCTTTTGATTAATACATCCTTTAAGAAAATCTAAAAAGTTCCTTACCTGTATGCGTTCTGAGATGAATATTGAGGTAATAATTTGAACGGAAAAACTTTCCACAGTAACTACATTCTCTTGAGGATGTCAGATGCTTTATTTTGCCTCCATCATCATTTTTATCTGAAAGCAGAAACAAAAATATGTAAAAAGACAGCTCAAGTACATCAATAAGGCGAGCTGACTGAAATTGTCTTGATAGAAACATTTTTCAAAAAGCATACAATAACTTTTATATTAGTGATGGGTAAACCAAAAAGGCTAAAAACACACCAAATGTTTTGAGGTTGTCTGCGGTTTTATATCAAGCACGTGTTTAGTTTTTTTGTTTGTTTAGGGTGGGTTTTTGGACTGCAGCAGTTTGCTGTTAAAGACTGAGTTTTCTGCCCAGCTGACGTGACTCAGTGATTGAGCATCGACCTAGGAACCAGGAGGTCACAGTTCAATTCCTGGTCGGGGCACATGCCCAGGTTGCAAGCTCAATCCCCAGTGTGAGGCGTGCAGGAAGCAGCCGATCAATGACTCTCTCTCATCACTGATGTTTCTCTCTCTCTCCCTCTCCCGTCTTCTCTGAAATCAATAAAAATATATTTTTAAAAAAAGACTGAGTTTTCCATTTGCTAATCAGGGAAAGATCATTGACAGCCAGATGCGCAGGCAGCACTCTCCACGTGGCAGAGTGAGCAGGATTGAGCCAGCTGGAGCCAGACCTACACAAACGGCTGGAACAACCAGCTTCTTCAGAGCAAGTTTAATTTAGAAAACTGAGCCAATATAAATCACCAATTTTCCCAACCACCAGGGAAAATAGACTTTTATCTTAAGATTGGGCAAGTTACCACTAGAGGGTAGCAATCACAACTTAATCTTCACAGAAAATAAAAGGTTTGGCACCAGCAACCACCTAGGAAAGTTTGTCAACACTTAGCAACGTTCTGGAAAGCAGATTGTATTGTCCACAGCACACACATGGCCACAATCTAGCTGACAAATCAAACCTGTCCTCAATTACAATGCATTAAACTTTACACTTCAATCTGGACAGGATGATCAGGACAGTGTATCTTACAGGCAACAGAGCAAAGGTCAACTGGGGACACATAATTAAAGGATCGTTAAATATCACGCCAGCCCTCCAAAAGACAATTATTATGTGCTGCAGTAAAAATACCCGCTCCCCCAGAAATAAGTGGTTAAGTTTTAGCTCAATGTCCTCTTTATTGCAGAGCTCATCTTATGAACATTACAATATGATGAGTGGGACAACTATTAAAATTTAGCATAACTAAACTGGTCATTTTGCCTTGAAAAACTTATTTCCAGCTAAACGGCTTCTCTCTCCCCTGCTCCTTCCACATTTCACATTCTCGATTATTTATAGCTCACTGATTTTAAAAAGCAGCTTACAAGCCAACCCTCAGTCAGCCTCCAGGTACAATAAAGACAGGACCGTACACTCCGTCACCCTAAGTTCCCCTGAGGAAAATGTGTCCACCGCTTAACCTCTGAACACCTCTACATGTGCTAACATGGCAGAGACAACCCTGGATCTAAAAAAAGGTGCCACAAGGACTTTAAAAAGTAATCACAGGAACTATTATTAAACCCACTTCTAAAAGCTGGAAAAAAACTTGTAATGAATTATTTACTTCACTTTTGGATCTTCTTAAAAGTAAATCTATGCCCAGCCGGTGTGGCTTACTAGTTGAATGTCGACCTGTGAACCACGTCACAGTTCTATTCCCGGTCAGGGCACATGCCCAGTTTGTGGGTTCAATCCCCCATGTGGGGTGTGCAGGAGGCAGCTGATCAATGATTCTCTCTCATCATTGATATTTCCCTCTCTCTCTTCTCCGTTCTTCTCATATTAAAACAACAACAAAAATAAATAAATCTAAAGAAAGCCAAGTTGATAATAAATTATAGTAAACTCAATCTAGACCAGAAGGCATCATCAGAATACAGGGCAGGGCAAAAGTAGGTTTACAGTTGTTCAAATGGAAAATACAGTAATTAATAAATACAAGAATAAAGTCTGTCACAACTCACAACTGCAAACCTACTTTTGCCCCAGTCTCATAAATCTAGGAAAAACAATTCCCCGCATACAGAACACCTAGCTCTCCTTATAATCACACTCAACTAGCCGAGTCTGTTGCTGGGCTGGTGCCTTAATCGCAATTTCCTACTTCCAACTATGTGTCAGGATTTATGGTATGTTGCATCAGATCCAAAAGGTTAGGCAATGCCTTTGTTCTAACAGAAAGGACATGAAATGTCCCCATCTACCTGGTTCCTGCTCTTTTTAGCATCACCTTTGATTTTACAGTGCTGTCTGTCCTTTAAGGACTGAACTTTTTATAGGCAAGCTGTGGAAATCATCCTTGAGAGGTGAAAGACGAGGAAAATTTCGATGAACCAATTTCGCAAACAGGGAAATCAGGGCAAAGAAAGGTTAAGCAACACATAATCGGCCACAAAACAATGCAGTGGCAGAACCAGACTAAACCCGGGTCTTGGCGCTCCTAGCTATAATGGGTATTCTAGTTGCCCGACGACCAAGCCCAATTTTTCCACCAGGTTCTTTTTTTTTTTTTTAATTAAAATTTTTAAAATGTTTTTATTGATTTCAGAGAAAGGAAGGAGAGGGAGAGATAGGTAGAAACATCAATTGAGAGAGAATCATTGATTGGCTGCTTCCTACACGCCCTCTACTGAGGATCGAGCCCACAACCCATGCCCTGATCGGGAATTGAACTGTGACCTCCTGGTTCATGCTCAACCACTTAGCCACACTGACATTCCACCAGGTTCTTCTGCCCACACCACCTGCTGGCAGAACATGGACAGGCCATTTCATTCCTCTCGGAGCTTTGGGGCATCTCTAGAGCCTCATTATTTCCCAATGATCACATGGCCCTGAACAGAACCAACTCTGAAAGATACCACCTAGAAGACTAGAGGGCTGGGTTTAAAGTTTTTTATGATGTCACTAAAACACCATAATGTATTTTCTGGACTTCTGAACACTGAAGATGGTAGTTCTGTAAGTGCTAGGTTTCCTGCATCCCAGGAAACTCAAAGCAGTCTAAATATCTGACATGAAAACCACGGTTCTCACATCTACCACGTGATCAGAAAAAGAACCAGGCACAAGCTTAAAAGAGGATGGCAAGTCCCATGTATTATCTGGTCAAACTCATCTTGGGTCTCATGAGCAGACCTCTCTCTTACAGACATCTAGTCAAGTTACAACAAAAGGCAGCATTTGTTTCAACTGAAAACACTTTCCTAAATGATAACGTTTCTCTAAAACTAACTCATGTTCTCATCATCCACTTGCTGGGTTTTATAACTGCTTTCCAGCAGCAGAATTCTTTATTCAAGCAAAATATGGTCAAATGGATGAGAAGCTCTGAGAGAAGAGAGGGTGGACAAGGCTCCCCACAGGTGGAGTCCTCTGCCCTGGCTAGCGTCCACTGGGACTCCAGCAACCTGTTAACCAGCCTTCAATAGCAGCTTCCGGTTCCCATATGAAATGTCATTAGCACAGTAGAAACTTGGCAGAGCAAATGAGATTGCTTGAGAACCCCTTTGGTGTGTTCACATGCCCTGTATTTTACAGACACATTTATTTCTGAGGTAACTTAATGAACACTACCCCCAGACACAAAGGACGGGATACCAGGCACACCAAGTGGTGTGCAGTATTCTCACTCTGGTTACCCATCATTCCTAGTGCCTTGTCACCACTGGAAATCCATTTGCAATAAACATATGAGAGCTGGGCCTTGACAGATAGGGAAGTTTACTGCATAAGGGTATCTTATTTTTATAGGTAAGATCAGGAATGCCAAAAAAAAGTTAAGCAAAAGCCAGGGTCTCAACCCTGAGCTACTGAGTTTGGGAGGATCTTTCTCTGTTGTGGGGACATCTGTGCACTGGGGGATGTTTAGCAGCGTACCTGGCCTCCGCCCACTGGGTGCCGGCAGCACACACCCCCACACAGTTGTGCCAACCAAAAATATCTCCAGACACTGCCAGATGTCCTCTGGGGCAGCGGTCACCAACCGGTGGTCCGTGAGGTCCGATAGGTTGGCGACCACTGCTCTGGGGCAAAACCACCCCTTACGAAGCATCACTTTAGGCTGATGCACAAGATAAAATAATGTGTGTCCTTTATTAGCAAAATATAAAATCCCAGAACTTTCAGAACAGGAAGAAACCTTGATAGATAGGCCTTTTAACTCAACCCAGATGGGGTCAAGTGACTTTCGACAGGGTGGTATCCCAATAGCCTGGACTCCAAGGCCCCGGACCCTGAGCTGACCGTGCCCTCCGAGGGCCGCATCCAGCACGCAGCTTACCCAGATGGAGGCCTTCGGGAAGTCCGTCCTCGGATCCATCTTCAGAGCCTCCTTCTCGATCTGTGGCTCCGTTTTCATCCAGGGTGCCGGCTAGGTCTGGAGAACACGTCCTCAGCTGCCGGCCGTCCACAGACATGGTGGGCGACTCAGCATCTGTCCTCCGGTCCTTCTTGTGGACTCTCGAGTGCAGGACCAGCTGGTGGTAGGTTCTGAACACCTTGCCACACTCAGAGCAATGCGTGGGCTTCTCACTCTTACTGGACAACTTGGGGTCCACGTCCCCAGAAGGCACTTCACCGTTGGCATGTCTAGGCTTCTCCTTATCTTGTGCTAGGCCTGTACAACCGCTCTTATTGGATCTGGACTTTCCAGAACCTTCAGGATGGCTTTTACTCCCATTCCAGATTTCTCCAAGCTCTTCTTTGTCCGAATCATCGTTGTCGGTGCTCCCTTCCTGCCCGGGCTGCTCCTTCACCTCCCGGCAGACGGCAACTTTGCCCTTGGTGGCCAGCTGCCAGGCCTGGTAAGTGGTGAATGGGTCGAGCTGAGGTATCCATCTGGTGGGCTGCTTCACGGTTTCAGGGTGAGCTTTGGGTCTGAGGTTTAAGAACTGCAGGAACTCGTCTCTAGGGGCTGGCATCCCCGTCTGCTGAGAGTCTGCCTGGGGACTGCTGTCACCGGAAGCCGTGTCTTTGGTGTGCATCTTCCTGTGATCAATGAGACTTTCTATATTTGGAAATAGGAAGCCACAAACCATGCACATCTTGAAAGGAGAGGAGATGCTCTCCGCAGCCTGCTCCTGGACAACCTCGTTGATGGTGACCGGGCTTTCCAAGCCCTGCTGCAGCTTGCTCTTGGCCCCCGACTTGCCGTTGTGTGTTCGCATGTGGTTCTTCAGAAACCAGGGCTCCTTGAACCTCCGTCCACACACGTGACACCCGTAGGTGAAAGAGTCCTTGTGTTTCTTCATGTGGATCTCCACGTCAAACGCAACTCTGAACGTCTGCCCACACACTTCACAGCTCAGGTCTTCATTCTCTTTGCCACTCTTGTCCTTGGGGGGTTCTGTTCGCACTTGGCCTTTATCCAGAGGGCTGAGATACTCTGCTTCCACACGCAGAACTGCGGGCTCACAGAGGATGGGCCGGTGCTGCAGCAGCACGTGCTTATTGAGGTCTTCAGAGTGGGTGAAGGTCTGACTGCAGAACATGCAGTCCAAGGGCGTGTAGCCTTCGATTTGGATGATGCTCTTCTCTTGCGTGGCTCTGAAAGGAACAGTGGTGGTCCCTTTTACTGACATGGCATCATCTAGCTCCATCTGGCTGCCAAGAGAATTGCCAATAACTTCCGGTCCATCCATATACACTAAGAGAGACTGAGTTGGCATGTTTCCTGTCACTTCAGGACTGTGTATAAAATAAGAATCTGGCTGAGGAATTTCTGGACTTGGAATAAGGCCACTTGTAATACTTGTCACTCACACCCCCAGCAGTCCTGGGCTTCAAAACTAGAGCAAATATTTGTTATAAAAGTTCAAAAGAAAATGTATATTCCTCTAACTTCTTATCTTCAGAAGTCTTAGGAAGCTCAATGACAGAGTGTCACTGGTTCTTTCCGCGATGCTTTGATTCAAATATGAGTCAGCACAAAGCATTACTTCTCTTTGTCTCCACTGAGAGCGAATGAGTCAGTTGAGCAAGTCAATTCCAGCAATCTGGAGACAAGATTTCCAAAACCTAGAGGGGGAAAACAGAAAGGGTTAGCTACGGCCCGAAAGAGAGGGCTGGGTGCATGGTCACAGGGACCTTTTCCATGTAGCAGAGAAGGCATAACTTAACACAGTGCCAGCCTGTTAAACAAGCTTGTTGATTAAATAACGATTTCATTTATCCAATCAGCACACCTATTACATCACTAGAATTCCATCCAGTTAGGAAACTTAAAACATGGTGCTTTAATGGTGTAAATCCAAACTGTGCAGTTTCAGGATAGAAACTATCCAATTCAGATAATACATCTAAAATGTCACTGAACTGTACATCTGTATATTTATAAACAGCCTCTACAAATCTAGAGACTATAAGAATAAGATGACAAAGAAAGGTAAAATTTTAAAAGCCAGAGCTTCAAACTGTCTTATATACAAAAGAACAGACAAGAAACACACATGCCTGAAAGCACACTAGGGGATTACACAGGTCGAACACACAAAATAGGGACCTTTCCTAAAATTCCCCTCAAGAAATACAGAACACCTCAAGATGGTGGTTCATCTTGGCCAAGGGAACCATGAGAAATTCTGGTTCACTGGATACTGTACACCCCAAACCACTGCCCAATCCCAGTTTGCTTTTGACAACTCTCTATCTTCAACAAGCATCAGGGAAGGCTTCCTGTCCAATAAGGAAATACATACAACACTACTTTGTGAATGTACACGTTTAAAATAAGATCCTTAACATAACTGGTTCAATATGCCTTACTTAGTCTTGAAGTCAGAAATGGGTCCTTTCATTTGTAGCCACCTTTCGCATGTGCACTGGCTGGCGGGGGCGGGGGGGGGGGGGGAGAATGTGACTGCATTTAGCTCTGACGGCTGATTTAGAAGTCAATTTTCACTCTTGGAGAAGAATTAACCTCTAAAGCCAAAAACCTCCACCTTCACAGCAAGTATAGGAACCGTTTTTAAATAATCCCAACTACTTTAACTGAAGTCAGTTCATTCTACCCAAGAAAACAAAAGGGCATGCTAACTACTCCCACCACAGGCAGGCAATGTTAAAGAAAAAAAAAAAAAAGCTTACTTTCCTTCTCTCCACTTCCTCAAAGAGCAAGCTCAAAGACGAGGAAACATTTCTTCACACTCATCAAAGAGAAACTGTTCATATTCCTTTTATCTTCATTTTGAAAAAAACTAAACTTTAAACTTTTCCAAATAAGACTATAGATCAAAGATCAGAGTAAAGAAAGAATGCACTGAAGTATTCTGTGTTAATTTCTTAGTCTTTTGTTTGCCATCACAATAGAGGGTCAACCCATGGGCTGACTACCAACTCGGAGGGATATCATAGAAGACTCCGGAAACCTGAATTCTAGTCCTGCCTGAGTCACAACCTTAAAGTGGTCACCACATTATCTCAACCGTATCTACTTAATGCTTTTAGTGGCAGAAAAGGTGATAAATTATAGGTCACCTCATAGTTACAAAATTCTATGGTTCTGGGGGACAGACCTATATTTATGGACAGATATAGTCAAAAGGATACTTAATGACTATACTAATCAAAACACTAAATGATATTTGAATACATGACTGATCATTTAGGTTTCTATTCAGGCATTTATCATTCAACAAATATTTACTGACTGCCAGCATTCCGCGTACTATTTTAACTGAAGAAATTACCAGCACGTATTCTAGAAAAGCAGTTACCAAACCCTGACAACACTGTTTTCACTGGCCAACAGCTAAGTGAGAAAAAGAAAAACAACTCGAGGAGTTCATATTCATTTCAATTTGAATAAAGACTGCCCTCTATTTAAGCTCTTTTCTAGTTTTTGGTGCTAACATAACCTTTTTAAAAAAAACAAAGGATGCAATAGCACATAGTAGAGGTGTGTTGTTGTTTTTTTAATGTCCTAATTTGGCAAAAATCAAAGTTAGCCTCCCCCCCTCCCGCCCCCCCATGTCAAACCTCAAACATTATTAACTTTTCTTTTTTGAAGAAAATTCACTAGTCTGTGACATTTTTAAGTTTTGGGGAATTCCACTTTTCTAAAAATAATCTTTCCCCAAAAGACACAACCTACACCCAGTTTCTGGATTAGAAACATGAGGTGGGTATCCCTGTGACTTCCCACCAGGCAAAGACTGGAAAAGCAGCCTGGAAAGACAGTGTAGGTTCGATTTTTATCTCTGAAATGTTAAATATCTGGGTTAAGTTATCAGCCTAACAAAAGACCGAAAGGATTGGTAAAGGAAGAAAAAGCACTTTCCTTTCTGCCTGGCGAGAGGGGAGAGTTGTGAACAGGGTGGAGGCCTGAAGATGAGGGAAGATGGCACAGGCCAAGGAGTCCTCCAGGGTAGCAGGGGGAAGACCACCCTCCCAGGGAAAACTGAAGCTCTTCCTCCGGGGAGGCTTCTGAGATCGATTCTGATAGTCAGTAACTTGCCTAACTGTCCCAGGCACTAGACAACCCTGGGTCATTGAAATCCTTGCTACTCGCCCAAAGACTGAAAACCCTGGGTCACCACCCCTTTAAAGAGCCTAGAGCCTAGGAGCAGAGACCCGTCGCCTTGTTCCCCCACCACCTCCAGTGCGCGCCTAGAAGGGGCCCCGGACAGAGTTAGGCCCTCAATAAACTCCTGGTGAATAAATGAACAGCACTACATAGTACAGTCAGTATATGAATCTCTGGCCTAGGTCACCAACCACACCTGATATTGTTAACTTGAATGTTCATCACAACTTCCACACTGCCATCTCATTACCATTCTCTGCAATTTCAAGAGAGTAATAAAAAGTAAAATCATGTAACCATACCATAAAGTTGACCAGCACAAGCAACCATCACTTTGGTTTACAACCACTCAACTCACAGACCCACTGAAACAAAAATGCGGGCCATGCTTGGGAAACCTAATAGCAAATGCCCCGACGCCTGCCTTAGAAATTATATGTAGACAAAACACTTCCTTAAATTATAAATCAGTATCTATGTCACTTAAAACCAATCCGCTAAACAAAAATATTTAGAGGGATTGTAATAATAAAGGCTTTCTAATAAATACAGAACTTAGGAGAAATAGACATTCTACCCTAATTACTGTTAACCAACCACCATTTCCAACTGAATGGGGTGAGTGCACACAGCCTTCCCAGACCTTCAGTGCTCTCATGTGAAGCACACAGAAGCCACAGAACGATGACTATTGATAATGTCAATTGTCTCTCTTGACAAAGCACTGGAGGGGGGAGGGAGGAGGACATTCTAACCCAACACTTACACTCTAAATGCTTTTAGTGGCAGAAAAGGGAGCATTCCAAACACACTAAGCTACTAAAAAGCACTTCGCAAAAATGGTTTTCAATGTTTAAAAACTTTTCCTAGAACCTTTACTCTCATAAATAGCACTTAACCCTCAGCCATATATATCCAAGGCACTAAAGGCACGAAGTTCTTCAGTTTAACCTTACATTCTGAAAGAACACTAGGGTTTTATTTATATTGTGATTACCTTAATAGGTTTTTTTTTAATTTACCACAACACCATCTTTCTAAAAAAAATAGGAACCCTATTGCTCTAACTGCTTGAAATAGAAGTCTGATGTTTTTTAGGTCATTTCTTCTGTTTTGTTTTGTTTTTTAAGATACTCAATGTGAGTAAAGCTACTGTGAATTCTGCCACTCCCTATAGATCTAGAAATCAGCAAATATTACACAATTATACAGTGCTTAATGAAAAGCACAATAATTTAAGCGTAAGCACAAGTCAGAAGTAAATGCCACCAGGTGGATAATTGCTGTAACTTTAAATATTGTTCTTTATGTGTGGAAGCAACCAGACTGTTAACCTTCTGAGACAGCACAGCTGTCCTTCGTAAGAGGTATCTTACATTTCTTGATGTGGACTACTCATTACCATAGTATGGAGCAGTAAGGTATTCATGGTCCTCAAAACCTGTCCAAAACACATAAAAATTCTATTTATAGCCACGCATTGTGAAGTAACCAGTAAATCTACTACCCCCCCTCCCAGTTAAGAGCCCAATAAAATGATTATTAAAACATACAACCTAAACAAACTGCTAGTCATTGACGAATTCACTTGAACCTTTAAACTGTAAAATTATCTCCAAGATCTGGTTAAGGAAACTTACAGTTCTTATAGAAGTTTCCCTTCCATATTTTACACATACTATTTTTTCTTAATCTGACTAGTGGAGATAACTCTATATAGTAATCTACAGTAGTAATCAAAACCTGTAACTTAAAATCCTTCAGTACCATTTCAAGGAAATCACCAACGTCACACCCAGGAGTCAACCCCCAACTTTCCTAAAATAGTTGTGGAAAGATGTTTAAAAGTTAAGTGACAGAAAAAGATTAAAATACTCAAAGTTGATATTCAACATCCCAACCTAAACTATTCAAAACCAGATGACTGTTCAAAGGCAGAGTTTGGGAAGATTCTAATCTAAAGGCTATAAGCTCATTTTCTTGAAATTGTATGTAAGTGCCCAGTTAGTTCTAAATAGGATTAGAAACCACAGTAGTACTATAAAATGTAATCACATTAGCATATTTGAATGTCACAATTAAAAACTCTGCCTCAGGAAAAAATAAAAAAACTCTGCCTGCTTCATTCCAAATCAATTAAGTCAGTTAAAGGATATTAATGTGAACTTAGAGCACCGTGTATTAGTTTTAGTTTCAGTATTATCAGTATTACAGATACTGTGGTCTGTAAAATGGCATTGAAATTTTTTATCTTGTCCTGAAAGAGAACTATAAGGAAAATGGATAAAAAAAGAATTTTAATTAAGCAAGATTAAGCATTACTATCAATGAGTTCTTATTATGACTTAACCAGTACTACCTTAACATTTTGAAAAGATTTTAGAATATTGCTGTACCAAAGAGAGGGAGCGAGAACTAAAAAAGCAAATTGTTCTATCTTTACCTGTATTCTTTAACTCTCTACAAAGAAAATAGTGAATGCGTACAGGTACACACACATATATATATTTGTATATAAACCGATATACAAATAACTTTAAGCATTATACCATACCATACCACTACTCTACACCCCTACACCTCTTTTCCCACAAGGCCAAAGTGAGTGTTTTTATTTGTACCCAACTTAACTTCAGATTAAACATAAACATGGCAGTCAATGCCTTTTAAAGGCATGAGGTGGTTCTTTACAGACATATAAATACTGCCCTCCCTGTCTTTGTAGAGAGTAAATACTAAAGTTGTAAGTTGGCCCTTTTAAATCACCTGTTTGCTTTCAAAATTAAGAGAAAAAAAACCTCTTTTCAATTAATACATATAGTCAGTGTTCAGTGGATTCATATATGAACAACACTTATCCACTGATTAAGAATGAAAATACTTCTGGTATCAGTGAACTGTTTTTGAAGTTATCCAGATTTGATATAGGTAGGAAAAAAAACACACAAGTATTTACCCTAATGCTGATTCAAGAACAAAACATATCTGGGCTCTCAATCTCCAGGCCATATCACTATAAATTTTGAACAATTTTAAATTCAAAAGGCTTTCTGACACTAGAAAATAAGGAACACCTATACACAAAACACAAGAGCCCACAAAAAAGCCAGAATCTTTGGTAAAGCTTAAGAACACAGCCTAAGGAATTAAACTCATTCTCTCATACAACTTGCTCAGCTGTCTTTTCAGGTTTAGTAATTTTATTTCTCAACTTGATCATAAAATTACCAAACTGGCCCCAAATTTCCAGTAACTCAGCTTTGCTGTTACCCTGGGCAGGAAGTAATGGGGATGTGAAGAACAGGCAGCCAGCAAGTGTTCCAATGCCCTTTTTCGGGAGGGTCCCAATGTTAGACATAAAGGGACAACTGGAGACAGCAGACGCTGGCAAGGGCTGCCCTTTTATTTATCAGGAAGATAGATTATAACAAGAATTGAGCTTGCTTATCAGAGCTGCAGATTTGAAGAAAGGATGGTCCCTGTCCTCCCACTTCCTCAAAGTCAGATTCCTATCTGCCCTCACTCATGGTCTCACTTCAAAATCCTTTGCCCCACATACCACTGCACATGTGCCTAACTGTAGTACTGGTTGCAGAAAAACAAGCTAAATCACCTTATTCTTAAGCCAGCATTTCAGTAAAGTTGTTCTGCTACACCCAAAATGAGGCCATTAAGGTATAATGATCAAGCTTCCCTCACCCAAATTTAAGAAATTTCCTGCTGTCTTTGTGTAATTCAGTCTCCCACGTGCATTTAAACTAGTCAACACCCCTCCCCCACATCTGGAGATGAGTAGACAAATCTTCTCTCTTCCTACTGCCCTGGATTTAATTCACAGGTTGGGACCAAAACCTTCACTATTTAGAGCATTTGATATGATTGGGATTCCTTTATTGCCTGGACTGTAAATACCTTCAGGTTTTTATTTTGTAACACCTCGGTAATGTGAAAACTATTCTAGCTATCCCAATTTAGTCATTTAATTTAAAGTCTCATTACATTTGTTTTATTCTATTGGCATGCTCATCAGTATGTAGAACTGCCTCATGTTTTTATTCCTAAGGCTTGAAAATACCTAGCCAATAAAAAAAAAAAAGAGAAAGAAAATACCTAGCCACTGTCCACCTATTAACCATTCTGCTACAGAATTTGATTGAAGTAGGAAATTAGGACTAAACCATTTAAGACAAGTCATACACAGCAACCTCAAAACTCATAACATACAAGCCATATTGGAACACCTTAAACTGAAATTTTTTTTGAGCAAGTGGAAACAAAGCTTCTTGTAAAACATGAGAAGGCCAATCACAGCCTTCAGAGTCAGATAAAAGCATATCTCTTTTTTATAAGTAGTACACTGTAGGCAGTCAAGAGTCATTAAAACTACTCCAAAGTCCTTATCAGCCAATATCACGCTCGTGACAATGGAGAGAAAAGAATATAACTTTATAAAGTGGGAAAACACATCTTTCGGGACCCCTGAGGCTCTCACCAAGCGGCTCGGAATTAAGAGTGCTCTGGAGTTGGGAAAAGGCAACCCCGCTGTGGCAAGAACATGCCATTTCATCATAAACACTGTTACATGAGAGAAAAGTGATGAGCATTTATCTGAAATGAGATAAAGGGACTGTCCTTGCCAGGCCATTATATTCCTGAGTATTTCATCAGTTTGTAAGTGACTTAAGTCTTATTTTCAGATTTCCTCTTTAAAAGGACGACTGAGCTGCTATTCCTCCCAGAAGTTCCGCTGCCAAACATGGAGGCTTACTTACAAAGAGAATGCAAATCCACCTCCACCTTAAACCTTAAAAGTAAAGGCAGAGCCAGAACCTTCACTCCTCCTCCTTCCTCCCTACTACCCACAGAAGGGAGGGGGTTACGCTGTTATCTAAACAGATTCTTCTGGCTGAAGGGGGAAAATACTTTACAAGCTTTATTTCAGTGGTATATTAGTTCCCTTTTTTTTAATTAAGAAGTGAAAGGGAATAATATGAACCCAAGACAACTGCTAAACTTCGACCTCACAAGTTATTTCTTAAAAAAAAAAAAAAAAAAAACGGCAAAAGTCAAACAGCAAAGTGTTAGAAGGTGTTAAGATAAAAGGACTGAAAGAAGTGGGACACTAAAATATGTGTCCACCTAGAAAAGTGGTAATCTTCCCCCTACTTCCTCCTCCGGCATGCAAATCAATGTGCAGAGCTACAGGCTTCCTCCTCACACCAAATAACTAAAATTCCAAACGATCAGATTAGTAACCCTATTCTAACAAATGAGCCAAATAAATAATAAAATTGACTTCTGGGTTTTTAAAGAAGGCCCTGTCTCTAGAACCTAATACTTACATAACATTAAATATGGCAGCAATGAGGGGGGAAGGGGTGACTTCACCTGAAACACCAGGATTGAAAAACACAAACACACTACTACAGTCTTTGGAATACTGAACAAAACAGTATCTAAAATAAACATGACTTCTCAGAAAAAGCCATCTACCATTCAGGACACACCTTAAAAGTTCTCAGCACACATTAACTAAGCAAGCACACACTAGTGGTTCGATTGTTCTATTCTTTCAGACAAAAAACCATTAGGTGATTGCTCTGCACTTGTCACTACAGACCCTAAACCCATTAGAAACCCTAGGTCTATTACTCCTTCTCCACATATTATAAAATTGGGCGCCTTAAGTCTATGGGTACCAAGGCGGCCCATCTACCCCCGGGAAAAGGGGCAGTAAAGAAGCGCTGATGAACTTCCTGACACGCAGGAGGGAAGGGAAAGGGCCTCCCGAGACCCCTACCTACGCCCGGCCCGGCCGGCAGCTGCTGGGGCCCGGCCTTCCTTTTGTTGGGCTTAATCTCATGTCAACTCATTCAACCAACTCAAAAGCGATGAAGACGTAATTGCCTCAACCTGAACGGAATCAGACCGAGGCTCCTTAAAACATCCAGTGTAATGGCTGCAAACGACCTAGAAACCCGGGGAAGCGGCGAGGCTGCGGCGCGCACGGGGGTCGCCGGCCCCGGGCCCCGACCCGCCCGCAAGACGCCCCCAACCGCCATTTGCCTCGCCCGCTCAGGAATGCTCACCGCTCCCAGCCCCGGAAGCGGCCTCGGAGGTAAACTGAGGCCAGAAAGATTTCCCGGGGGAGCCACACACCGCAGCCTTCCACCCCGAAGCGACTCTCCTGCTCTTGGAAAAAGAAAAAAAAAAAAAAAAGTTTCTGCGGCTCCAAATGGGAACAGGCTCCTGGGGTCCCGAGTGGCCACCGGTGGCTCTTTCCCCGCGGAGCAACTCCCCGCCCGCCCGCCCCCTCCGCCCAGGAACGCGGCTGCCCGGCCTCGGCGGCCGGACCTCGAATTCTCAAACGTGGGGTCCCACCCAGGACCTGAACGGCTGGGACCCCGGCGCGCAGGTACCGGCCTCGGCCCCCCGCGGGCCACCTCTCGCCCGGCCGGCGGCGCAGGACCCGCCAGGCCGCCCCCACCAGAGCCCTCCCCTCCCCTCCCCTCGCCCCCCCCCGCACCCCAATCCCGTGCCGCTAGCATTTTGGGGCCAAATCAAGAGGGAAGAGGGCTCTACATCTGAAACTGCGCGGTTTCGCCACTCAGCGCCCGCTGGCAGAAACTTCCCTTTTAGAAAAAAACACACTTTCAGGCGAACATTTCAGTCCCTCCTGCCCCTCGGAGTTCCTGGTTCTGCCTCCAGCCGGCCGGGGTCTCCCGCTAGAACTGAGTTAGGGAGACATTCTTCAAGGTCCTAATCTATGGGTTATTTTTAGGGTTTTGTGTTTTTTCTTTTAATCTTTAAAATTAAAGGGGGTGAATAAAAATCCTCGTTTCACACCCAGGAAGCACAGCCCTGCGCGCCGCCTCCTCAGAGATGAGCAGAAGACCGGGACTCCCGGGCACGGATTTGAGGCGCCCGGGGGGGCTCGCGGGGATGCGCGTGGGGGTCCGGGGCCCGGCCAGGCCCCTCCCCCGACCCCGGAGGACGCGCCCTCCGCCGGCCCGGGTGGACGGTCCCGGCCATTGTCTGCGGGGGACGCCTGTTAGGACGCATTGTTTTGGCCGTTGCCAACTTGCCCGGCCCCTCCCGGGCCACCGTGGGGGACCCCGCGCCGGCCGCCGCCCCCCGCGGCCGAGTGGGCAGGCCCGCCCCGCGGCGCCACCCAACTTTTCGGGGAGCCCCCACGCACCCCCACGCAGCCCCCCCGCCCCCAGCCAGCTCGGCTGCTTCCCGAGTGTGTGACGGGGAAGCGCTGCCTGCACGCGCCGGGTGGGGAGGGGGCGCCCGAGAGGAGCGGAGCCGAGTGGGAACCGGGGCGCGGGCGGGGCGGCCGTCCGGGGAGGGGGCGAGGTAACGAGCACGGAGACCCGAGGGCGGCGCGGGGGGGCGCCCCCTGGGGCCCGGCGCGGGCGGGGGCGCGCCCCCTTTACCTGCGGCTCCGGCTCCTCGGCCATTTCCTCGCTCGGCGGCGGCCGGGACTGAACTGACACCACACGAGCGGGCCGAGGTTTGAATGAGGAGGGAGCGGGCGAGGGGAGGGGGCGGGGAGGCCGGAGGAGGGGAGGCGACGGGGAGTTTCTCTCGGCCTTTTGTGCGGACACCTCCCGGCTTCCTCACCGGCCCCGGCCCCCCGAAACAGATGGGGGGCCACGGGTCGAGGGGCGAAACCATCCCTCACGGGGGCCTCGAGCCTTGGAAGACCCCCCCAAAAGGAGCGCCCCGCGTCCCCGACCCCCCACCCACCCCCGCCCGGAGGATTTGGGGGCCGGGCTCACCTCGGGCGCGGGGCTAAGGTGAGCGGGGTGGGGGTGCGCACGGGGGGCAAAGGCTCGGGCGCCCCCTACTCGTCCGCGAGGGGACAGTGCAGGCGCGGGGGGTCCCTAGAGCCGCCGGGGCGAGGCGCGTCCGGCGCACCGGGACTGTTGGGTCAGAAAGTGCTCAGGGAGCAGCTGTTGCGCCCTCCCTCGGCCCCGCCGTTCGAATACGCCCCGCCCCCTGCCGACACCGGCCGCGGCCGCCCCCCGAGGCTCCGCCCCGCCCCGCGGCCACGTGACCTCCGCAGGCGCGCCCCTGCCCCGCCCACCGCCGCCGGAGCCGCCTCCGGGGCGCGAGCGGACGAGCACGCGCACTCCCAGTTCTCGCCCCGAAGATTCCCGCGCACGCGCTCGCCTTTCCCCGCCCACACACGCCCCCCCCCCCCCCCCTCCCGCCATCCGGCCGAACGTGGAACCGCGAACGCCCGGCGGTTCCAGTGACAGGTACGCGAGGAGGGGGCCACGAGGGCAGCGCGCAGGCGCAGACCCAGGCCTGCCGGGCCGCCTCCCCCTCCCTTGCAAGGTGTGCCCGGGCCAGGGGCGGAGCTGGCCGCCCGAGCTCCTGGGTCATCCAGAATTACCAACAAACAAAAAGCCTTCACACCCATGTGGGCAGGTTAACCGGCAGCGGTGCACAAACAGCACTATTTTTCAGGTTTTCCTCAAGTGTGAGGAAGGTCGATAAGACAAGACGATTAAAATGTTTTTTAATGAGTATCTTCAGAAAGCTATCCTTTGTTGTTACTTTTCTAAAAGGTCTGGGTTTGCGCTGCTATTATAACTTCGGATTTATACACTTGGCCTAGGTTCCAAGAATCCACTTGGCTTTGATAGAAATCCACGTGGATGAAACCGGGCTTATTAAAATGGAAACCAAAAATAAAAAAAGCTTTCCCCCTCCTCCCCACGCCTAACTCATTTAAAGCGTTTTCCTACTGTTCTTTCTCTGCTCACAAAAAAAAAAAAAAAAAGGTTATGATTCCAAGGACACTGATCCCCCCCATTTTAAGCCCCAGGAGTAATCACGGAAGCACAATCGCACCCACTAAGTTTTCTGCCCCAAGATGCAAACGAATGCAAATGCGAACGGAGCTATGCAAGTCACCACGAACAAAATAGCCCCGTTTTTGTTTTGTTTTTGTCGTGTGTGTTTTGTTTTTACCTTCGGTGTATCCAAAATGGAAAAACTTAAAACATAACAAGAAAGGCATTTGAAGTACAACAGTTAATAAATCAGGACCAAAAAAAAAAGAGAGAAAAAAGCCACTCCGTAAGTGCTTGGCTGGTGAGCAATGCAATCCTTAATAAATAGGAAATGGAATTTGAGGCAGCTTCTCAGCAAAGGGGAAGCATTCACACAGCATGATGTTTTTGCTGTCGTCTTATACAGAACTACTAGCCCCACAGACAGACGGGCTGGTTAGCCTTTTCCAAAGAAATGAGCCAATTACTTGCAATCAATTAGCAGTGCCAGAAGTAGATTCTTAGGCCAGAACTCTTTTTTTTTTTTTTTTTTTTTAATCAAGTACACTGATACCGATTACTTCCAGCAATAGGTTCCCTTTCTCGGGGAAGATGAATACCTCTCTTTAAGATACTTTTCAGAGCCTCAGACACAGTCACATCCTGAAACACAGTCCAGAGGCATCCTCTTCATAAACAAGAAGCTTCACTGAACTTCCCAAAACAAATGACTTCCACCCTCGCTCCTCAACAAAGAAGCTATGAACTAGTGGAACCAGGTTGAGTCTTAACCTAAGAGGAGCCTCACTCTACATGTTAATGGATAACCTTTGAACTCTGAAACCCTGAATGCTGTAAACACAATGGCACTACTGGTAGTTTAAAATCCTGCTATCAAAACTGAGCAAGAAAGAAAAGTCCAAACTTCTTCAGTAGGAATGGGGAAACAATCAAATGTTTTGACAAATACTCGTTTCACTAAGAACAATAGGACTCCTGGCTCTCAGACCTTGTTGCTACTGAATTATTCTCAGAGCAAAAAAGGGTTGTGCTTTTTTTTCCCTCTATGCCCTCACAAAGCTACCACTTTGTTAGCATAATAACATCATATGGTCTGTTAACCACTATTTCTCTCTCCCTATCCCCCCCCCAAAAAAACCTTATTATGTTGTAGCTTTTAAAATTGAAAGATGATTGTATTAACTGATCTATCTGCTAAGAGTTTTATATGTGATCCTTATGTTTGAGCAAGGAATTACAAAGACCTTATTCTTGGAGGCACGCCAACAAAAAACTGGGAAATGGTTGCAAAATTCTGCCAGTGACTGAGTGCTGGGTTGCAAACACATACTGTGTTTTTAAATGGACGTAGAGTGATCTGAATTTGCTGTAAGGGCACGTGTGAGACACAATCTCCCTTTAGAAGAGAGAGACTCATACTTAAGATGCGTTGGGAAAGCTGGTATAGTTAAAACAATTAAAAATGGAAACTCCAAAAGTAACAGACCACTAGGAACATGTGGTTTTGTCATGAGAGCGAAGAATTCATATTGTTATGGTATGAAATGAAAATTGAAAATCAAAGGTTGGTCTGCATCTACTTAGCTCCACCCACCCACCAGTAATCCTGTTTTACCATCACTCCCTGGCTTAGGCTCATTCTTCCGGAGTCAGGTGCTACAGGGAAGCAGGCAGCACAAAGAATGGGACCAGAAACGTCCCTTCCGCTGTGAGCTGGCACGCCACTCAGGGAAAGGGCAGAAAAAGCCCCACTTCACCCCTTTTTAATGCGACAAATGTCAGCTACACTTCATTTTTCACAATTATCTAAACAGACCAGCCCGCCTTAAGATGTTTCCCAGTGTACACTTTAAAATATAGCCCCATTATCCCTGATTTAATCCTGGTGATATGAGACCTCTTCTTTTAGCCAACTTACGGTTTTCTCTCCAGACCTAATAACAAAAAGCCCTTCTCGTTTGCTATATTTACCGTCTACTGGAATCATGTTTGGGGACCAAGCCATAATTAAGAAGAACAGAATGCGGTATGATCTTCTTATTTCGCAAGTATTTATTTTACTGTGGAACTATTACAGAAAAACAATTTGGAAACTGTGTGCAAAACCCTGGAGCTGAAATGAAGCCAACGTAGATACTTGGCTTAAAAAAAAAAAAAACTTAGTGGTTCAGAGCAGGAAAACCTGAAAAACTGCAGTGAGGAGTTAGCAGGAAAAGAGAATGAAAAAGTGAGCCCAACCTGCCAGTCTCCTGCGAACTACAAAGGACATTTGAGAAGAACCGGGGCAGCCCTTGTAACTCGACTGAATGCACTAAATTAAGCAGGGATCACCAACAACTGCAGGGAACACCACACTCCTCTCTCTTCTATTCAGTCTCTTGATTTCACTCAGGTCGTCTCAAAATCGTAAGCCCTCTATAAAACATCGGAACAGATGACAAAAATAAATAGCAGCACTTACTTTGGGAAGGGGGGGGCAGTGTCTGGAACCTGGAAACTTGCTCTCTGAGCCTGCCAGTCCACCTGGCTTGGAACAA
The DNA here is from genome assembly GCF_963259705.1 of Myotis daubentonii. Classification (NCBI taxonomy): domain Eukaryota; kingdom Metazoa; phylum Chordata; class Mammalia; order Chiroptera; family Vespertilionidae; genus Myotis; species Myotis daubentonii. Next base: position 10,010,444 of record NC_081847.1, on the reverse strand, counting down.
TCCTGGAAGAGAAGTGATTGCTGGATTTTATTCGCAAACCAAAAAGGGAGGGGCCAAGAATAAGGCTCCATTTAAATAGGAGTCTAGATCCAATCACAAATTCATCAGATTAACTTGAGTGGGAGGGGGGAGAGACTTAATTTTTTAACTTCATTTGTCCCATTGACAAGATAGATCAGTGCCTCCCTCCCCTCTGCAAGCACTTTGTCTTCCTCTAATATTCTGGAAGGTTTTCCAAGGTTGACGTCACTCGACATGTAAATGTAAACTTTCTTTAAAAAAGTCACCTAACTTTGGGAGCACCTCTTTAAAGCTTTTTGCACTCATCTGATATTCCAAAAGGGGAACTCTGGGCTAAGAGGAAGTCTGGGAAGAGTAAGGTAAATAACATTTCTTGAAATCCGATGCCTGGCCTCATCTCAATAAACGGAACCCTCTTTTCATCCACCCACTTACTCAAGTCAAAACCTCGTATAATTTGGCTTAAACTATACTTCACCCTCCTTCCCCACACACCTTGAATCCATCAGCAAACCCTATAATTTCTAAATATATTTCAACTCTGTCCACTTCTTCTCTAACACGAGCCTACTCCGCAAACCCACTCTCTCCTCCAAATATTTGAATAAGTGAGGTTTCTCCAAGCTTCTTTCTTTTTTTCTAGGTTTGCCTTACCATTCTCCACCCCACAGCCCAAGAGAGCTTTCACAGTGTCAATCAGATCATGTCCCCACCCTGCTTAATGGCTTCCTTTTGCCTCAGGAAAAAAGAACAAACTCCAGAGCTGCCTCGCCAGGCCTGTAATCTGGCCCCTGCCTAACTCTCCAGCCTCGTCTTGGCCAACCCTCCTTTAAGGGTTCTAAGCTGCAACCTGTCCGACCCAGAGCCTTTAGATCTGCGGTGCCCTCCGCCTAGCGCTCCTTTCCCATTCTTTCAGAAAATCAGCTTCTATTGCTCCTAAGAGAGGTTTAAACTGCGTGTTCTGGGGGGAGGGGGGTCGGAATGTCTTCTCTCCAGTCACTCTGGACTCTCAAATATTCCTCGCCACCTCTTGAAAGCTGCATGAATTCTAGAGTAGTATTTAATCCCTCTGGGCTTCAGTTTCCTCATCCATAAAATGGGATGATGAAAAAGAAGAGGAAGTAGAAAAGGGAAGAAAATGGAGGAAGAGGAAGAAAAAATAACTATTTAGAAGTTCTCACAGCCCAGCCCGCACAGCTCACTGGTTGAGAATGGACCTATGAACCAGGAGGTCATGGCTCGATTCCCAGTCAGGGCACATGCTGGGGTTGTGGGCTCGATCCCCAGTGTGGGGTATGCAGGAGGCAGCCAATCAATGATTCTCTCTCCCTTTCCCTTCCTCTCTGAAATCAATAAAAATATATTTCTTTTTTTAAAAATTCTCATCACAAAGGAATAAACTATGAAATGATGGATGTTAACTTACTGTGATAATGATTTTGCAACATACACATACCTCAAATCATATTGTACAGTTTAAACTTATAGTGTCACATGTAAATTGCATCTCAATAAAATTGGAGAAAACATGTATATTTATATTACTGGAATAAATAAGACTGGAGAATTCAATGAGACACACTGTGCAAAGTTGTAAGCCCAGAGTTTGGGAGGGCCTGGCACTTTTGTAGGCACCGGAGGTAGAGCTTAGAGCAGTGATGGCGAACCTATCAACTCATTTTTTTTTGGTTGATTTTTCTTTGTTAAATGGCATTTAAATATATAAAATAAATATCAAAAATATACATCTTTGTTTTACTATGGTTGCAAATATCAAAAAAGTTCTCTATGTGACACGGCACCAGAGTTAAGTTAGGGTTTTTCAAAATGCTGACACGCCGAGCTCAAAAGGTTCACCATCACTGGCCTAGAGGAAGCCAAGCAAATGAAGTTCTTGCCCCTTTGGATTTCGTTCTGTCTTCTAGAGCAGCGATTCTCAACCTTTTTCATATCATGGCACACACCAACACTAATTGCTAAACAGTTCTGTGGCCACAAAAAACAGGTGTCGTTTTGATTCATTCACACCAGGCGGCTATTGTGCTGGCTATTGTTTGTGTGTGCGTGTTGTGTGTTTGACCATCTAAGGGAAAGAGGTCAGTGCCCCTGACTAAATAGTCAGGTTTTGCAGGTTTTAAAAATTCTGCCAGTGACGGAAAATCACCGTTCTGGAGGGAGATAGACAATACACAGAAAGTTATATTGGCAAAGTCAGGGTCACCGGAGAGGGGAAGGTGCCTGCTGTTTCGGGGTGGGGGCCCCCTGAGGAGCAGCGGCCCTCCATCAGGAAGCCAGGTGGGGAGCAGAAGGTGGGCAGGCTCAGGACAGAAGGGAAGCTGCTTACAGAAGGAACTAGGAGGCCAGTGTGTGGGGCCCAGGGAGGGAGGACAGAACTCACGGGAATAAGGCAGGACCTGGTTTTTACTAGTATCTCTAGATGCGGTAGGATGTCAATTTTCCATCCTCATTTTATTTGCCACATCTGTACTTGACAGAGTCCATCCCTTCCTCCTCCTTGAAACACTTCTTCCCTGGATTTGGAGCCTGCTCATTTCCCCCAGCCTCCCCTCCAACCCCCACCCCCCCCACCCTGCTCCTTCTAAGTCCCCTCGGCTGGTCCTTTCTCCTCTCCCTGGCCTCCAGACTTTAAAACGCCCAGGACTCAATGCTGGTGCCTTCTCTGTGTCTCATTTATCCCCTGGGTGATTTCATCCCATTCAGTGCCTCAGAAGACCTAACAAGGCTCCTAAATGTATATCTTTCTCACCCAGGCCTTTACCTCGACTCCCAAAACATATTTCCAACTTCCTACTCTGTGTCCACTTAGATGTCCAGTAATGAATTCTCGATTTCACTCTCAGACCTCCTCCCACAACTCTCCACCCCTAATGATATTTAGTATCATGGAATGTTGACGAAGAAAGAATGGGTAGAGAGATGGGTTAGCCACTAACATTAAATCACGCACCCCTGCCAGGTACCCCCAGATCTCAAACCCACGTGGTTATACTCACTACACATTATACCCCAGTAATTTATTCATGCCTGCCGGTCCTCCTCCTACTAAACTCCGTAAAAACAGATGCCACCGTGTCTTATTCTCTGCTGTATCTCCATGATGTCTGCCTGCAGCAGTGATCAATCAATGTGTTCAAAATGCATTCCAATGGGAAGGGAAATAAAATGTGGGTCTTCTAACCAGTCACTGGGGTCTGGTTAGACCTCAGTTTCCTCATCTGTAAAATAGGAATGATAATCTCTAGTCACCTGCCTCATTGGATAGTTGTGTTGCCCCAAGTCAGAGCACAGGGAAGCTCTGTGTTGCACCCTAGCCAAAGGGTTGTTTTTAGGGTGACGCTTGTTGCGTTGGCACTGCACAGATCCACCTTCATGGATTTTTTTTTTCCTATTGGAACAATATTGGAAATCTATTTTCTCTTCCTTATGATTTTCGTAATAGTATTTTTTTCTCTAGGTAACTTTATTGTAAGAATACAGTCCATAATACATATGACACACAAAATATGTGTTAACTGACTATATACATTATTAGAAAAGCTTCGAGGCAACACTAAGCTATTGTTAGTAATTAAGTTTGGGGGGGCATCAGCAGTTATACTTGGATTTTTAACTGCACTTGGGTGAGCACCCCCAACTCCTGTGTTGATCAATGGTCAATTACACGGAGTATCAACTCCACAAAGGGCTGTGTAGGACTCGCCTTTGAATATACCTGGCACCCAAGTGTCAGCTCTCCTAATGCTATTGACATTGGACCTGGGACCCGAAAGATTTCGCAGTTTACTAGGAAGAACACTGAGAGTCTTTGACCTCACTTTCCTCTTTTCTCCCAGCTCTCTCAATCCGATGCCACAAATGGCCTAGTAAGTTGTCTATATAGTTGGTTGGTTAGGCTTTTTATTTTCTTTTACTTTCTGGTCTGAGTCAGCCTGTTCACTCCATTGAGAGCAGGGACTTGTGCAAACCCACACCCAGGAGTGCCTTCTGCATTTCTCTGCCTTGGGATGGAGCCCTGATACTTCCAAAAATTCTCTGCCAAAAGCAGGACCAGTGCCAAGAGGCTGGCTGATAAGCGCTAACGTTTATTTATTTCGTCCTCAGTATGCTCTCCACTCTGTAACTCATTTACTCTAACTCCTGGGAACCCCCTGAGGTAGAGCCTATGGTTTTCCATCTTTGTAGGTGAACCTGGGGAGGGGGATGAAGTGGCTCTCCCAAAGCCCACTGGTCAGAAGCAGCAGAGCTAGGAGTCTACATCCAGCACCTGCCTCCTGGGCCTTGTCCTTATCCACAGATATGGGGCCTCCCTTGTAGCCCATTCCTCCCTCCCCGCCTCACTAGGTCTCCAACCTCAGCTCCTATCTCCTCCCCGCCTCCTTACCACCCTTCACCACAGGGTTTCCTTTCCTGTGCAGACACTAGCCAAGCCTCACCCCCACACCCCATCTGTGTCCCCAGAATCTTGAGCCATGCCTGGCACATAGTAGATGTTCATTAAATACTGGATGAAATATGAGTAAATGGTTACCATGTGCCAGGCATGAGATAATCTCCATCATCTCATTACATCCTCCTCCTAACACAACCAAATGGCTAGTTGTTTTTTTTTTTGTTTTTGTTTTTTAAATATTTTTATTTGATTTCAGAGAGGAAGGGAGAGGGGGAAATAGAAACATGAATGATGAGAGAGAATCATTGATTGGCTACCTCCTGCACACCCCCTTACTGGGGATCAAGCCCGAATCCCGGCCATGGTGCCCTGACCGGGAATCGAACCGTGACCTTCTGGTTCATAGGTCGATGCTCAACCACTGAGCCACCCTGGCCAGGCCCAGTTTAAATCTTGCTTTAAAGGCAGAGAGGCGAGGCATGCATTCAATCAATAGAATGCACGCCGACTCCATGATGTGCCTGGCATTTTCCCCAATACCAGGGATTCAGCTGGAAGGACGTGAACTCCACGTTCAAAGAACTACCTTTCCAGCAGAAATCATAGATCTGTCACACTGAGCTTTTCAAAAGTCAAACCTGAGTACATTAGGGCCCTGCCTAAAATTCCCAGTGTCTCTGAGGATCAGGACAGAATTTCTGAGAGCGTGGCTGGCAGGATCCCCTGGCCTGTGAAGACTGGATTTTACTCCAAGGGCACCCGGGAAGCCACTGAAAGGAAATGGAAGTAAAACCACGAGAACTATTAAACTTGAAGGGTTTCTTCCTCAACAGACTATTTCCTCAGTGATCTCCTCCTGGCTACACAAAGAGGCATGAAAACTGAGACCCGCAGTCCTTTACCTCAATGGACAGCTTCCTGTCCTGGCGTCCAGGGCACGGCCATAGAATCAGAAATGTCACTGATAAGGACACCTGTCGCTGGGCTCGCTGCAATCTTATCAATCTCCGCCCTTTTTGTTGTTACTGCCCTTCTTTAAAAAGGTGAAACTGCGGCACCAGATGGTGGAGTAGCCTGCCTGAGGTCCCAGGCCTCAGTGCGTGTCCTGTCTTCCAGACTACACGGAGGCCAACCCTCAGCTCTATCACCAACCTAAATGTCCTTAATTTCTAAAAATGTACACGGACACACATTTCTGGACACCCCATTTCCTGAATGTTCAGCAGTCGGCGTGTGTGGCCCGGGGGCCAGGGAGAAGACCCTCCCCTCCGCCCATTTCTGGAACAGCAGGAGTCCACTTGGTGTGGCCCCGGTCAGGTCCCTCCCCCCCAGTCACTCCCTCGCTGTCCCTGTGCATTTGTCCATCTTCCCCAATAGACTGCAACTCCTCTTTGAAGGGAGGAGAGAAAGGCTGTGCAAACTCATGTCCCGAAAGCAATTAGCAGTGTTTTTTGCATAGAAGTGGGAGGCAATAAATGTTTAAAAAATGAGTGTCCTAAACTAGGTTTTAACCCTCCACGCCTGCCTTTCCATCAGAGCTAGTCAATTAGCACATCTTACAGATCCTACCATCCCAAGAGCTCTCAACTGCACCCTTTCCTTCCTGTTCCTTGTTTCCGGTTTCCTGATCAGTCCAGGAATCTCATGGCCAGGCCGCCTGGATCTGTCTTCCTCTAGCCCAGAACGCTTCTTCCTAACCCCCCTAGTAGCCACCTGCTGCTGCCCTGTGCCAAGATCTCACCTTGTGCCAACATAAGTCACTGTTCCCGCCTCTCAGGATGCAAAACCACCCCGTGACCCCAGCCAACATTTTTACCAATTCACTCCATAAATATTCACTGAGGACTCCTTTGTCCCAGGCACTTGACTAAGGTAGTAATTAAAGAGTGAGGTGCAAAACAAATTGTATTTCTGTCCTTGTGGAACTTAGGTTTTAATAGGAGAAATAGGCATTAAACAAATTAAAGCATAAATAAATAGAGAAGCATATAATCATAATGCCTACTCTAGAGTAATAAATAACCCCTCAGGGACGCAAGGATGTTCACTGCAGCACTGTTTATTTATAATCGTGAAAAATTAGAAACCACCTACACATCCATCAAAGGAAAATGGCCACATAAACTATGGTATCTCCAAACATAATAGACAACCCTGGGAAGAATGAAGTAAGGCCACATGTACCCATGTGGCTAAATCACCAAGACATCGTTAAATAAAAATTTTTAAAAAGGAATCAAGAGGCAGAGCAGCATTAAACAGACTGTCAAACTACAGCAGGAAGGCTGGGGAGGGCTGGGGGCGGGGGAGGGATAAGAGATCAACCAAAGGACTTGTACGCATGCATATAAGCACAACCAATGGACACAAGACGCTGCAGGGTAGGGGAGGCCGGGGGAAGGTCAAGGGGGGAAAAAAGGAGACAAATGTACTACTCTTTGTAATATTTTAAGCAATAAAAAAAAAGTTTAAAAAAAAGGGAATCAAGCTACAAAAAGGTATACCATTTTTTGTTTAAACACACACACCATAACATAATTTATTTTCTAAAAGAAAAACATGTATATGTGTATATAATATATAGGTATGCATGTGTATATACATATACTATGCATAAATACATACCTATGTTTACATGCACATAAATATATATGCTGATCATTTCATAATCCATAAATATCAAATAATTATGTTACATACCTGACATTAATATAGTAATATGTCAATTGTGCCTAAATAAGCAAATAAATAGAAAGAAAGAAAGGCTCAGCTGGCCTGGCTCAGTGGTTGAGCATTGTCCCATGCACCAAGAGGTCACTGGTTCAATTCCCAGTCAGGGCACATGCCCAGGTTGTGGGCTCTGTCCCCTGTAGGGGGTGTATAGGAGGCAGCCGATAAGTCTCTCTCGTCGATTTTCTTTTTTTTAATATATTTTTATTGATTTTAGAGAGGAAGGGAGGGGGAGAGAGAGATAAATGCATCAATGATGAGAGAGAATCATTGATCGGCTGCCTCCTGCGGGGGCCCCTACTGGGGATCGAGTTGGCAACCCAAGCATGTGCCCTTGACTGGAATCAACCCAAGACCCTTCAGTCTGCAGGTGGACGCTCTGTCCACTAAGCCAAACCAGCTAGGGCTTTCATCAATTTTCTCTCTCACCCTTCCTCTTGTTTAAAATCAATAAAAACATATTTTTTAAAAAAAAAGGAAAGAAATATGGAAATATATGAAAATTGGGAAGACCCTTACCAAAAGTGATTCTCAGTTGTGGGCAAGGATCCAGGACCATCTGGTGGTGGCTAAATATTTTTATCTTTTTACTGGTAAAACATATTCATATTTTACCTGTATAATTAAAACATAGCTGCCTATTAACATAGAATCCCACTGAGGGGCGGGCCTCCAGGACAGGAAGAGGCGTGGCCTAGGCACAGTGTGGAAGGAGGGGGGTGGGGCTGAAAAATGGCCCTGTGGGAGTAGAGTTGGTTGAAGCCTGTCCCAATACAAGATTGCTGGTCCCACTGGGTCAGAGCACAGACAAAAATCAACCAATGAATGCACCAATAAACGGAACGATAAACTGATTATTCTTTCTCTCTCGCTCTCTCATTAAAATCAAGAAATAAACTTTTTCTAAATTAGCAGAATCCCAAACCGTTCAACGCCCTGGGGAATAAAATGTTGAGGATTCCCATATACTAAGCTTCAGATAAACACTCGAGAAACCACTCTGCTTACCCATCTCCTTGCTCTGTGCCCGCTGCCTGACCCCCCTTCCTCCGCCACACTGACTCTCCCTAAACCACATGCCATGTATGTGCCAAAATCAGTCTGCACCCCTCCTGCCAGCCCCCAGGCCCACTCCCAGTGCCCTCACTGTCTCTGGTCAGTTACCCTTTGTTCAGTGTCTCCTTTACGACATTTGCTGGGTTATGCCTCGACCTGGATGTGCGCTCGTCCTACCAGCTGACTAGATTGCAGGCCCCTCAAAGGGAGGGCCCATTTCCTCCACATTGTGGAATATGGCCGCACACAGGAAGTGTCCCAATACACAGCTGTTCTGTTTAATTAAATAAACATGCCCCTGGATTCTGTCATCCACTCATTCACTTACTTTCTCACTCATCCAATATTTACTAAGCACCTTCCATGGACCAGCCACTGTTCTAGGTGCCGGGGGATGCAGCAGGAAAGCAACCCTATCCTGGTGGAGTTAACATAGTGTATTAAACGAGATTATCGTGTATCAAATGTTAACGCTATGGAGAAAAATAAGAGCCTATCGCCTTAGGTGCCTTGGGGCATATGGCTGAAGGGTATGTGCTGTTACTTACCTGCGTGAAGAGAGTAGAAGGAGGAGGTGGGGGTGATGTTAAATGGGCGGGTCCAGGAAGACTGCACAGGTGAGGACACAGATCCAGATCTGAAGGGGGAACAGTGAGAGCCATGCGGAGTGCTGGGGAAAGGGCATTCAAGGCTAAGGCACTGACATGCAAAGGCCTGGAGGCAATGTGCCCAGTGGCTCAGGGAACAGCAAGGAAGCCAGCACGCTGCTGTGGCTTGTGTGGAGTAAGAGGAGACAAAGCTTTGCGCAGTGCCAATGAGGTTTAGCCAAGGCGCGATTATTGCTAATTGGAAAAAAAAAAAGAAAAGAAGAGGAGACAAGTCAGAAAATTGAGATGGGGTTGTTGGGTTATTGTAAAGACCAGATTTTAGGAGGTGGGGGGGAGGTTGGGAGATAGAACAGGATAGAGGGGGGATAAATAGTGACAGAAGGAGACTTGACTTGGAGTGGTAAACACGATACAATATACAGATAATGTGCTATAAAATTGTACACCTGAAACCTATATAGTTTTATTAACCAATGTCACCCCAATAAATTCAATTTAAAGTAATAATAATAAAAGGACAAAAAAAAAAAAGACCACATTTTACTGTGAATGAACTGAAAGTCATAGTAATGGTCTGAGCAGAGGCATAATGACCTGGCTCAAATATTAAGAGGCTTATTAAATAGACTGATAAAACCAAGGATACGCCTACAACAGCACTGCTGATAATCCCCTCTGCTGAAATCATTCGGATATTTACCCGTGTTCATGTTTTTGGTTTACTTTTACAACAACAGCGATCATAGTAAAAGTAAGAAGAGAGAAGAATAAGAAAAGGGGGAAGCAATACAATTTATTGAGCCCCTGCTATGTGCCAGTCTTAACTCCACATGCAATTGATCCAATCATAGTGTGATTTAGTTCTCCTAATGACCTGTATATGTAATTCGTTGGGCAGATGAGGAAACGGTAGCCATCAGGGGTTAACCTGCTTTCTGACTTACCAACTTCTCTAACTTCCTTGAGGTTCTGTAACAAGAATAACGTGGATTTCTAGCCTGGTCTACTAGCCCATGCTGACTCATGTCATTCTTATCTATAGTAAGTGGTTGACCTTGGCCTTAGGAAAATAGAGAATACTAACAGCTAACACTGGTTACATACTTAGGATAAGCACCATTTTGGATACCTAGGCAGACTCAGTGCCCATCACCCAGATGAGAAAGCTGTGCCTGAGTGGCGATACAGGGAGTGAGCTCCTGGATCTGGCTTGCTGGGTTCAAACCAAGACTCTGGGCTTGCGGCCTCTGCCACCGCCCTTGGGCTCCCTTTGCCTCTGTGTCCCCATTTTACAGATGGAGGCAATAGCATTCCCAACAAGTATATTTGGATGGAATAAGCAAGTCCTCACTTGTAAACTTCTCCAGGGGAATTAGGCACATAGCAAGCACGCAACGAAGACATGCTATTATTACGAAGACCATTGCCCACAGGCAGAAGCCCGCAGGCCTGCACAGCCTGGTCTGGGTTTCACCCCCGCAGGGCCCAGCGGGGTCCTCACTCCCGGGCTGGGAAAGAGAAGCGAGTGTGTTCATTGCGGGCAAGAGAGAGAGTCGTATTTGGACCCAGATTTGTCTGCTCCAGAACTTGAATAACTCGCAGTCATAGACCAACCAATGTAGACAAAGCACAGAACATACCAGGATCTGGGGGGTCCTCAGGGGGCTGGGAGACCGCCGGCCTTCGGGAGTCCGATGGGCACCCTCTCCAAGCGAGGCCCGAGCGTGAACTGGCTGAGCTCCAAGTCTCAGGAATATAGTGTGCCCTCTCCAGCCACGCCCTCAGAGAGGATGCTGGGATTGGGGGGAAATGCTGGGGAAGAGATTAGAGTCAGAGCCACGCCTTGAATAGGCCAAAGTGATCAACAAATCATGAGTCTACTCTAGACCCAAGCTCAGCTGCCCTCATGTCAATAGCTTACCCAGAGCTACCCTCCCTCACCACTCCACTCCACTCTCAGCTGAGGGGCTTTGGCCCAGCAGCTCCCCACGCCAACACAGCAGGTTAGTCCCAGGAACCAGAACTGAGTAAAACAGCCCCAGAACCTGGCTGAATCCAAGTGCTCCGCTCCCGGGGGACCTCAGCCGAGTGACCCCTCCTCTGGGCCTCACCTGTAAACTGGGAATAACACGGCCGCCCAGCACATGGGGCACTTTTGAGCATTAAATGAGCTAATTGTGATGAAATCTTAAAACTGCCTGGCCCGTGGCGATCACTCAATAAACGCCAGTCAAAATGACATTAGCCATTACTCGTCCCCATGTGTCTGTCCCTATTCTAAAACAGCCTCAGCTTAACCAAATCCCTCTGCAATCTTTGACTCTTTAAAAAATGTGGGTAGCCCATTCTGTTGACATATATACAATATATATTATACATAATTATTTATATATATATTAATATATAGTATATATGTATGTAACATACCACGCCTGCATGCTCTCTCTCAAAAATATTTTATGAGATTATGTTTTGTCCCCACTTGCTTTGAGGCAGGACTCGAGCCTCCGAGTGGGGTGAAAACAGTGCAAAGCAAATGAGAATAACAGGACCATCTTTCCTGAACTTCCCTCCCACCTCACCTCCCCAAAAAAGGGGGAAAGAAAGAAAAAGAAAATAAAGATTCAGATGTTGGGCTTTTAAAGACCATCCTGCTAAATACTTTCTTATCAAGTTCCTCTTTTTGTTTCTCCCCCATAAACAGGACAGCAACGAGTTGTTTTTTTTTTCTTTCTCCCTGACTCCAAAAAAAAAAAAAAAAAAAAACACAAAACAAAACAAAAAGCCACACACACACACACACAAATCTGTCACATAAACTTCTCAAGCCCCATACAACTGAATTTTCTACCAGGATCTGTAACTGATATGCTCTATTCTTTAAAGAAAATAAGAATTTTATGCACCGAAATAAACAGCGACTGAGGCGATTTTATTTGAAGTCAACAAATACGAACAACGTGTCCCCAAGGAAACAGAGTAGAATTTGGACTCGAAGCTAAAATGGCTCTGCCTTAATCCTCTGTTACCCAGTACCGTGGGGCTGCGTTTACAGGAAACGCCTGCCACCAAAGTTTTCTGCGAGTTTTCAGCCGTATTTCTGCATCCTCAACCCAGCCAGATGGAAGCAAATAAAATACCCAGCTTTAAAAAAATAAAAAAGAATGAAAATCGCAAAGTAAACGAAGAGAACGCTGACCTGTTCATTTCTACCTTCTTGAGGATGGGAGGAGAGGCCAGAAGGAACGCAGCGCCCCTCCCCCGCCAGGACGGCTTCCCGGGGGGTGGAAACTATCTCATTACCACATTTTCAAATAGACCGGTTTCTCTTCTAATCAAAGTTAGTTTGCGGTTGTTTGGCCGTCTGCGCATGCCGTGTTTGCAGGGCTGGAGGAAAATGTGTCTTTATTTATTCTGAGATGGGTACAAACATAAGCCAGCCCTAGCCAATGATTGTATACGAGCTCTGAAAAGCGCTGCCTTTAAACACTGTAATAGCGGCGCTCTCATCCTTTGTAAGTGGAAGTGTAAATTGGTACAGTCCTTTTGTAAACAACTCGGGGAGACGAGTCAAGGGCCTGGCCGTGTTCATACATTTGGGTGCAGCAATAACACTCCTGGACCAAGGAGAGGTGTTATGAACAAAGACATTCATGGCAACAAGTTGACTGTGAGAAGCAGAAAAACACACACACTCGCTCCATATATACGAGGAAACAGACCGAGAGAGGAATAACTCATCGCCCAACTTCACACACACACACTTGCACACAGCCATTTCGCAATTAGAAAGTTTTGAAAAATATGCTATTGGGAAATAGTTATATCAAACTGAAAAAAAAATCAAGATGCAAAATTGTATTTTTTAACAAACTATATGTATTTTTTTTTAGTAGGCAAAAAGGGAGGATATAGGTACATATTAAAATTTTAAACTTGTTTTCTTATCAGGGAAATTTTAGTATGGATCTGCTGAGAACACTCATTAGCTGTGATAGTGGCATTATGGGTTATTAGAAAAAGTATATGTATTTTTTGAGACATTTAGGAGAATGACATAATATGTTGGAATTTGTAATACTTTAACAAATTTTGAAAAACAAGAATTGAAGCAAATGTGCTTAACAAGTTGAAACTGCAGAACTGGGTGTTGGGGATGAGGGTTCATTTTATTATTATTCTCTCTACTTTTGTGTACCTTTCAAAAAGTTTTAGGGGTGGGCTGGAAGGGGTCAATGGGGGGAATGGGGATATATGTAATACTTTCAACAATAAAGATTTAATTCTTTAAAAAATTGTATGTAGGTTTTTTTTAATAGCCATATATGGCTAGTGGCCACATATACAAAATTTTAAATGGTTGTCTTTTGATTATGAGATCTGCACCACCTTTCCCTATTTCCTCTTTTTCTTGAATTATGTCTTTATACTGTGCCTGTATTACATTTGAAATAAATGAAATTAACTTGATTTTTTTTTTTTACAAAAAGAAATAAAAAGTAAGGGCTGACAGAGATGTTTTTATTGCTGTGTAAGAGTAGTGAATCGTCAGAATGCTGTGATAAGGCTGTGTACCTGAAAATGTGAGCTCGTAAATGGCCCATATCTATTCTATGGGATAGCTCCGTGCCATCCGAGGAGGAGATGATGCTGGAATACCATCAGCTGATAAAAGGCCAGCTGCAACGAGCCATTTTAAAGATTAGGAACCATTTAAACACACACACACACACACACACACACACACACACACACACACACACCACGTCTTGCCTCTTAAATGTTAAGTGGCAAGATATTCTGGTTTTCTTTCTAAAGTCGCCTGCAATCCTCATGTAAGCAGCACAGAGTCCCACATACCGCCCAGCTGACTCAGAAGGAAGGGTTCCACATTCCTTAATTAGCACCAGCAGCACTTCCTGCGTGGAGTTTCCCATTTCATCCAGCTACTCAGCTGGCCCGGCACACCCCACGAGCTCAGAGCTCAGTAGAGGATTTCCATAACGTCTGGAAATCTAAATAGTGTTATTTAATTTGTTTTATTAAACTGCTTTACTTTGTTTTTTATTTCATCCTATTTTATTCTATGAGACTCTGTTCCACTGTAGTCTCATTTTTGCAGATTGAAGATGTCCTGGTGACCTTATGCATATTCTTTGTTTTGGGACTTCGTGGACACTCTGGGGTCGCAGATACTGGGGTCACAGTTGGGAGCAGCATAAATGTATGCTTCCCTAACTTAAAAATACAGTTCTCTCCCGGCCAGTGTGCTCAGTGGTTGGGCATCGACCCATGAACCAAAGGTCACTGGTTCAATTCCTGGTCAGGAACCATGCCCAGTTTGCAGGCCTAATCCCCAGTAAGGGACATGCAGAAGGCAGCCAATCAATGTTTCTCTCACTGATGTTTCTATCTCTTTAGCCCTCTCCCTTCCTCTCTAAAAATCAATAAAAATATATTTTAAAAATAAAAATGAAATAGTTCTCTTCATTATTAATAGACCAAAGATTCAAAGTAGCATACCAGGCCAGAAGTTTCTTTTTTAGTATGAATTACCTTAAATTAAGTTCCCAATTTGTACTCAAGTTCTCTAGCAGAATTCATACAGGATGCAAGATTGCTAAACAGGGTCACAATATTCCAATGTGATGTCTTTGATCAACTTTGACAAGATTGCAACCTTAACTGAAATGTCAGATTCTCAGGAAACATTCTCCGTGTAAAGATTGGATTTTAAAAAGATTGGATTTTTAAAAGATTAGATTTTAAAGAGATTGAATTTAACCCTTATTAACAATTATTTACTTTGAACTTGGTTTTAAAGAAATGTAAAATAACTCCAAGCAGGTGATTTGACAGACAAAAGAAATCTTTGGAAAACGTTATTTTTGCACTTTGAGGAATCCTCATTCAGTCTGTGCTACAATGCATTATCCCATTTTCCCCTTTTAGATATTTCTTCCTTTAAAAATTTTTTAATATAAAAAACAATAATTTTTTAAAGATATATGTATTTTAATTGATTCCAGAGAAAGGGAGAAGGAGAGGGAGAGAGAAACATCAGTGAGAATCATTGATCAGCTGCCTCCTGCACGCCTCCTACTGGGGATAGAGCCGGAAACCTGGGAAGGTGCCCTGACGGGGAATCAAACCATAACCTCTTGGTTCATAGGTCAAGGCTCAAACACTGAGCCGTGCCTGCAGGGCACCTCCCCCCCCCCCTCATTTTTTATGTTTATTTATTGATTTGAAAGAGAAGGAGAGCAGAGAGAAAAATTTATTGTTCCACTTAATTATGCATTCATTGGGTGATTTTTGTATGTGCCCTGACCTGGGATCAAACCTGAAAATTGGCATATCTGACAACACTCTAACCAACCGAGCCACCCAGCCAGGGCAGTTATTTCTCTCCTAAACTATGTCTTCTTAAAGAATTCTTCTCTTCTTTGACCACCAGGTTGAAAGCTTGATGTTTTGTTTTTAATTAATTACTTTAGCTGTAAATAAGAGGATAGATAAGAAAAGCTCACTGTCTTAAACCCCAACAGAAAGCACATGTGTTCGCCTTAGTGGCAAACCTGCCTTCTCAGGTGTCTCAGAAGGAGCAAAGAAGGTCTACTTAGGAATTTTATTTCTTCTGATTATATCTCCTAGCATTTGTGAATGTCTGAAGCTGTTTAGTGGGATAGACCACCCCTTCATTGGATCTCTTAGGAATGAAAGCCTTTCCTTCTGATCCCTGAGAGTAATGAATTTCTTCTACCACTAGAGATAATTATGATGAAAAATATATTTTAAAATACGTTTACAAGAAGAAGAAGAAGAAGAAGAAGAAGAAGAAGAAGAAGAAGAAGAAGAAGAAGAAGAAAGTACATTTACTTAAAATAACAATTATGTCAAGTTGAGTCCAGAGCAAAGGGTGCATCTTAAATTAAATAGACCTTGGGCTTTTGGTGTTCGTAGGTCATGTAAGAGCAACAATTTGATTCTAACCCTGACTCAGTTTCCCCACTCCCACCTTATATCATAAGATACTATGAGGGTGCATGAAAGGTGCCCTATGACTATGATATTGTCTTTTTTTAAAAAATGAGATTTATTCTTTTTGTTGTTGTTGTTAATCCTCACCCAAGGATAGAGTGGAAGGGAGGGGGAGAGACTGAGAGAAACATCTACGTGAAAGCAACACATGAATTGGTTACCTCCCCCATGCTCCCTGATGGGGGTGGGGATGGAGCCTACAACTGAGGTATGTGCCCTCAACCTTCCTTGACCAGAATCGAACCCAAAATCCTTCAGTCCCTGGGCCTGGGCCGGGACTTTATCCACTGAGCCGAACAGCTAGGGCTAGGATGTTGTCTTTATGGAGACAAACAGATGTCATAGTTGTTGTTTTTCTTTAAAATACTGTTTATAAACACAGTACAGGAGGAGGAGGGTGGTGGAAGTGGAAGAGGACATAGAGGTTTAGATAAATGGTGATGGGAAAAAATAATAATAAATAAATAAATAATAAAATCTATGCTGTTTCAAAAATAAAAATAAAAACAGTACATTGTAAGGTCTAATCCTGAACCCAAGGAGCTGAGTTTTCTTTTAACTTCGAAGAAATCAAGATTGAAATAACACTGTTCTTATGAATATTTGGAGGATGGTATTCATATCAGAGTTTCGCTTGAGACAAAAATGATATTTAAATTTACTCTAACATTTTGTTGCCTTCCACTTCTGTATATTAGAAAATAATGTCTGCTCTGCACTTTACTTTTACAAGTTATTAAAGATGTTGTGTCTTGCCCTGGTTGGTTTGGCTCAGTGGATAGAGCGTCGGCCTGCAAACTGTAGGGCCCCAGGTTTGATTCCGGTCAAGGGCATGTGCCTTGGTTGCAGGCACATCCCCAGTGGGAGGTGTGCAGGAGGCAGCTGATCGATGTTTCTCTCTCATTGATGTTTCTAACTCTCTATCCCTCTCCCTTCCTCTCTGTAAACAATCAATAAAATATATATATTTTTTAAAAAAGATGTTGTGTCTATATTAGTTTTCAAGTATGTGGCAAAATATTGCAAATTCATCAGAAAAAGCTGGTATTTTACCCTGTAATCATTCAAAGCTTCGACGTTGAACACAGGACACCCTCTTCTTTCCTACAGAACCCAGCGTGCAGGATGCCCCCCTGGTGTCATTCAATGGCCTGAAATAATCTTAGCAGACGCCTCATGGCTGAGGCACAACCACCGCTCCCTCATCGCGGAGCTGGGCCTGCGCTGGTGCCACGTCTGTTAGATAGTGACCTGCGAAACCTCCTGGCCGTGGTGATATTTCTTCTCCTATCAGTGGATCAGAAGTTAGAGTATTTCCTGAGTCACAGAGACTGGCCGTTTATTGGGATGTTCTCAGCAGGAACTACAGTTGAAGATAACAAAATGGTTATTTAAACATGAATGCAAAAAAAATAATAATACTTTGTTCTTGGGAGTTTAAGATTATTTTGCTATTTTCTGACTCATAAATTTTTAATTGTTTTTAAGAGTGGAGATCTGATTTTTTTTTCCCATTCCTTCCTATGACATTTGAACATTTAAAAGCCTTTTGAAAGCATTTATGTGTTCTGACCAGCCAGCAACCTTTAATATTGTCTGTAGTTTCTAAGATTAGGAAAATAGGAGAAAGCTAGAGAGATTTGGCAAGCAAGTATGTAATAATCTGGCAAGGACATTCTTGAGCAAGAGTGTATGCGTTTCAGTTTTATTGGAACATTTGAAAACAATTAAAATGTTTTCCCCCTCAAACTTATTTTTGTCCTTTTTACTTTTAAGTACACACAGCATACAATTGAAAAGTAACATTACAAGTGTTAATGAATTATTAAGCTGATTAAGTCAAGTGGCTGCTGCCAGGGGAGTTTGTAGAATATTGATAGTGTCTGTGGTCCATTCTCAGGCTTTTTGTAGGTGTCAAAATGCACCCACTAAAAAATCCAATCAGCCCTGGCTGGTTTGACTCAGTGGATAGAGTGTCGGCCTGTGGACTGAAGGTCCCAGGTTTGATTCTGGTCGAGGGCACATGCCCGAGTTGCAGGCTCAATCCCTAGTGGGGGGCGAAAAATAAAAACAAATCAATCAGACCCTCAATATTCAAGTTTAATTTAAATGTATTGAACTGGTACAGAACCTCCTGCATAAAATTAAAAGTACTATTTCCCAAACTGTGGGATAGGCATGGAAATTAAATAGTATTATTGGTTAAACTCTATTTAAATGTTTGTTGAACAAATTTAAGTAGAACATAGTAGATGCCACAGTACATAAATCAGAGTAATTTAGAATAACGGAGCAAAAAGTAGAAGAATGTTGTTATTAGGCCTATTACTTGCCATATATTAAGTATAAGAATTCTCAAAGTTGGCAATATCCTCAGAAAAGGCCAGAGAATACAATCTAGTATGCAATGTATAAACCTTAAAAGTACTTCTTTATCTTTATGACTAGAAATCCTTATTGTTTATTATACAAAGTTTGAAACTTACAGAAATCACCCATAAGGCCAACAGACAACACTCAGAAACAGAAATAACTGCCATTGCCATGATGGTGTTTGCTTGCAGCTTTATTTATTTATTTATTTTTAAAATATATTTTATTGATCTTTTTTACAGAGAGGAAAGGAGAGGGATAAAGAGTTAGAAACATTGATGAGAGAGAAACATCGATCAGCTGCCTCCTGCACCCCCGGCCCCCACTGGGGACGTGCCCGCAACCAAGGTACATGCCCTTGACCAGAATCGAACCTGAGACCCTTCAGTCCGCAGGCCGACGCACCATCCACTGAGCCAAACCGGTCAGGGCGCAGCTTTATTTTTTTATTTATTGATTTAGAAAGAGAGGCAAGGGGAGAGAGAGAAAGAGAGAAACATCAATTTGTTGTCCCATTTATTCATGCATCCATTGATTGGCCCCCCATATGTGCCCTGACCAGGCTTGAACCTTGGGGTCTCAGTTCGATGCTCTAACCAGCTGAGCTACCCCGCCAGTGCTGCTTGCAGCTCTTGAAAGATGGCTTAGTACTTGGTAGCATTCTGCTTTTTCACCTGATCTTTTCCAATGATGATTTTCCTTGGGTGTTAAAAATGTTTGCTTCTTCAGTCATGTCTTGTTTTCTTTCTCTTATTCAAATTTAGAGACTACAAATGCTGAACAGGCTGCTCATCTCCCCTCACTACCCTCACACAACTCCTCTGGTCAAGTAGGATGGGGCAGAAAAACAAAAAATGTTTCACAGTTGAATTAAAACCCTCACAGGTAAAGACTGTCATACCCCAAACCTCTTTTTTTTTTTTTTTTTTTAAATCCTCCTGTATCTTAGGGTATTTCAGAGGGAATTATCCAGGAACAAAGACTACAGAAATGTATTCACGTTATAAAGGAAAACCAAATTGACAGGATAATTATCTCCTTTAAAAAAATCTTCACTCTGGCCTTAGTGGTGACCTCTAGGGAGAGGACCTGAGAGGCTGGGAACCAGGGGGACAAAGGGGTGGGGTGGGGAGGGGAGGACTAGCTTTTTCTGTGTCCCCTTTGTATCTCTTGAATTGGATACCAGAAGCAGGCATTAACTTCTTTGAAAAAACACATATAAAGCTGTGATTTTTAAGTACACTAATGCATGTGTACCCATATGTAGGATAATCTTAAGGGACCAAGCTCATTAAAATAAGCCACCTCTCTCTGTCAGTTCATCTGCTTCTTATCACTCCTCCCTTGTCTCACTTTCCATTTCAGAATCCAACTTTATTTGGGGAGCCAGGATGGGGGCGGGGGTGCACAGGAACTCTAAATAGGAAACCTGCTTCATCTTGACAAATGGTCCCAAAATTAGATTAAATACCCATATAAAAGAAAACACTGAAGATACTTATGAAACAAATCTTTATAGCATTTGAATGGTTTTGAGTGTATTTCATGAATTCTCTGGACTCTTCCCACATTGATCTTTCTTTCTTTTTCTTTTTTTAATTGATTTTATAGAAATAGAGGAAGGGGAGAGAGAGAGAGAGAGATTTGTTATGCGTTCATTGGTTACTTCTTGTATGTGTCCAGACTAGAGATGGAACCCGAAACCTTGGCATATCTGACTGGGCTCTAACCAACTGAACTACCCGGCCAGGGCTCCCCCTCCTTCTTAAGACGCTGAATTGGGGGCTGGAGACGCTGCCTGGTGGGTGTCACAGGGGGCTTCTGCAGGGCCCCTGCCTCCCGTGAGCTTGCCTACCTACGTGTGTGAGACTAATATAGACATTTTCTGAAGCATTTATTCAAATCCATTCTCTTTCTGAGTCAGTGTGGACTTTGCTCATCTGTTTCCTAGAACTATGTCCACCTTACATGGATGAGCAATGGTAAGGAAGCACGGCTTTTCCAGAGCCCAACATGGGCAAATACATGCCATCACAGACGTAAATAAGACTCACAGTGTGAGCTCTCCTTCCCGAATGACTAGCCATTCTGGCTTCCATTCACAGGACTCGGCGCTGCAAGATCTGTAATTTGAGATAGAGCTCAGGATCTACTATGGGGCGTCTCTCTCTCTCTCTCTCTCTCTCTCTCTCTCTCTCTCTCTCTCTCTCTATTTCGTTCTCTCTCAGTTTGACTTGGAAGAGGAGCCAGGGACCCACTAGTGATGAGTCCAGCCACCGGGCAGGGCCACTCCTGAAACCGGAGTAGTGACAGATCAGTCCTGACCCAGCACACCACCCTGGATGACAAAAAGTTTGATTGTGCAATTCTCTCAGTAAGATGACCTGAGGCTAGCCCGTGTTTGCATTCTACATACTAGCAAATGTGTTGGATGTGTTTTGGATTCTGCCACACAAAGCACTTCTTGCTGGTTAACATGGCTTGAAAGACCAGGCCTACTTCAGAGATTGGATTTTGAGAACAGGAGGCGAAAGTTGGGATTTTTCTCTTCCTCCTCCTTTCTTTTCTCCCCCTCCTGCTTTAAAAACAAGATAAGCCTGTATGCAAATAGAGTCCACCGTAACCACAGTAACATTCTGGATGTTATTTATCGGATTGCAGCGTCTTCCTTCACCCGTTTAAGCTCTATTTGCATACCTTTCACATTAGCAACATTTATTCCAGTAATGAGTCATTGGAGACGTCCTCTGGGTTTATGGCTCTGAGCTGGAGTCCCCTGCCCCGGAAGCCTGGATGTCTTTCTTCTGTATCAAAACTTAGGGCTGTTGATGTGCAGAGGCAGGAAGACACAGAGCTCTTATTTGTTTTTCTTGTTGTTGTTGTTTTTCCCCTTTTAATTCTAAAATTGAAATGTAGCCAAATTAAAGATAATATTTGAAACATATTTAGTTATGTATTTCACACACTAAAGCAACCCACTGTATGACATTCTCACTTTAGAAATAAATAAATACCAGGCTATTCTCTTCTAGTCTCTTATTAAAATGTAATTGGTTCATACTGTGTGAGTTTAAGGTTGTGTCAATTTGATACATTATATTTTGAATATTTTTAAATAGAAAAAGAAAAGAGAAAGAAAGAGACAACCTCGGTACTTTTCTCAGAAAGAACAGGAAGCCTGAAGGAGGAAGTCTATGACAGGTTATTTTTCAACAAGCCCCCGTTATCAAGTGAATAAAATTCCTGGGGAGGCCAGAAAAATGGAGGCTGGAGGGAGGACGCCGGGTTCAGAGAGCACCAAGGCTCCTCCATGTTTAGAGCCTCTTTTTAGAGCTAAGTTATTAATGAAAGCCCATTATTGCACTTTTCCAGAAGGAAACACTGAGTCATTCATGAAATGATCTAAGATTTCGAAACTTGCTTACACCATTTTTTTCCCTCCTCCTCTCCTACCTGTGCCAAAAGCAGGCTCAGAGAAGCCAACCAGTAGCTGGAGGAATTGAACAGACTCCTGATGCCCTGAGAAATGTCCAGCAGGGTGGCGGGCTCGGCAGCGCCCCCAGGAGGGGGGGCTCTGTCCCTTCCTGGGGGGAGGGGGCAGTGATTAATTCGCTCTGGCACACTCTTTGGCCATACCCTTGGCCTGCCGCCAGGTTTCATGTGGGACAGCAAAAGGGTGTGGGCTCCCAGATAGGCAGGCGTGTTTTTCGGAGACGTTGCACATTCAGGGCCAGAGCCCGAATTTGGCCAGAGATGGGGTAGAGATGAGGATGTGTTTGGCGTGGAAATACCAACTTCTTGATCCGTTTATCAAGAGCACTTAAGTATTTGTGAGGAGGACACGTTTATCCGTGTCCAAAGGCAGCCAGCACATGCGTGGGTCAGGAAGAAACTGAGCGAGGTGACTATGGAAAGTAAACTGTAATTGAAAAATAAAATTAAAAAACCAAACATACCTTCGAGGGAGGTGGCTTTATAGCCTCAGGACAGCGTCACCTCCTCTCTTTCAGGCTGAGGAAGCATATTTCTGGGGACCTGTTTCTCAACACATGACTTTGGAGAAATGCACGAGGTTAAACCATCAAAGTTCCTGAATAGGCCCATTGGAAGCGGCTTATTTCGCCTTCACAAACAGCTGGAAATCCATGGAGATAAATAATGTCGACAACAAGGAAGCAACGTTTTGATCCAGACAATAATACAGAAAAGCTTGGAACTGTGCCCCCTGGTTCTGTTAAAATTATTTTACAGGCACGTTGCCTTAATATCACTCTGCGAGTTTTAGAGAGGGGACCTCAGAGAGACCGTCACCTTCCCAAGGTCACAGAGTTAATCAATTGCAGAGCCCAGACTGCAGTCCAGGGTCCGGGCAGAGCGCTGGGCCCCCACACCCCGCCCCCGCGTCCTGTCCCCTGGAACCTGGGCGTGAATGCTCTCTGCTGTGTATCCGGACTCGGGGAGCTCCTAGGTCTGTTGCTATGTAAGCCAGCCCAGAATTCCCAAGGAGTATTCGTCTCGTTTCTACTTCCTACCTTGAAGAGCCTGTCCTTGCTCATAGTGGAGGATGTACCCACTTGAGAAGGAAGTGGCCTCAGTTCTAGTATTTGTGCAGAATGGCTTCCTCTTTTTCTCCTTGAGTTTATTTTGGTATTATTTTATCCCAACATCTTAAAAAAAAAATCCCAGATTCTGCACCACAGAGGAGGGACTTTTTCAAACCCTTTCTCCTCCGCTGAGATGTGATTAAACATTCCCAATGATTTTTTAAAATATATTTTATTGATTTTTTTTTTACAGAGAGGAAGGGAGAGGGATCCAATGATTTTTAACTTCCTCTCGGTGTGTATATTTTTCGCATTTTTTTTTACAATGATCTTTTCTTTTGTCATTTAGGACAAAAACATATTATTTGTAAAGCCTCTCATTTTTTGGTAACTCACACTGCGTAAGTCACACAATGGGTGGTTATCACTGGCCCAACAGGAAAAAAGGCTGCAGTTTCGGGACAAGCCGGACAGTGGCGGAGGGCTCTCTTAGCCCGCGCGCGGCAGCACCGGTTACAAACGGATGGTCCGGGTGCAGCCTTTCTCCTGGGCTTTCCGTACAGTGCCCGGGAGACCTTGAACGGTCCGTCACGGCGTTTACAGTCGCGGGAGAGGGACGGGCTGCGCAGGAGGAACATGGCTTATTGCTCAGCTGCGAGTCCCTCCTCCCCGCGCGGCCGGCGGCAGAAGTCAGCATTTTCTGTCCCTCGCCGGCACTCCTCCCGTGCAGAAGAGCCGTCCTCCGCGCACCATTCCATTTTCGACAGCAGTAAAAGAAAGCTTTGTTCTTTTAGTAACCGCCCCCCCCCCCTCCTCCCAAGGTTCCAGATCCTCCCTCCTGCATGGACTCTGATTTCAGAGCAGTAGCCACTGGGGGAGGGGGACTTGTCCCCAGGCCACACCACGCTGTCCTGGCACACAGGCCCATGTCTTGCTCTTCCAAGTGTTTCCTATGCATTAGCTCCCTGCACCCTTCCTGCCGCCCTAAGGGACAGATCCCATTGTCCAGAGGAGTAAACGGAGGCACAGAAGTGTTAACCAGCCCGCCGGAGATCGCACCGCTCAGTGGCCCTGCTGACTCATTATTCTGTGCTGCCTGCAGGCATCAAGCCAGCCTGCAAACCTTCCGTGAAGGTGGCTCGCTGACCTCTGTCCTAGGGGCAGGATTTTTTCAGTTTGTGCCAGGAGGGTAGGTGAGAGTCGCGAGTCTCAGTACAGAGACTTAGGCGGACAGGAAGCCACGGAGAAAGGTGTGTGACATGGATCGGGGGTCAACACTTTCCTTCTGCTCATGAATGCTTCCTTTAACTCTTTGAGCCAACTCAGTGGCTGCAACGCAAACGCAAACACGTTGGGGATCCCTAGCTAGGTCAGCTCAGAGAGAAAATGTTATGTATGCTTAAGGGTCAGGGCTGCGCGCGACAGCTTGGAGCACATTCATTTCAGTTCATTTTAAATGCTTATAAATTGAAACCATAAAATGTTAAAACTTGAAGGATTTTATTCACTAGCTAAAGGACGCATAGTTACTATCTTAAAAAACAGCGATAGAGAAAACAACCAACAAGCAAACTAGAAACAATCAAAAATCGAGAAGACAGACAAACAACCTCGCTAGGTCGCTCAGTTGGCTACAGCATCCTCCCGATATGCCAAGGTTGTGGGTTCAATCCCCGGTCAGGGCATACACAAGAAGCAATCAATGAATGCATAAATAAGTGGAACAACAAATTGATGCTTCTCTCGCCCTTCCTCTCTCTAAAATAAATAAATAAAAGTTTTTACAAAGCAAAACATAGCCTTAGCCAGTTTGGCTCAGTGGATAGAGCATCAGCCTGCTGACTGAAGGGTCCCGGGTTCGATTCCAGTCAAAGGCACGTTTCCCGGGTTGCAGGCTTAATGCCCAGTAGGGGCCATGCAGGAAGCAGCCAATCAATGGTTCTCTCCTCATTGATGTTTCCATCTCTCTCTCTCCCTTCCTCTCTGATATCAATAAAAATATATATTTTTTAAAAAGCAAAACATAAAAAAGGAGAAAAATGCAATCAAGCAACAGCAAATCTAATCTAGCCACAATGCTTGAGAAAACATATATTTGACTTAATTATATTTTATTTTATAGTTACTAGTGTCTACAAACAAAAGTTGTTTAATCTTTAATATATTTTAAATATATCTTTTAAAATATACTTATATGTCTATGTAAATCTTTCTCTTTTTTTGTTTTTGTTTTTGTTGTTGTTGTTGTTAATCCTCACCTGAGGATATCTTTTTCATTGATTTTTAGAAAGAGTGGAAAGGAGGAGTAGAGACAAAGAAAAACATCTATGTGAGATCAATACACGGATTGGTTACCTCCACACATGCCCAGACCGGGGCTGTGGGTCAAGCCTGCAACCAAAGGACGTGCCCTTGACCAGGACCCTTCAGACCGTAGGCCGACACTCTAACCACTGAGCAAACTGACTAGGACTCTTGTACATTTTGAAATATACAAGAATGTTTATTCAATCATTAAACATGTGCAAGATGGGAAACATCATCCTTTTTCCCCCCCTTTATCCTCACCTGAGGATATGTTTATTGATTTGAGAGAGAGAGAGAGAGAGAGAGAGAGAAGCATCAATTTCTTGTGCCACTTATTTATTCATTCATTGGTTGCTTCTTACAGGTTCCCTGATGAGAATTGAACCTGCAACCTTTTGGTGTTTCTGACGATGTTCCAACCAACTGAGCCAACCAGCCAGGGTGAAAAGGTCATCTTTTTTTTTTTTTTAATATGTTTTATTGATTTTTTACAGAGAGGAAGGGAGAGAGATAGAGAGTTAGAAACATCGATGAGAGAGAAACATCGATCAGCTGCCTTCTGCACATCTCCCACTGGGGATATGCCCACAACCCAGGTACATGCCCTTGACCGGAATCGAACCTGGGACCTTTCAGTCCGCAGGCCGACGCTCTATCCACTGAGCCAAACCGGTTTTGGCTTCTTTTTTTTTTTAATGTATATTTTTTAATTGATTTTAGAGAGGAAGGGCAAGAGAGTTAGAAACAGCAATGATGAGAGAGAACCACCAATCGGCTATCCACCCCCTATGCCCCTCACTGGTGTTGGATCCCGCAACCCGGGCACGCGCCCCAGTCGGAAATTGAACCTCGACCCCCCACCCCCCACCCCCCCGCCAAACACACACACAGCCCACAGGTTGGCGCCCAACACCGAGCCATGCCAGCCAGGTGAAAACGTCATCTTTTATGAAACGAGATTAGGTATCAATAAACTGAAGCATGAAAAGAAAAAAATAATATTTTTCTTGGATAATTCGCTATTTTCAGTGTCCGCATTCTGAACCGAATAATCATTCAGGATGAAATAGAAAGAACAGTTCCCTTTTACCTACATGGACTTCATCACATTCCCTGGAAGCCTCTGTGTTTTGGAACCAAATTCCTAATATCAGTTCTGTTCTCATGATTTATCTCTTCCTTCTTTGAAAGGGGAAGTGAAAAAAATAAAAGGGCTCAGTTTTCATACAAACACATATTTGTAAATGCAGCACATGCCATGTGGATGTCACAGCGCAATGTTAACCAGAGTAAGAAAGCTATCTCTCAGACACCGGGGGTGTGTGCAGAGCTTGCATGGCCTCTAAAACTGGTGTTTGTTACTATCAGGACATGTGCCGGACACTGAAGAGCGCATGCAGAGGCCATGGCGAGCACCGTTTAATTCAGCTTCCCATTCTGTGTATGGAGGCTCTCGTCTTAAAGTGAAGGCCATGTAAACCCCACAAGAGAAAGTTAAAATGATTTCATTGTCTGAAACAGTTTGGTGAACTTTTTAATTCTTATTGAGCAAAACAGACTTATAGTGACAAAGCCACACACCACCAGCTCAGGCTGTATGCCAGAACCTTCTCCCCACCACAATTGGGGTGGTTGGTTGTTGTTTTTTTTTGAAGCTGTTTGTTTTGTTAATCCTCAACAGAGGGTATTGAGAGACATCAATTGGTTGCCTCCCTCACACGCCCTGACTGGAACTGAGGACCAAACCTGAAACCCTGTGCCTGGCCAGTGTGGCTCAGTGGTTGAGCGTCGACCTATGAACCAGGAGGTCACAGTTCCATTCCCGGTCAGGGCATATGCCCAGGTTGCTGGCTCGATCCCCAGTGTGGGGTGTGCAGGAGACAGCCAATCAGTGAATCTCTCTCATTGATGTTTCTATCTCTCTAGACCTCTCCCTTCCTCTCTGAAATCAACAAAAATATATTAAAAACACACACACACAAAAAAAACACCTGAAACCCTGGTACGTGCCCTTGAATGGGAGTTGAACCTGCCACCCTTCAGTGTGAGGGCTGATGCTCTATCCACTGAGCACACCAACCAGGGCTCACAATTGGGGTGTTTTCCACTCACCTATACCTTTTTAAAAAATATTTTTAGTAAGGGTAATATTTTATTGAAAGGCTGTTTAACAAATTATAGTAACTCCATTATCCAGCCCTTGTACACCTTTAACAGATTCAATCGCAGGATTACATACCATAATAAGCATTCAGAGCAATGGAGGCCCTGGCCGGGTATCTCAGTGGTTAGAACATCCTCCCACTATGTCAAGGTTTCGAGATCAATCCCCAGTCAAGGCACATACAAGAATCCACCAAAGAGTGCATAAATAAGTGGAACAACAAATCGATGTTTCTCTCTCACAATCTGTCTCTCCCTTCCTCACTCTCTCTCTCTCAAATCAGTAAATTAAATTTCTTTTAATTCAATGAAGGATTTCCATAATATGCAATCCCACCCTAAGAAGTGCACCACATTTTAAGATCAGAAGACAAAGAAATCCAGGAACTTAGCAAGATACGTAAATATTTACAAATATGAGTATAGGAAGCGGCCAATATTTCAGTAGTTTTGTTAAATGCCTTCTTTTAGGTGTAATAGAGGCTAAAGCGGGAAACATCAATCCCACAATTTACTCCTTTTTTTAAAAATATATATTTTATTGATTTTTTACAGAGAAGAAGGGAGAGGGATAGAGAGTTAGAAACATCGATGAGAGAGAAACATCGATCAGCCGCCTCCGCATCCCCACTGGGGATGTGCCTGCAGCCAAGGTACATGCCCTTGACCGGAATCGAACCTGGGACCCTTCAGTCCTCAGGCCGATGCTCCATCCACTGAGCCAAACATTTACTCCTTCTTAATCCCCACTAGACTTGGGCCCATACTTGCTCCATACGCAGTCTGAATGGTGCCTGATTCATAGCCGGACAAAGTGGGAACTTGACCAAACACAAGGAAACCTACACTTTCCAAATCTTCCCAGTGACTCCCAAGTGAGACCTACGCTACTAGGAATACCTCAGGAGTCTTAATTCTCATTAGGTGGCTTTTAGAAATGGTGTTGATACCCTGCCGCTATTTATAAGTCACTAACGCAGGCTTTGCCTCCTTTGGGATTCCTGCACTGTTCTCATTTGTAAGAAAACCTGCAGAACGAACTCTGCCTACAATAAAACAACGTAGCACAGAAACAGATACCGTGAACAACGAGGCCCCAACGTGCACCCAAACCTTACCGAAAGGAAAACACAGTAAGGAAAGGCAGCCAAATGTATCACCTACGGAAAATCCATAGATTTCTTATGCCTTTGGCCTTAGGAATCTCAGATTCAAATAGATATAGGAGGCCCTGGCTGGGTAGGTCACTTGGTTAGAGCGTCATCCCTGTGCACTCAGGTTGAGAGGTTGTGGGTTCGATCCCCGGCCAGGGCGCCTACAAGAATCAACCCATGAATGAATAAGTGGAACAACAAAAATCCATGTCTCGGTTTGAATTTGGGATTTTCTCGCTGTTTCTGGGCTACACGATCGTTTCTGGGCTGCTTTGTTCCAGTTTGAGAGTTCTGAGCACCACCTTCTGCTGGAACTCTTTGGGGATGGAATCCAGGAGGAACTTCAGACTGTGACTAGACTTCCAATGGACTCGCCAGAGAAGCTTAACCCACCCTCGACCCCAGAGTCCTCTCTGATGCCCGGGGAAGAAGATTCAGCCAGCACTCAAGCACCAGCAAAGAACCTTAGTTCTCAACCCTAGGACCAAATTCCTTTCCCCTCCTCCAAAACGTTCACTCCAAAAGCAGGACGGAGAAAAACACTCACAGAGATCTGGACCCGGGCTGAGGCAAGGCGTGCTCCACGGGAGGAGGCATGGAGTGAGAACTGTTCTGAAAGAGAGGATGCAGAGGACGTTGCAAGTTATTAGATCTCTGCTTAGCAAAGACCCGCAGGAGAGGAAACTTGAGATTGAATCAAGATTCAGAAGATTTAGATGTAGCTGCCCTCATTGCCCATATAGAGATCCTCCTCCTCCTCCTCCTCCTCCTCCTCCTCCTCCTCCTCCTCCTTCTAATATATTTTTATTAATTTCAGAGAGAGGAAGGGAGGGAGAGAGAGATAGAAATATCAGTGATGAGAGAGTATCATTGATCGGCTGCCTTCTGCACGCCCCACACTGGGGTTCGAGCCTGCAACCTGGGCATGTGCCCTGACCAGGAATTGAACCATGACCTCTTGGTTCATAAGTCAACGCTCAACCACTGACCCATGCCAGCCAGGCTAGAGATCCTTCTGATAATATTATCATGGAGCAGGGCTGGGGGTGAAGGGATTGAGCAAAAAGAAAGAGAACTCATAGACATGGACAACAGTGTGGTGATTTGGGGGGGAGAAGGGGAGGATAAGGGGGGGATAAATGGTGATGGCAGAGGCTTGAGTTGGGGTGGTGAATACACAATACAATGTACAGCTGATATGTTGTAGAATTGTGCACCTGAAACCTATATAATTTTGTTAACCAGTGTCACCCCAATACATTCAATAAAATTTATTTTTTTAATATATTTTATTGATTTTTTACAGAGAGGAAGGGAGAGAGATAGAGAGTCAGAAACATCGATGAGAGAGAAACATCGATCAGCTGCCTCCTGCACATCTCCTACTGGGGATATGCCCACAACCCAGGTACATGCCCCCGACCGGAATCGAACCCAGGACCCTTCAGTCCGCAGGCCCGCTCCATCCACTGAGCCAAACCGGTTTCGGCAATAAAATTTATTTTTAAATTATCGTGGAGAATTATGACATGGAGTTGATTTAGCTATAAACCTTATTCTTGTACTTACTTGAATTATAACAAATTTTTTGATGTGCTATTTAAAATTTTCATAGCAAATGTGTGTATAGGGCATCTTATTAAAATTTGAGGCATATCTGAAAAAAATCAGTCTCTCTAAAATCAATCAATAAATAAGATTTTAAAAAACAGATATAGGATGAGATTTATGAAATGGTTAATCTGTAATCTGATAAGGTCATGACAGAGTGATATATATGAAAATCTTACACCCATGGACAACCATTCAACAACATACATTGATGGCAGACCTACTCTACCAGGTGATATATTAGTAGACAGGGGTACATTGATATGTAATGTCAATATAATATCTATATTATATTAATAATATATATGTCAATATAATAACATATAATGTACTCACTCCTTGAAAATATAGTCACTTGCTTGCAGCCAGGACCAAATGGGAGTCCTGTAAAACATGGCCAAGCACCTCCTGTTCTTTTGCTTATTCACTGAAAGCGTATTGAGCACCTACTAGGTGCCAGAACCGGCATTGGCGCAGAAATGCAGAATTGCATAAGGAAACATGGCCCTGACTGTGGTCAAAGTTTCAGCTAGGTGAACAGGCATTAATAGCTGTGTAGTGGCTCTTAACCATTTGTAAGCGTCAGAATTAAGAAGGCTTAGTTAAAAATGCAGATTGGCAGGCCTCCCTGGAATCTAGAGGTCTCTCACCCTCTGAGTGTCACCCTGGGGGATTTAGATGCAATTGGAATAAGTGCTGGGGAGAAAGTATACACAGGCTGTGAGGGCCAGCTCCTCCAGCAGGGACGAGGTAGAGCATCTGGGGCCCACGATGCTGTTTCCATTTTAATGCCTTTGAAAGCCAGAAGAAGAAAATAAACATAATAATAATGAATATATAATAATAAATCCAGGCTGGATTACATTTATCTTTATGCCAATGCAGTTGCAAAATATAGTTTTCAATACCCTTTTATGGCCCTAACTGGTTTGGCTCAGCGGATAGAGTGTTGGCCTGCGGACTCAAGGGTCCCAGGTTCGATTCCGGTCAAGGGCATGTACCTTGGTTGTGGGCATATACCCAGTGGGGGGTGTGCAGGAGGCAGCTGATCAATGTTTTTCTCTTATCGATGTTTCTAACTCTCTATCCCTCTACCTTTCTCTCTGTAAAAAGTCAATAAAATATATTTTTTAAAAAATACCCTTTTATGGAGGAAGAGGCCCATGAAGGCAAAAATACTTTGAGACCACATCAGCCCTGGAGCTATGACCATATATCTGCAAGGGACCTGGCCCTAGAGGTGGTGCAAGCTGGATAAGGCTTCCAGGTAGAAGGCACAGTTGAATTGAGACCTGCAGGGAGAATAGATATCAACCATCTCTTGTTCATCAATATCACCCCAATACATTTAATTTTAAAAAATAACAAAGAAATCAACTATGCTAAAGGCAGGATTGTAAAAAATAGCAGGGAGAAGTTAGAAAAAGGAAGCGATTTCTAAGCAGAGGGAATAGCATGTGCAAAGGCCCTGGGATAGGAAGCAGCATGAAAATATGAGGAACTAAAAGATAATAATAAGGTCAGAGAAACTCTAGCATGGGGAAGAATAGTGTGAACGGAAGCAGGGGCCAGTCAATGCTGGGCTTACAGACAAGAAAAATATGAGTTTGTTTTTTTATTCCCTCCTTTGCCTGATGGCTAGTTTGCTTTCAAGAGGAGATAAACCTTTCAGAGAGATTGATTTTGTCTTATTGATTTGCAAAGTGTGCGTGACTATCTACTTTTAGTGATCTTTTTCATGCTAATAACCATCTAGGTTTCGGGTTCTTTTTGCTTTGTTTTGTTTTTTATTTGGGACGTAGTTCTGAGAAAAGGAGAAAACATTATGTTTCTGCATATAGAATGAACCAACTTCTTTGTCTTCCAAAAGTGTTCTTGCTTCTCTGATGCTGAGATTTGAGAGGTAGGCAAGATAATCAAATTGTCATCACTAGTATTACAGTTTAGAAGGGTCTCAAAAGCTTCATGTCTGATTATAAGCATGTTCTTGAAGCCCTAGCCAGTTTGGCTCAGTGGATAGAGCCTTGGCCCATAGACTGAAGGGTCACAGGATTGGTTCCGGTCAAAGGCATGTACCTCGGTTGCAGGCTCAACCCCTGACGTTGATGTGTTTCACATCAATGTTTCTCTCTGTCTCTCCCCGCCTTTCCACTCTCTCTCTCTGAAAATCAATAGAAAAATATCCATGGGTGAAGATTAACAGAACAAAACAATAATAAAAAGAATGCTAGTGAAGGTTTTAGTTTCACAATCCTTTCTTCTGGGAGGTGAGAGGGGAGATAAAATACTGTGATTTTCACTCATCATCACACTTGGCATCTACAACACAAGGCATGTGAAATTGACTGACTATCATATCACACAGGGGCCTCCTGTTACCATACCCCCTTATAACATCAGGGAGGGCTAGGAATTGGGACAAGTGGAGGAAGCACACAGCCGGGAGGGGCAGCCATATTCAGCTTTAGCCAGAGGTGGAAACGCCGGTCCACTATTGATGAATCTTGCACTTTTCTGAAAGAAACCAAAAATCTGGGCTTTTATAAGAAGTCTCTCAACTTTCTCAATGTCACAGACGAACCAAAATGCATCTGTGGTGCCTGGCCGGTGTGGCTCAGTGGATGCACATTGACCCAATGCACCAGGAGGTCGCTGGTTCAATTCCTGGTCAGGGCACATGCCTGGATTTGGGCTCAATCCCCAGGGGGTGAGTGTGCAGGAGGCAGCCGATCAATGTCTCTCTCTCTCATCTAAAAATCAATAAAAACATATATTTTTTAAAAATGCATCTGTGGCCACAGTCAGTCTGTGCGCCTCAAATCCAGGGTCACTGCTGTGGTTTTGCACAATTCCAGGGGGCACCCTTCACAGAACAGTGCAACATGGCAGCCGTGTCCCTGAATCACAACCTCCTCATTCTTCTTTTTCTTTTCTTTTTTGAATTTTTATGTTTATTTGAGCCAAACTAGGGAGCAAGATCTCAATCCTACAACTTACTCCCTCTTTTTTTCTATCCCACTCCTCCTTAATCCCCACTAGACTTTAGGCCCACGCTTGCTCCATTCTCAGCCTGACCCTCAGCAAGTACTCACTAAATATTTTCGGGATGAATCGAGATCTGGTTTTCTTCACAAAGATGTGCCAACGGACCCCAGCTCTTTCTCTCCTTCTGAAACCTCCCTAATTAATGCATCTGTCTGTCCTCTCTCCACACTTTATAAGCTGTCTGACCTTGGTCAAGTTCCTTAACCACTCTGTGCTTCTGTTTTCTCACCTGTAAATAGGAATGATAACTTAATCTTGTTGTGAGAACTGATTAATTAATGTGTGTAAAGTGCTTAGAACAATGTCTGGCACGGAATAAGTATTCAGTACATACATTTTGTGTTTCTTTTAATCAATGGAAACATCCTTTATGTCTGATTTTATGATTTTTATCTTGTTTCTCTCACAGAAATTAGCATGATCAACTACTGACAGAGTAAATACTCAGTGAATATTAGGGAGTAAATAAAGATAACTTTTAGCATCTATATTAATTAGGACCGGAATCAGTTGTAAATATCAGAGAAACAAGATCAGAGTTTATTTCTCCTTCCGCACACTCCATCCTATCAGGAACTGGCTCTTTCAATCGGATTGTCCCCCGTCCTGTCCTGTGGCTTCTGACACATGACCCAGAAGAGCAGCTCCAGCTCCAGCCATCAGACCACATTCCAGCAAGCAAGAACGGGGGTCAGGAAAGGAGACACGCCTCTGTAGACACTTCCCGGAAGTCGTACACGCCACTTTCCCTTATCAACCACGGGCCAGAATGGAGTCACATAGCTACCCCCAGGTGCAAAGGAGGCTAGCAAACATTCTCTTCTGTCTGGGTGGCCAAGTGCCAGCAAAGTTGGGAATCATATTGCTGAGGGAGGAGAGACAGATACTGGGCAACTAGTGGTCTCTGCCCTGGCAATGGAGCAGGGGTCTTCAAACTACGGCCCGCGGGCCACATGCAAATACAAATATTGTATTTGTTCCCGTTTTGTTTTTTTACTTCAAAATAAGATCTGTGCAGTGTGCATAGGAATTTGTTCATAGTTTTTTTTTTTAAAACTATTGTCCGGCCCTCCAACGGTCTGAGGGACAGTGAACTGGCCCCCTGTTTAAAAAGTTTGAGGACCCCTGCAGAGTGTGGTATGTGACTCCACAAAGAATGGGAATGGCCCGTCCCCTCGAAGGACGCTGGTAACACGGCCTGGCTGTGATTTTTCTAAAAGCACTGCTTTACCTTCCAGTTTAAAAGTCTCATAATAATTTAAGACCGAAAGCTTTTCATTTATAAAAGTCAGTGTTGCCCTGACTGGTTTGGCTCAGTGGATAGAGCGTCGGCCTGCGGACTGAAGGGTCCCAGGTTCGATTCTGGTCAAGGGCATAAACAAACAAAAAACAACAACAACAACAAAAAAGTCAGTGTTCACTTATAATGGAGCTCCCTCAGGAAGAAAGGTGTATACATAAAATTGGTTGATTAAGGAGCTTTTACAGAAATTTTCTTATTAGGGTCACTTTCAAACAAATGCCAAAGCAGAGGGGAGAGTACGATGAACCTCCATCAACTCATTAGACAGCTCAACAGCTATAGCTCAGGAACCTCTTGTATCCTCTGTACCCCACACCCTCAACTACGTTATTGTTTTTAATTGAATTTATTGGGGTGACATTGGTTAATAAAATTACATAGGTTTCAGGTTTCCAATTCTTGTTTTTAGTCCTCACCTAAGGATATATTCCCCATTGCTTTTTAGAGAGAGAGAAAGAGAAAGAGGCATCGATGTGAGATCTGGTTGCCTCCCACTCACACTCTGACAGTGGCAGGGAGTGAACCCGAAATCCAGGTATGTGCCCTTGACCAGGAATAGAACCCTGGACCCTTTGGTGCCCTGGCCAACACTCTAACCACTGAGTGCACTAGCCAGGGCTCAGGTTTTCAATTCTATAATACATTATTTGTATATTGTATTGTGCGTTCACCACCCCCCAACTATGGGAGCACTATGGTATCCTAATGCAAACCCTAGATGTCATATAATTTTATCTAGAGTAGCCCCCTTTATCCTTCCAAGACCCCCAGTAGACGCCTGAAGCCATGGGTAGTACCAAGCTTTACATATACTAGTATGTGCTGTTTCCTATACACACATATTTATGAGAAAGTTGAATTTATGAATTAGGCACAATAAGAGATTAGTAACTAATAATAAAATAGAATAAGTAGAACAATCTACTATAATAAAAGTTAGGTGAATGTGGTCTCGCTCTCTCAGAACATTTTACTGTCTTGTGCTCATCCTTCCTCCTGTGATGTCACAAGGTGTTACCATGCCCAGGTGATGAGATGAAGTGACGATTCGTGTCCCAGGCGGACGGAGGGGGACGGTGGGAGATTTCATCACACTACCCAGAACAGCACACAATACAAACCTTACAAACTGCTTACTTCTGGAATTTTCCATTTAATGTTTTCAGACTGCTGTTGACCGTGGGTAACTGACACTGTGGAAAGGGAGGCCTTAGGTAAGGGGGGACTAATGTATTGCTATTTTAGTTTCTCTAAAAGATAAGGACTCCCAACAAATTCAGTAAAAATATATATTATTTTTTCAAAAAACAATAAAGAATGAAAAATAAATAAAACATAAGGACTTCCTTCAAAAGCAGAACTGCAACCCTGGCTGGGTAGCTCGGTTGGTTAGAGCATCATCCCCATACACCAAGGTTTGGGCTTGATCTCCAGTCAGGGCACATACAAAAGTCAACCAATGAGGGCAAAATAAGTGGAGCAACAAATCTCTCTCTCTCTCTCTCTCTCTCTCTCTCTCTCTCTCTCTCTCTCTCAAATCAGTTTTTTAAAAAAGCATAACCGCAATATCACTATCATACCTTACAAAATTAGTAATACGTATTTAATATCATCAAATATTTTTGCTAGTGTTTAAATTCCCTGGCTCACAGGTGTTTTAAAGTTCATTTGTTTGTGAATGGTGATGGAAAAATAATAATGAAATAAAATACAGGGGCAGGGGGTGGGGTGAGTTCATTTGTTTGATTAAGAATCTAAACAAATCCAGCTCGTGTGGCTCAGAAGTTGCCAGTTTGATTCCCTGTAAGGGCACATTCCTGGGTTGCAGGCTCAATGCCCTGTAGGAGGCGTGCAGGAGGCAGCTGATCAATGATTCTCTCATCACTGATGTTTCTCTCTCTCTCTCTCTCTCTCTCCCTTCCTCTCTCTGAAAGAAATAAAAACATATTAAAAAAAAAGAGCCTCGTTGGTGTGGCTCAGTGGTTGAATGTTGACCTATGAACCAGGTGGTTACAGTTTGATTCCACGTCAGGGCACATGCCCAGGTTGCAGACTCAATCCCCAGTGGGGGGTGTACAGGAGGCAGCTGATCAATGATTCTCTCTCATCATTGATGCTTCTATCTCTCTCTCCCTGTCCCTGCCTCTCTGAAATCAATAAAAGTAAAATAAAATAAAAGAATCCAAACAAGGTCTTTTCGGGGCAGCTGGGTGACATGTCTCTAATTCTCTTTTAATCTATAGCTACACAGTTCTGCACAGTAGCCAGCAGCCACATGTGTGTATTTAAATAAATTAATATTCATAAAACAAGAAATCCCATCCTTCAGGCACACAGCCACATTCCAAGGGCTCAATGGCCGCATTTGAGCAGTGCCCAGTACTGCGGACGCGAGCATTCCCACCACTTGGGTTCTGTGGCCAGCCCTGCCCTGTGGGATGCCCCAGACGCTTTCACCTGCAATTTATTTTTATTTTTTTACATTATTTTCTTTAAATTTTGTTTTATTGCTTAAAGTATTACAAAGAGTATTACATATATCTCCTCCCTACCCCCCCTCCTACCCTCCCACCCCTGCAATTTATTTTTTGAAGAATCTGGGGTGTTTGTCCTGTAGAAGCCCCCACGTTTTATTTATTTTTGTTTTGTGTGGTGTTTTTTTAAAATATATATTTTATTGATTTTTTACAGAGAGGAAGGGAGAGGGACAGAGAGTTAGAAACATCGATGAGAGAGAAACATCCATCAGCTGCCTCCTGCACACCCTCTATTGGGGATGTGCCTGCAACCAAGGTACATGCCCTTGACCGGAATCGAACCTGGGACCCTTCAGTCTGCAGGCTGACACTCTATCCACTGAGCCAAACCGGTTAGGGCTTTAAAAAATATATATATATATTTTGTATTGATTTCAAGAGGAAGGGAGAGGGAGAGATAGAAACATCAATGATGAGATGCACTCGGCTGCCTTCTGCATGCCTCCTACTTGGGATCCAGCCCACAACCTGGGCATATGCCCTTGTCCAGAATCAAACCCGAGACCCTTCAGTCCACAGGCCAACACTCTACCAACTGAGCCAAACCGGCTAGGGCAGAGGTCCCCACGCATTAAACTCTGCTGATTCCAACCCCCCGTATCATTTAACATGTTTCTCCCTTCTCTGTACTCCTGTAAACCAGGACTTAGAACAAAACAGTCCTGGGGATGAAATACAGCATCGGGAATACAGTCAATAGCAATGGCCTAACTTAGCGAGGTGCCCGGTGGGTACTAGACTCATGGAGGCTTCCTTTATGAGTTAGGGAAGATGTCTAACCCTGTGCTGTACACATGAAACTAATACAATATTCAATGTCAACTGTAACTGAAAACAAAGAAACAAACCAACAACCCAGGAGTTAGACCTGGAGCCTCGATCAGGTTCAGGGTTGATTCCTTGGTGCCATTTAAGATAACAGGCAACCCAATTTTCCATATTATGTTAAGAGGCACTCAGAGATGAACATCGAGGAGGAGGTACCCCGGAACGTTATCGGGAGTTATTCTGGAGCGTAGGATGGTCTTATTTTTGCCTGTCTGTATGCCAATGTCTATTCCCCAGTGGGCGTGCCTTTCTAATGAAAAGTCAATGAGAGCTGCTATTTATTGCAAACGGCGTGCCAAGCAGTGTGCCGAGAGCTCCACCTCCATTAGCTCACTGCATCCTCGTGGCCTCCTGTGAGGTCATTATCTCCAGTTTGCAGTAAACACTCAGGAAGATTAAGTAACTTGTCCAAGGTCAGATGGTCAGTATTTGGTGGAGTCTGGATTGAATCTCTCAACTGGCTGACTCTCAAGGGATTCTGATTTTGGTAAGTGTGGCGTGTGGCCTGAGAGACTTAATTTCTGGGAAACTCTCTCAGGTTATTCCGAGGTCTGGGTGGTGACGTCCATCCCTGCTCACCACAGGGCATCGCACTCCACAAGCATCTCGCGTCCCCATGCCAAACCCTACTCTCAGCTGAAAAGTATTCTAGGTCTGGCACATATGAAGCCGAGGCCTGATGCCTGCACAGAGCGTGTGCTCAACAAATGTTCCCTCCTCTCTCCCCTTGTTCCTTAGGGACCTGTGTGAGGGTCACTTCCACCCTGTGATGGCCCCGCAGTCTCTTCTCAACAGTGTCATCCACTCACCACTCTGTGCTGAGCTTCCCACGATAAGCCAGCTGTCTTCACTGGGACACATTTGTGCACCCACACAGCCCAAACCCCCTGCCTTCGTGGACCTCCTAGTTGGAGGTCAGGGAGGAGAGAAAAGTAAATAAATAAAAAAGAGAGGAAGTTAAACATAGAGAAAGCCAGGTGCTGATAAGTTATGAAGAAGGATATGAAAAATAGGGTGTGTGTGTGTGTGTGTGTGTGTGTGTGTGTGTGTACACATAATTTTTGAGAGGGTGGCCAAGGAAATGCTCCCTAAGGCAAGGGCGGACACACGGGGGCTGAGGGCCAAGTCTAGCCCGCCGCCTGTTTTTATACAGTTGTGAGCTAAGCACCGTTTTTCCATTTTTAACTTGTTGGAATAAAATCCAAAGAAGAACATTTTGTAACACATAAAAATTATAGGAAATTCCATGTCCGTGCCCATAAATAAAGCTTTATTGGAACACAGCTCTGCTCCCATGTTTATTGCCCGTGGTGCCTTTGCATGACAATGGCCGGTCGAGTAGTTGCCAAAGAAAACAGGTGGCCCACAGTTCCTAAAATATGTACTCTCCGGCCTTTTCTAGAAAAAGTGTGGCAACACCTGCCCTGAGGTGTTATTTGAAGAAAGACCTGAAATAAGTGAGGGAGCAAGTCATGCATTTATCAGAGGGAAGATCCAAACTGATGTCACAGGACATGCAAAGTCCCTGAGGTAGGGTCATGGCTCCTATGTTCTTGGCAAGACATGGGACTCCTTGTGACTGGGGCAGAGTGGATGAGTTCAGAAAGCACAGGGGCTCACATTCAACCCACTGTAAGCACTTTGGCTCCTGGGCTAAGCAGACTGGGAGCCATGGCAGTTTTGTGGGGAGGGATGATATGGTCTGGCTTATTCAGACAGATTTTCCTATTTTAAGAATAAGCTGAACCCAGCCAGTGTGGCTCAGTGGTTGAGCACTGACCTATGAATCAGGAGGTCACATGGGCTCAATCTATAGTGTGGGGTGAGCAGGAAGCAGCCAATCAATGATTCTCTCTCATCACTGATATTCTATCTCTCTCTTCCTCTCACTTCCTCTCTGAAATCAATAAAAATACATTAAAAAAAAAGAGTAAACTGAAAGGTGGAGGGTGGGCAGTGAAGCCGGCTCCGAGGGCATTCTAATAATCTAGATAAGAGGTGATGAGATAGCAGCTGCTGTTGTCATCACTGTGTGGCTACATGAGATCTGGGTGAGATCAGGAAGCAATGACTAAAGACAAAAACGATGAGCCCTGTTGGTGTGGCTCAGAGGGTTGAGGGTTGAGTGTTGACCTATGAACCAGGAGGTCACGGTCCCTTCCGGGTTGCGGGCTTATCCCCAGTAGGGGGCATGGAGGAGGCAGCTGATCAATGATTCTCTCTCATCATTGATGTTTTATATATATATATATATATACTAGGGGCCCGGTGCACGAAATTCATGCACTGGGTGTGTGTGTGTGGGGGGGAGTGTCCCTCAGCCCAGCCTGCCCCCTCTCACATACTGGGAGCCCTCAGGCGTTGACCCCCATCACCCTCCATTTGCAGGATCGGCCCCTTGCCCAGGCCTGACGCCTCCGCCAGAGGTGTCAGGCTTAGACAGGGGACCCCCATCTCCCCCCAATCACTGGCTCTGGCCCCTGCCCAGGCCTGAGGCCTCTGGCCCAGGAATCATGCCTGGGCAGGGGACCCCCATCTCCCTCTGATCGCTTGCTCCACCCCCCACCCAAGCCTGACGCCTCTGACCCAGGCTTCAGGCCTGGGCAAGGGGACCATCATATCCCCCCAATCCCCGGCTCCGCCCCCCACCGAGGCCTGATGCCTCGGCCAGAGGAGTTGACCCTCATCACCCTCCGATCACCAATCACCGGATCGGCCCCTTGGCCAGGCCTGAGGCCTCTGGCAGAGGTGTCAGGCCTGGGCAGGGGACCCCCAGCTCCCCGGGGTTGCAGGCTCCGCCCCTGCCCAGGCCTAACGCCTCTGGCTGAGGCGTCCGGCTCGGGCAGCGGGGACCCGCAGCTGCAGCGGCCCCGCGATCGTGGGCTCCGCTTTAGGCCCAGGCAAGGGACCCCTAGCTCCCGGGACTGCCAGCTTCAACCGTGTCCAGCTCCCATCGCTGGCTCCACCCCTACTTCCTGCTATCACTGGCCAGTGCGGCAAAGGCGCCTGATTCTCCAATCATGGCTGGGGGGCAGGGCAAAGGCAGCCCCAGGGCCGCCTTTGCCCTGCCCCCCAGCTTTTAGCTCCCCCCTGGGTTTCTGATCACTGTCAGTGGCAGGGGGCTTCTTCCTGCTTTCCCTTTCACCTCCCTGCATTGTGCCTATATATGCAAATTAACCGCCATCTTGTTGGCAGTTAACTGCCAATCATAGTTGGCAGTTAATTTGCATATAGCCCTGATTAGCCAATGAAAAGGGTATCGTCGTACACCAATTACCATTTTTCTATTTTATTAGTGTACATATATATATATATATATATATATATATATATATATATATATATGATTTTTTACAGAGAGGAAGGGAGAGGGATAGAGAGTTAGAAACATTGATGAGAGAGAAACATCGATCAGCTGCCTCCTCCACATCCCCTACTGGGGATGTGCCCGCAACCAAGGTACATGCCCTTGACTGGAATCAAACCTGGGACCTTTCAGTCCGCAGGCCGATGCTCTATCTATCCACTGAGTGAAACCGGTTAGGGCTCATCATTGATGTTTCTATCTCTTCCTCTCCCTTCCTCTCTGAAATCAATAAAAAAAGAAAAAAAGATGAACTGTAGCTTATCGGATGCTCCTCACCCCCATCCCACATACAACCTCCCAGGAGGTCCTCATCTTAATAAATAAAACCTAAAGTTCCTATCCTGCCCCCCTTCCTGACCTCTCCTCCTCTCCACTTTCTCCTGGTCCTGCCAGCCCCGACTGCGCTGCTGCTGTCTTTCCTCCGACAGAACCAGCCCGTGGAGCGCCAGGCTTGCCTGCTCTGGCCTCTCCATTGGTAGACTTTGCGCGGCTTGCCGGCCACTTCCGTCAGACACCAGCTCTACAGGAGGCTTCCTTGACTCACCTAACAGTCCCTCCTCGCCTCAGTCCCGTGACCTCGTTTTATTTTCTTTCTGTCTGTAAATTCCTACGTTCCGTATTTGTCTTCTCCCACCAGACTCGAATATTTGTTGAAGGATTGAATAAAAGAATGGGGAAGGTATGATTTTCTACTATTTATATTCTGCTTTCTCTACCCCAAAGCCTAGCCATCTACCAACCAAACCCCTCAGTTTAGAAATCATCTCAGTCTAGAAATCATTGGTCCCAATCATAGGCTTAAGAGCTCAACCCTCGAGGCACGTGCAGCAAAGGGGACTAGTGAGCCAGACGCGGCATCTTGAAGAGCAGGGGTGGGGCAAGGCCTGTGTTTGGGCAGCTTAATCAGATGGTCAGGATGTGCAACTGTAAAGCACGGTGAATGGAGGGAGGGGTGGGCAGGCGGTCACTGGACATACCGCTCCCAGTTCCTTGTTGCACCGTCATTCCAAGGAGGGGGCTTCCTCTGGGACGTTTGGCGAAGCACGTCAGGTATTTCCCTGCTCGGGCAAGAACACAAGACCAGGAGCGGAGGTGTTCCAGGACAGGCAAGTTGCAGCCAAACAAAGTCACTTTCTGTGGCTCTCGGCCAGAAAGGAGAATCGGCTCTCATCTTCTCCTAAAATAAAAGCCCCTTAAAGCAGGACAGAAAGAGGTGAAAATAGCAATTATGTTGAAAGTGCAGAATTCAGGATGGCTGCTTGCTGGAACCAGACAGGGCCTTTTTGTTCTGTGTGCTGCGGTAATAATAGTGGAAACGTATCACTATGCATTTTTCAAAACCCATAGGATGCACCACATCAAGGACAAACCTGAATGTAAATTATGGACTTCAGTTAAAAACCACGTGTCAATATAAATTCATCAATTGTATCAAATATACCATATAATGCAAGATGTTAGTAATAAGAAACTGTATGAGGGCCCATGGCCACTTTCTGTACTATCTGTTCAGATTTACCAATTACAACATAGCTTAAAAGGCACACTTTTTAATGAGTGCAAAACTTGTGAAGCTCACCTTTCATTTCACTACTGTGTATGTTGGGAAACAGAAACATTTTTTATGCATCTGAGAGAGTGAGGTGGAAAACCTGGCCAGCCACCATTCATTCCCTTGGAATTGATCCACGTTTCTCTAGTTTGAACAGCATGTGGCTTTGCTTTTGTTGCTGCTGCTGCTTTTAAATGTCAGTAACTTGTCATCCAAAGAAAGCCCTCAGAGAGCTGGGACTCTTAAAAGACACTATCAAGTGTTTCAACAACTGACAAACCTCAGACTTCCTGTGTTTCTGTAACTTGTAGTTTTCCCTTCTTCCTTCTTCTTTTAATTTGTTAATGATCTCTACAGCTACGGGGCCTCGGTCACACATCCCTAACTAGATCAGTAGATCAAAGGTGAGGCTTTGCCAGGTAATCAGTGCAATTTCAGCCTTGTAGCAAGCTATTAAAAACAGACCTACGGGTTTTTCAAGGACAACCCAGGTATTGATTTGGCAACCAAAAACTCCTGTGGTGCAACCAGTAACACAAGGGCCCCTGTTTGCACACCACCCCTATTCCTTACGCACTGTGTCCCTAGCGAAATCCTGCAAGACTCAGCCAAGAAAAGCCAGGTACACCCGCCCCCCAGCCCAGCTCCCGCCTTCAGAAAGGAATGCCACGGTTATAAATTAGACCAGGAAGAGAAACCTCTTCTTTTCTTCCACAGGCTTGTTTGTTTTTTTTTCTAAAAAGGAGATTTGTTGCCCATGCCTAATTTTTCCTTCCCGTCATGACACCTGTAGGTGGGATTGTCTTTGAAAGAACGCATTTCTTATGTAATCTTGTCATTCATTTCGCATTTCTGGAAAGAGGACACTTTTCTGCTCATATTGTTGTTAACATCTACCCAGGCGCCCTGTGATGGAGCCTGGGAAGGAAACGATTCACCACAGCATGGTGAGAGGCAGGTCATAACCGGTGCCTGCACCACGCACAGCCTTCTCTGCACAGCTGCCCTGCTCCCTGTGCCCAGTTAGCCTGTTCCTGTCAGCTCTGCTCCTCTCTGCTTCCTCTGTCCGAGTACAAGTAGTTGAGGCTGGGAACTCAGCCTCCATTTTTCATGTTGAAAAGAAACCTACACATTTATAATCGTCCACCTGGGTCCACCTGCTTCCAAATGGTCCTTCCAGGCTACCACCTCCTAATTTTGCACTTAAAGTTTTTTTCCCCCCTGCACCTTAATTTGTCAGATGAATGAATGAATGAATGAATGAATAAAACCAAAAATATTCAGAAAAAAAATCCAAAGTTATAAAAATAAAATATATCCTTTACATTTTTTTAATTACTGAAAAACAAAACAACCCACAGTAAAGCAATGCGTGGGAGGGATGAACAGTGAACACACCTTTTGCTTAAAAAAAAAAAAAAAGATTTCAAAGAATAACAGCACAACAATGAGGCACTAAATATGAGACATGCTTCATTTCCCTTTAATGTTTTGGTCAAAGCAGATCACA
Source organism: Myotis daubentonii (assembly GCF_963259705.1). NCBI lineage: Eukaryota > Metazoa > Chordata > Mammalia > Chiroptera > Vespertilionidae > Myotis > Myotis daubentonii. Next base: position 9,966,283 of record NC_081847.1, on the reverse strand, counting down.
GACATACCCAGAGGTTCATCCTTCTTTATGAAAACGATGTGAAATATTTCTCATCTTTATTTAGTTACATTTAAAAATTGAAAGTGATTGCTGTTGATGGAAAATGTCTGAATATGTTATGCATTGAGTTTCAAGTTATCATTTTGATTCCACTTATTCTGCATGGAAGCAACCAGGTGTGATCCATGTCTTTTGAAAAAAGATGCTAAAATTGGGCAGGGCCACAATATGACTTGCATGGGTCCCTTCCTAAAAAAGTAATATAAAATAAATTATGTTGGCATAAAAATGAATATATTAAATATTAAAACATTTTCTTCCACCTAGAAAGTCACTTTTTTCTTCTGATTTTAAAAGACATTAAAACTTTTTTGTGGGTCCCCTGTGTCCAATGGAGAAGTCTGCCTTGGAGAAAATCACTTCCAAGAAGCAGATTAAATAATCATAAAACTCAAAGACAGAAGACAGACATTTTTAACACTAAGTAAATCTGCCAGTGAATTGTTACAATTATGAAAAAAATTTGTGCTCATTAGAAAGCTTCAATCCTATGTAATAAAAGCCTAATGTACAAATCTACTGAACGGTGGAACGACCAGTCACCATGACGTGCACTGACTACCAGGGGGCAGACGCTCAATGCAGGAGCTGCCCCAGCCCGCAGGCCCCAGGCCAGCCAAGGCAGATGCCAATGTGTGTGTGTGTGTGTGTGTGTGTGTGTGTGTGTGTGTTGGGGGGGGGGGGCATGGCCCTGCCAGTCACCCCACAGATTGGCCCTGATCTCTGGCCAGGCCTAGGGACCCTACCCATGCAAGAATTTCATGCACTGGGCCTCTAGTACAAAATAAAAATCAACTGCGTGTTCAAATCAGGAGATATAAATAAATTGTGGTGCCTCTATTCATTGGAATATTACTACATTACTAAAAAAATCAGTTTTCTACATTGTTAGGTGTGCTGCTTGAGTCTCCTTTCCATTTACATGTACAGAAGTTTTAATATCTTCAAGTCTATCAATCTTCACTTATGTCTTCTGCCTTTAATGTCATATTAGACATGATTATTAAATTAGTCACCAATATATTTTCCTTCAGTTATGCTTCATTATTTTTTTCTTAATCTGATATTTATTTGTATATCATATGAATAATATGAATGTGCAGATAATGTAAAATAAAATGCTATCTTTATTTTGCTTAAATCTGTTTCGGGAATTTTCAAGCTGATTCAGCTCCTCTAAATCTCTATTTTAGTAAAAAGCACCCTATTGTCTTAGTAATTGTAACTTTATAATATTTTTTAATACTTGGAATTATGAGTTCCTTCTTCATTAATCTTTGTTGTCAAAATTTTATTTTTTTCACAGGCTGTCCATCATTCCAGATGAATTTTATTTATTTATTTATTTTATTTTTTTTTTTTTATTGCTTAAAGTATTACAAAAAGTATTACATATGTCTCCTTTTTTTCCCCCCCGCCCTTGACAATCCCCTGGCCTCCCCTACCCCCCCCAGTGTCTTATGTCCATTGGTTATGCTTATTTGCATGCATACAAGTCCTTTGGTTGATCTCTTACCCACCCCCCTCCTGCCCTCCCACCCTCCCGGCCTTCCTGCTGTAATTTGACAGTCTGTTCGAGGCAGCTCTGCCTCTGTATCCAGATGAATTTTTATAGTCATTTTGCCAAACTCTCCATAAAAATCTCTTTTGGTTTTAAATTGAATTTCATTAACTTTATAAGTTAATTTGGGGAAGCAACATCATTACAATAGTTACTATTCTCATCCAGGAATACAACTCAAAACTCCATTACTGCTAATCTTTTGTGATTTGTGCCACGCCAGCATGGCCAAGGGTGACCCTGAGTGGGGGCGGTGAAGGATTTAGAAAAGACAGACGAGAGAAGAAAGCTGGGTCTGAGTAGGATGCTGCCCTCTCTGATGGAGAGACAGCGCCACGGACTACAAGCCGTGTCTTTATTTTATAGCAGATTCCACGAGGCAAAGTAAGGGCGTGACCAAGATGTTTACAACATTCTTGTGGGTTTCGATCCTACTCAATTACATGCACCTGAACTCTATCAAGCCCACATGACTCAGACACGTGGGGCCACGTGTTCGGACCATAGGTTCAAGCTTACAACTATAGCTGTTGGCTAGAATTGTGCTGGGAGGGCTCTGCCCTCCAAGCTGGGACTTGCACGTGGCCGTGAGAGGACTGTGCCCTCTCATTAGTCCGAGGCTTGAACCTGTCCAAACACTGTAGCCGCTCTCCACAGTGATTCTCAATAAAATGTTTTATTTTCTTTATAAAAGAAATCAAAGTTTTCAACAAATAGATAACCATTTTATTATTTTTACTTATTTTTATTTTTTAATATATTCTTACTGATTTCAGAGAGGAAGGGAAAGGAAGAGATAGACACATCAATGATGAGAGACAATTATTGATCAGCTGGCTCCTGCACGCCTCCAACTGGGGACCAAGCCCACAACCTAGCATGTGTCCATGACCAGAATCAAACCTGGGACCCTTCAGTCCGTAGGCCAATGCTCTACCCACTGAGCCAAACCGGCTAGGGTGATAACCATTTTTTTTTATGGGTTCAAAGTGCAAACAATATATATTTTTTAAATATATTTTATTGTCTTTTTACAGAGAGGAAGGGAGAGAGATAGAGAGTTGGAAACATCGATGAGAGAGAAACATCGATCAGCTGCCTCCTGCACATCTCCTACTGGGGATGTGCCCGCAACCCAGGTACATGCCCTTGACCGGAATCGAACCCGGGACCTTTCAGTCCGCAGGCCAACGCTCTATCCACTGAGCCAAACCGGCTTCGGCTGCAAACAATATTTTTAATTGGATTTTCTCCCTAGAGTTAGTGAAGGTCTATGGAAATGGATACTTCCACACTTACTGAGTAAACTATCATGGAATTTTGGATGTTTTAATCTATTCAAGTTTAACTATATAAGGGAATAGATATTCATTGTAACAGCAGGAAATTGAAAAAGAAATTAATATTCATCATTAGTGGACTGGTTATATAAATGATTATCTATCTCCAGGGTGGAATAGTATACAGTCAGTAAGAAGAATAACATTGATATGTTATTCAAATGACTAGAATTAAGCCTGCCTATTCTTAATCCAGTGGCTCACAGACAGGTGCATTTTTGCTCTCCAGGGGCCATTTGGCAATGTCTGGAGACATTTTTGGTTGTCATAGGTGGGGTGGAGAGAGTTGTTGCTACTGGCTTCTGGCGGGTAGAGGCCGGGGATGCTGCCCAGGGCAGCCCCACAGCAAAGAATTAATCTGGCCCCAAATATCAAAAGTTCTGAGGTTCAGAAATTCTGTTCTAAACTGATCACTAGCAAGGAGAATAAAACTTACAGACTTCTGTTTTAGAAGAATTGAGTTTTACCTTCTGGGCTAAGGGAGGGCGCAGACTCCTCTCTGAAGTCTATTATCTGAAGCTCCAGGGTCCTGACAATGAGTAAGAATTGAGTTGTGTAAGCCACCAATGGTGTCTCCCACACACATAGAAAATTGAGAAAGAACAATATAAAAACTAAGAATATCTTCATATGTATGTAAAAGGCAAGAATACGCACCAAATTCTTAAGTCCTTAACTGGGGAGGAGTAGAACTTGGATTTTCTTTTCTTTTTCAAAGTGCTTCATATTTTAAACATTTTCTGTAATGATCATGTCTGACCTTTACCATCAGAGAAAAACATAAGCATATCTCAGTAAAACTTTGGTTTAAATCTGGCAAGCATGTAGTTCTTAAGGTGATTTTTTCCCCATCGTACTACTGTTTTCTAAAATTGTTTAATGAAATTTTAAAGATTGGAGTGGTTGTGTTTGTGAAACCTGAATAAATGTGACATTTTCTGACAAAAGTTGGAGTTCCCAGATTACAGCTGAAACTGAGTTAAGCTGATATACAAATGTTCAGGTTCTTTCTTTTCTTTTCTTTTCTTTTTTTTTGCTTCGAGTAATCTTATTTTCCATACATAGCATTGAATGGAAAGGAAATTGAAATGGGAGTTAGAAAGCCTGGCTTCTAGAATTAGGATGAGAAACTGGGCAAGTTGTGCATCTATCAAAATAACAATAGCACCCAAAGGAAGTGAGATCATTATCTCAAAGAGATATCCGCACTCCTATGTTCACTGCTGCATTAGCCACAGTAGACAAGACATGCAAACACCTACATGTCAATTCAGGGATAAGTGGATAAAGAACACCTAATCATACATAGCTATATAGATATATACATATGTATCTATATATAATGAAAATTACATATATATATAGTTCAGTCATAAAAGAAGGAAATCCTGGCATTTGGGACAACATGGATGAGCTTGGAGGGCATTATGCTAAGTGAAATGAGCCAGACAGCCTGGCCGGCATGGCTCAGTGGTTGAGCATTGACCTGTGAACCAGGAGGTCACGGTTTGATTCCCGGTCAGGGCATATGCCTGGGTTGCGGGCTTGATCCCCAGTGTGGGGCATGCAGGAGGCAGGCAGCCAATCAATGATTCTCTCTCTCCCTCTCCCTTCCTTTTTATCTTAATAAAAATATATTTTAAAATGTAAAAAAACCAATAAGCCAGACAGAGAGAGACATCTACTATACGATATCACTTATATGTAGAATTTTTCCTTTAAAAAAGAGTGAATTTATAGAAACAGAAAGTAAAATTGGTGGTTGCCGGGGCTAAGTGCTGGGGAAAATGAGGAGATATTGGTCAAAAGGTATGAGGTTTCAGTTATAAGATGAGTAAGTTCTGGGGACCTGATGTACATTGGCATGGTGGCTACAGTTAATAATACTGTGTTATATACTTGAAATTTGCTAAGAATAGATTTTAAACACTGTCTCTCACACACACACAAGATAACCGTGAGATGGATGTGTTGTATGTGTCAATTACCTGATGATGGTAATCATTTGACAATGTGTGCAATACTGAATCATCACATTGTTCCCTTTAAATATATTACAATTTTGTCCATTATACCTCAATAAAGCGGAGGGGGAAAGAATAGCAAACACCTATATGGCACCTGTGGTGTGCTGGGCACTGTTCTATGTACTTGGCAGCCATCGGCGCACGGGGTGTCCTCACAGCTGCTTTAACAGGCAGGTGCTGCTGTTATTCCCGCTTCACACAGGTGCCCGCGGAGCTCTGGCTCCCCCGCCATGGTCACTAAGTGAGAAATTGGGGATTTGAACCCGGGCAGGCTCTGGCTCACTATGTCATCAGGTTATGCTGGGCTACGTCGACACTGGCCTCCTAACTCGTCACCTACCCAGACTCTTGGCCCCCATTGATCCATCCCAGCCCCTTCTTGCCACAAGTCATTTTTCCAAAATGAAACGCCCATCACTCACCTTCTTAGAATCTCTCAGTAGTTCTGTGTTCATGCTGCTGGGGACCTCAGCTCTGCAGGCCGGACCCCCACCCCAGCCCTCACATCAGAGCTTGGGAACTTTCGCCTGAGTGCAGCCTGCGCACAGGTGCAATTTGTCCTGGCAATGATTTCATTTCTTTTAAATTGCCTTTCAGCATCTATAATCCTGGAGGATGAGGAAATAGCCATGCAAATCCCCAAGGGTTTGGTCCATTTAACAGGGAGAAAGAGCAAGGGACCACGATAGACTAGAAAAGACATCAGTGACCGACATCCTAGGTCCATGCCTGGGCCTGGATTGCAGCTGGGCTTGGCTGAACCAGCTGCAAAAGACATTTTTGGAGCCAGTGGGGAAATCTGAATATGGAGTGGTACTAGATAAGAATATTTCTTGAAATGGAAAGGTGGAGATTGTTAACTCATAAATCAGACATGATCTCCTTTTGGGGGAAAAATACATGGATGTTTATATATACAAAAAGAAAGATCTGGAAGCATAAAGTGTAACAGACTGGAGTTTGAGGCAATTTTTTTTCATTATTGTTTAGCTCTATTTTCTAACTTTCTACAAAATGCACATATATTCACTTGCAATAGCAAAAGGTTATTTTTTAAATTTTTTTAATTTATTGATATTTAGGGAGAGAGAGGAACACAGATTTGTTGTTCCACTTATTTATGCATTCATTGGTTTATTCTCACATGTGTCCTGACCAGGATTCGAACCCGAAACATTGGTGTATCAGGACAATGCTCTAACCACTTGAGCTACCTGGCCAGGGCACAAAAGATTATTTTTAATAAAAATAAAATAACCTGGAAATTTCCACGATAAAAATCCAGATTTTTGGCATATCTTGAAATATTGATAGATGTTCCTAGATTCTCCTTGAGCTCAATCAAGGGGAGCATGGGAGGTGGTGTTCCCTCTGGATGGGGCCTGGACTGTAGTTCAGAACCACCCCATCCGGCTTCCTCCCTCTCTTCCTCCTTCCCTCCCTCCCTCCCTCCCTCATGCAGCAGTTAGATCTGCAGAGCTGCCCTGTGGCCAGCACTGTCCTGGAGATAGTAAATAGAAGTAGGTTTCTGTTTTTTTTTTTTTTTAAATATATTTTATTGATTTTTTACAGAGAGGAAGGGAGAGAGATAGAGAGTTAGAAACATCGATGAGAGAGGAACATCGATCAGCTGCCTCCTGCACATCCCCCACTGGGGAAGTGCCTGCAACCCAGGTACATGCCCTTGACCGGAATCGAACCTGGGACCTTTCAGTCCGCAGGCCGACGCTCTATCCGCTGAGCCAAACCGGCTTTGGCTAGGTTTCTGTTTTCATGCAATTTAGATTTTCATGAGGGTGAGCAAGTAACGATCGAACAAATGGTCACTTCACACATCTGAGGTGGGAATCCCACTCGGAAGAGAAGGAGCCAGCTGAGGGGAGCGGGTTTCTCTGCGCAGTACATGGATAAGTAAGACTGAGAGCCAGGCCAGAGGCCGGGGCTGGGGGGGGAGGCAGGTGAATGTTCATCAGGTAGGTGGGTGGGAAAGCCAAGGGATGGGTGAGTCACAGGCAGGAATGCAGGGTCCTCTGTACCCCCGAGCGCTCAGAAGTACCGAGGAACTCAACAGTCCTCTCTGCCTGTGTCTTGACCCAAATGAAAACTAAGGAGAAAACAACAATAAAAACCAAATGGAGAGCAAGAACGCCAGCACTGGTGAAGCGGTGAGGTTCTTGATGCTGCCCTCCAGGAGCCAGACTCACCCCGCAGTGGCCGGCAGCCCAGGGCAGCCCGGGCATCAGCTCCAGGGCAGGGCATGGACTTGAAGCTTGTCAGCAAAAGCCTCCGGGGCTGAGCTAACCCCCACAGGGATTCCAGCCATCAGATGAACCGCACCCGACCTGGGGTGGAGAGAGGCCAGGGCGTCAGGCTAGTGGTGTGGTGCTCCTTCTGCATGGAAGGAACAGCAGGTACGGGGTGGGGTGGGGTGGGGGGGTGAGTGGAATGGCCCTGACCAGGTAGTTCAGTTGGTTAGTGTCCTCCCAATATGCCAAGGTTTCAGGTTCGATTCCCGGTTAGGGTACATACAAGAATCAACCAGTGGGTGCATAAATAAGTGGAACAAACTGATGTTTCTCTCTCTCTCTCAAAAAAAAAAAAATCAATAACAAAAAAAAGCATGGGGAAAAGCGTCCCCCTCTCCCCCCCCCCCCCCCCACATTTCTCACTTCTCTTGTTACTACCTCTGAGCAGGAAGGAGGCCACCACCACACCCCCTAACGCCTCCACCTACGCCTTATAATCAGGATAGGGGCCCTTCACCCAAGCACTCTTTTTTACACGCATTAGTCACTGAAACCTTACTGTGATTAATACAAAATAATATTGACTGTAAACTGTAATTGAAAAATAAAATGTAAAAAACCTCACTACGACCAGACACTGTTATGGCCACATCATATGGTGAAGGGGCGAGGCAGGGGAGTTTCTGTCATGGCCCCTGAGGAGCCAGGGCTGGAATCCGCCGCTCTGGCTGGGGTCTGCACTGTGGACATCAGAGGGCGCAGCGACTGCTCATGTCCAGAGCAGGGAAAGTGGGCGTGCAGATCTCTTCCCTTGTCCTGGCTGGGTGCCTGGGGTTAAATTACTTACCTTCTCTCCACCTGTTTCTCCCTTCTCAGGACAATGATAACAATGATGATCCTGGCCTCAGGGTAGGTTCTAACAGTTGAAAGACTTCAGGCATTTAAAGCAGGCCTCAGCAATTCACTGCTAATCTGGGCAGCTGCCTGTTTTTATAAATAAAGCTTTATTGGAACACAGCTGTGCCCAATCATTGACGGATCATCTCTAGCTGCTTCACCTCTACCAGCTGGCTCTCAAAGCCTAAAACATGTCCTCCTGGACACTTTCCAGAATACTTACTGACCCCTGATCCAAAGCAGGTTCTATTTATCATTCTTTCCCAGGCCCAGCAAAGGTCTTGCAAATATTAGGTGCTTTGTAAAAAACAAAGTTAGCATAATTAGTGACAATAAAATATAACAGTGATGATATAGCATTCAGAGGAAATTGATTAATAATAAAACTTAAGGCCCATGTTGAATATGGAATGACCAGATTTGCCATCTCAGTATTCAGCAATTTATTTTTTAAAAAATATATATTATTGATTTCATAAAGGAAGGGAGAGGGAGAGAGAAGTAGAAACATCAATGATGAGAAAGAATCATTGATCAACTGCCTCCTGCACGCCCCAACACTGGGGATCGAGCCCTCAACCGGGCCCTATGCCCTGACCAGGATACGAACCAGGACCTCCTGGTTTATAGGTCAACGCTCAACCACTGAGCCACGCCAGCCGGGCTCAGTATTCAGCAATTTCAGTTAAAATGCAGGTAAGCATAAAAAAGAAAAAAGAAAAGAGTGCAGGTAAGTAAAGGGTATTGGAATGCCACTCAGCTGGCTTGCCTTTACATGAAGGGGGGTCGGTGGATGTGGGAGGAGACCAAATTTGCTACATTTCATTATTTTCGAAGGTTTAACGATAAGATGGAATGTAAGTAGATTCTGCAAACTTCCGATAACATGTTTGCATGGCGTAAGCCGCTGGCGCAGTGGCTTTCAGAGCAGACACAGCGAGGGCACCGGCCGCTGCGGGAGCAGGGAGGCTAGGGTGGGGGCAGAGTGGAAAGGGGGGCGGGAAGGTCTGGAGGGAAGAATCATTAACTCGCCGCCCAGCTGAATATCAGCTCCAGGCGGAGCTGCCAGTCGGGCCGGGTCCCACACCAGCACCCAGCCGGCCCTCCTAAGTCCACTCAGTGGGCATTTTGGTTTTCAGGGAGGAATGTTCACTTCCAAGCAGAACTGAACCAGGGGCAATACTCCAGGATTCTCTTGAGAACTAAAGGCTCGTGGCTTCCAGGCAACACGTTTGGCATGGCAGGCAGACCCCCTTCTCCCTCCCCCCTCCCCCCTCCCCTGTCCCCCTCCTCCCCTCCCCTCCCCCGCTCCTCCCCCTCCTCCATCTCCAGATCCATCCTGGCTGCCCCGTCTTGCAAACCAGTTACTGGGTCTTCACATTCATTTTTACTACTGATTATAAGGCAGAAACCAGGACTCTTAGCCCAAACGAAGTACTTAAAAAGCCAAATATCAAGTCGCCTGGGAACTAGCCCTTCGTTTTGCGTTCGTTAGCCACTTTTTCTTTCATTAGGCAGGAAGCAGTGTTCACACTGCTCCTTCTAACCAATAAAGAAATTAAAGATAAAAAAGTAAAAAATAAAAATAAATGAACAAGAAAAAAAAATACTGCTCCTTCAACCAACTGCGGCCTCGCCTGATGTGATTTTTTACTTGTGTGTGCGACGACGGTAACCCATGAACACAGAAACTGGCCCCCGCGGCGTTCCGGCGTGGGGCACCCTGGCAGGCGGCCCGCGCTCGGGGCGTTTGCGGGAAGGAGGAGCCGCTGCTCCCAGCGTCGGGGACACAGCGCTGAGCCCCGCGCCGCCGGAGCTCCTATCTCCTCCGGAGAGGCTGTCAGTGCTCCAGGCGGCACACAAGCTCCTTGTCACTAATGCGGCGAAGGCTCCGGCGGAGGGGCCGTGAAGAGCACGGGGTCTGACGTCAGGCTCGCTGGGGCTGAATTCTGGCGACGAGGCTGAGGCCGGTGAGCTACTGGCTTCAGGCACCAAATCTCAGCGGTGCCCAAATCCTCGGTGATGGAGATAAGTACCATAAACTCAAGGCCGTGATGAACCAAATATCACACTTTTAAAGAAAGACGGGACTGAGATGAGGGTGGGCGAGCGAGGGGAGCCGCTGAAATCTTCCCTGCCTTGCTGATCCACAACAGTATGGACTTTCCCGGACTTTGCGAGGATTAAATGTTGGGAAATTCGCAAAACTGCTCACACACAGGAAGCGCTCAATAAACGGTAGCTGTTATTATTTTGTTATTTCCATCAATGTTACTAATCCTTTCGAGGTCCATCATGGAAGACATATGTGAGCAATAATATCCAAATAATTCAGAAAACTAAAGGGGCAGGTTACAGTAGTTTGTTGAAACTAAAGCATCACCCCTTGTAAGATGCTCCATCGTTTCATGGACTATTAAGAAGATTGATTGTTACAGGGGAGGGGTGTTGGGGGCTGGGTGAAAAAGGTGAAGGGATTAAGATATTCAAATTGGCAGTTATAAAATAGTCATGAGGATGTAAAGTACAGTGTAGGAAATATAGTCAACAATCCTATATAATAAAAGTCTAGGTAGCATCACGTGATGTCGTCACAAGATGGCCACCACAAGATGGCTGGCAGGGGAGGGCAGTTGGGGGTGACCAGGCTGGCAGGGGAGGGCAGTTGGGGGCCATCAGACCAGCAGGGAAGCGGTTAGGGGGCGATCAGGCTGGCAGACAGAAGCGGTTAGGGGCAATCAGGTAGGCAGGCAGGCAAGCAGTTAGGAGCCAGCAGTCCCGGACTGTGAGAGGGATGTCCGACTGCTGGTTTGGGATTGGGCCTAAACCAGCAGTCGGACATCCCCCGAGGGGTCCCAGATTGGAGAGGGTGCAGGCCTGGCTGAGGGACCCCCCCCCCCCCCCGTGCATGAATTCATGCACCGGGCCTCTAGTCTATAATAATAAAAGTGTAATATGCAAATCAACTGAACAGCTGAACAATGGAACGACCATCCAGACGACCTTCTGGATGAAGCCAGGGCTGCGAGGGCTGAGACAACAGCTGGGGCAGCTGCGAGGGCCTACCCTTGCATGAATTTCGTGCATTGGGCCTCTAGTATTGTAATAATAGTATATGGTGCCAAATGGGTACTAGACTTACCAGGGTTATCTCTTTGTAAGTTATATAAATATCTAGCCACTATGTGGTACACCTGAACCTAATATCATATTGAATGTCAACTGTAATTGAAAAGTAAAAAAAAATTTTTTTTAAAAGAAATGCTTCCAAATACAATTGCAAAATGCCATTGATTATACAATACTAATTTTAGTGATGTTAACATGTAAAAACTAAAGCACGTTGGAATTAATAGGCTACAGCACTAGGTCACCCCAATTCCATGACAATGAAGCATACATGTGTGTATTAAAAATTATCTGTTTCCACCCTGGCCAGTGAGGTTCAGTTGGTTGGAGCGACATCCCAACTGACAATGAAGGGTCACGGGTTCGATCCCTGGTCAGGGCATATGCAAGAGGCAACCAGTGGATGTTTCACTGTCACATGATGTTTCTCTCTCCCCCTCTCCCTTCCTCTCGCTCTCAAATCAGTAAAAGCACATCCTTGGGTGAGGCTTTTAAAAAAAAGTATCTATTTCCAAACAAGTCAATGTTTAAATAAACCTCTTTTTGGAAATTTTGACTAGCTCATAAAATGGAAAAGCTAGGACCCCTGAGCATTTGGACTGTCTTGTATAACAATGATTATTAAATGGAAAAAAGATTGAAGGAGTGAGAAATGAAAGAATTAATGAAAGCTACATTTCAAAAGTTTCTACTCATAAACAACAACAGAAATATGTAAAACAACAACAAATTCCCTGGAGAAAGATGGAAAACTATAATGACACAAAAATGAAAGGAGGCCCTGGCCAGGTAGCTCAGTTGGTTAGAGCATCATCTCTATACGCTAAGGTTGTGGTTTCGATCCCCAGTCAGGGCACATACATCAATCAGCCAATGAATGCATAAAAAAGTGGAACAAACTGATATTTCTCTCTCTCTTTCTCTCCCTTTCTCTCTCTTGAGTAGATATTTTCATAACTAAAATAGCAGTGAAAATGTGATACTGCCATGGTTAACCTGGGAAGTTTTTGGAACTCTACGTCATTCTGACACAATGGCATTATGTTAAAATTCACTTATGTATTGAGCACCTGCCCTGTCTCTGTCCTGGATGTAAGTTGGTAGTCATCATTTTTAAAAAAATATATATATATATTTTTATTGCTTTCAGAGAGGAAGTGAGAGGGAGAGAGAGATAGAAACATCAATGATGAGAGAGAATCACCACACACCCCCCCACCGGGGATCGAGCCCGCAACCTGGGCATGTGCCCTTGACTGGAATCGAACCTGGGACGCTTCAGTCCACAGGCTGATGCTCTATCCACCAAGCCAAACCAGATAGGGCTTAAGAGGTGGATCTTAGGAGGAGAACCAAGATGGTGGTGTAAGGTACAGACCTGTGCGTGCTGTCTCCCACAACAACATCGAGACTACCACCTATAAAAGAAACAGTTGTCATTCAGAACCATGGGAAAGCTGGCCTGGTGGAAGCTCTACAGCTGGAAGGAAAGAAAGAAGAGCATTGAGACTGAGTAGGTTGTGCAGAGGCTCCAAGAACGGAGGTACAGAATCGTGTGCCAGTCTGGCTGCAACTGGGTGCGCGGTTTTTTTCAATCGGAAGGGGATGCGGACTCTCAAATCCACTGAGCGTGTTTGGGGTGGGATTCTGAGGACCCAGACCCCTATGGGGAGAAGTGGGATGGCCTTGCAATGGGCCGGAGAGCGAGAGTGGCTGTCTCGCAGAACTGCTCGCTGGCACTCAGAGACGCAAGTCGCTGAGTCGTGGAGAGGCAAGTAGATGTGAGGTTGAATCAGCCCTGGTGAGGTCGAGATGGGCACCGGTGAGGTTGAAACGGCCCCGGTGAGGTTGAAACGGCCCCTGTGGGGTTGAGACGGCCCCTGTGAGGTTGAGATGGCCCATGTGAAGCTGAGACGACCCCGGTGAGGCTGAGACGGCCCCGTTGAGGTTAAGACGGCCCCGGTGAGATTGAATTGGCACTGGTGAGGTAGCGACGGCCCCAGTGAGGTCAAGATGGCCCTGGTGGGGTCGAAATGGCCCCAGTGAGGTTGAATCGGCCCCGGTGAGGCTGAAACGGCCCCTGTGAGGCTGAGATGGCCCCTGTGAGACTGAGACAGCCCCTGGGAAGCTGAGAAAAATACCACATGAACTCACTCATTTATGGATAATAAGAAACATTATAGCCTGTTGAACAAAAATGGATACAGAGGCAGACAGCATTGAGAAGAATGTCAAGCTGCAGTGCGAACCCTGGGGAGGGTTGGGGGGAGTAGGAGATCAACTGAAGGACTTATAAGCATGCATATGAGAATAACTAATGGACACAAGACACTGGGGGGTGGGGGAAGCCGGGGGAGTGTCAAGGGGGAGAAAAAAGGAGACATGTGTAATACTCTTTGTAATACTTTAAGAAATAAAAAAATCTGAAAAGAAAAAAAGAGGTGGATCTTAATTAATAGTGAACAAATGAATGAATGAATTCTGTATATATGAAACCCTGAACGTAACTCTCTGACTGAACACAATATAGTCCAATAATTTAATCACACATTTAATCACTCCAAATTTCAACTTCAGAAAAACATTTGGACTACCCCACAGAAAGAATATTTAAAGACAGTAAGCATCCTTTCGAAGGGATTGGGCTTGGTGCAGGCAACTGAGGTTTGTGACATTTAACTTAAAAGAAAAACTGTCCATTTTTTAAACCATTATTATTTCCAGACATTTCATGAAAAAGGGGGTCACACACATTCCTATAACTAATAAATTATTTTCCTGCTTCCTTAGAGTTAATTTTTCGGTTACTTTACATACTTACGTGAGTTAGTTTTTTTCCACGATTCATAGTATTTTTTTTTTTAAGACTTTCATCTAAATTTCCTTGGGGTAATATCACCATTTCACACTGTTGCTTTGTTCAGTTAAGTACATACTTTAGCAATGATAAAATTTGGAAACTATTATTACCTTACCTTTCTGGTTATGTTCTTTTGAAGAAAGTAGGGGAAAATTATACCTCCCATGTTGAATTAGGAGTACAGACTTCTCCCTCTCCCCTCCCCCATTTTTTTTTTTTTAAGTTTTTTGGCAGTTGAAACCAGGTGCTAGTTCAGTTCATTCACGACATGAGAAAGATCAATGCACATTTGAAACTCCTCTTTCAGGGCGAAAATTGTAAGGTTGAGCAAAACAGAAAACAGTCTGTTTCTAAATATGGCAATGTCATATGACCTATGTACACGGAGCATTAAGGTATTAGACACATTGCTTCATGGATGTAGCATATAATTACTCTAGGAAAGAGGGCCCATGACCAACCAGCACAGATATAAATGCTGGGCTTCTGTCTGTCCTTTTTTGATCTAAGGAAATGCTCTTTAGAATGTTGGGCCGTCCCCATGTGAGGGCTTGTCATTTGGGTAAACTTTCCCACTGCTCACAGAAGACAGCTCTTCTGTCTCTTGGGTTTTATTTTTATACCCCCTTTCACAGCAGCTGATGTTCAACCACTTTTCACACAGTAGATTTTTTTTTTCCATTTTCTCCTTTAACTGTGAAGCCAACTCGACTTGGTCGGTTATCATAGTCATTCATGCCAGCATCGTATCGGATCCTTCTCAATTTGGATCCCCTATAAGGAATCTCTGGCTGTGGTGTTGTTTGTATTAATTTTATTTTTTTAAACAAAGAAAGACCCTTTGAAGGAATCATCGTCTAAAGCCAAATGTCTTGTTTAATGGTCTCTCTTTTATTTTTTAAAATGTTTTTATTTATTTATTTTTTTATTTTAGAGAGAGGGAGAGGGAGAGAGAGATAGAAACATCGATTGTCTGCCTCCTGCATGCCCCCACTGGGGATCGAGCCCACAACCCAGGCATATGCCCTGACTGGGAATCGAACCTGTGACCTCTTGATGCACGGGATGACCCTCAATCCACTGAGCCACACCAGCCGGGCTGGTTTATTTATTTATTTTTTAAAAAATATTTTTATTCATTTCAGAGAGGAAGGGAGAGCGGGAGGGAGATAGAAACACCAATGATGAGAGAGACTCATTGATTGGTTGCCTCCTGCACACCCCCTACTGGGGATGGAGCCCGCAACCCAGGCATGTGCCCTGACTGGGAATCGAACCCAGGACCTCTTGGTCCATGGGACGACGCTCAATCCACTGAGCCATCACAGCTGGGCAGGGCTGGTTTATTTTTAAAGAACTCTTGATAAGGTCATTTGGACACATATCCTTAAAGCTTTTAGGGCTTACATTTTCTTAAAAATTAATTTTAAAGAGCATTTCAGGTTTACTGCATTTCTGGAATTTTCAATTAAAGATTAAATTGGGAATGAGAAGTTCGAGAGCTATCACTGTATTTCTAGCCAAGCAAGAGTTTGCAAAACCAAGGTTAGGAACAAAGACATGTGTAGCAGGGGTGAGAGATAGGGGAACCATACACATCACAGTTGAGAAAAGGCCTCCTCACACTGCCATAGGCACTGACCATCTATCTGGGGGGAAATATTTACATGTTTGCCCTCCCGGCCCACGGGAGGGAAGCAGTAGGAGGAAGTAACTAGGATTGTTACACACTGGAGGGAAGTAGAGGCCTCAGCTGGTTTCTAAAAATTCAATTAAAAAATAATTTGCTCAGGCTTGTAACAGTTGTGGACCAGAACTGAGAATTGGGTTGCAGGGTTCCGGTGTTGCCACCTGGAAACGCACCTCCCTGTTGACCTGGCTTTAAACATACCCGATGATTACCCATTGGTTAGTCTCAGATGTTCCTTGTGAAATCCATTCTTTTTCATAAACCATTTCCTACATAGTGATATTTATTTACTTATTTATTGTTAATCCTCACTAGATGATATTTTTAAAAAAAGAGAGTGGGAGGGAGGGAGGAGGAAAACGGGGGGGGGGGGGGGGAGGAGGCAGAAAAAGAGAGAGAGAGGGAGAGAAACATTGATATGAAAGAGGCACATCAGTTGTTTGCCTCCTGCACTCACCCAAACTGGAGCTGGGGATGGAACCTGCCACTCAGGTAGGTGCCCTTGACCTGGAATTACACGGGAGACCCTTCAGTGGGTGGGCCAATGCTCTAACCACTGAGAACACTGGCCAGGGCCATAGTGCTTTTTAAATAAATAGATAGATAGATAGATAGATAGATAGATAGATAGATAGAAAGATTTCAGAGAGGAAGGGAGAGGGAGAGAGAGGAGAGAGATAGAAACATCAAAGATGACAGAGAATCATTGATCAGCTGCCTCCTGCATGCCCCACACTGGGTGGGGATCCAGCCCAGGATCTGGGCATGTACCCTGATCGGGAATCAAACCGTGATGCTCAACCACTGAGCCACACGGGCTGGGCATGCTTTTTTTTTTTTTTTTTAAACACACAATTAGAATGCATTTAGCTATAATTATATAGTCAAAATTATTATTTTTTCTTTTTTTAAAATTAAATCTTTATTGTGCAGATTATTACATTAGTTACTCTTTTTTCCCACCATAACTCCCCTCCACCCAGTTCCCATCCCACCCTCCGCCCTCACTCCCCACCCACTGTCCTCATCCATAGGTGCACCATTTTTGTCCAGTCTCTTCCCGCATCCCCACACCCCTTTCCCCCCCAAGAATAGTCAGTCCATTCCCTTTCTATGTCCCTGATTCTATTATAATCACCAGTTCATACTGTTCATCAGATTATTTATTCACTTGATTTTTAGATTATTATTTAAAACTATGTATTCTTGACCTATCAAAAGATCCCAAATGTCTTTTAAATATTCCTTGTTTCAGAACAACCCTCACAAAGTTAGATTAAAAGTTGTGTTGGTCTTTATAACCTTTGCTTGTCTTTTAAAAATTAACATTTAAACACACTATTTTTGTGAAATGTCTTTTGCAGAACGATAAATCATAACTTTATCAACTTCCCCAGAGGCCTCAGAACAAAAGAAACAAGTTCAGCTATGTGCAGTTGCTCCGTGAATTCACCCTAAAAGGTAGTGCTCCCTGCTGCATCTTTTGTTCACAGTGCACGACTTAAACAAATAGCTGGGAAACGCGCTTTCTTTTTCGGTGAGGAGGGAAGATCCTTAGCCAAGGAAGCAGGCAGACACCTAGCACAGCTCAGGGGCTGCCCCAGCCTCAGGTTTAACTTTGTTAATTACAGAACTGAAGCCTGCTGTGTGTTGAGTGATCAAGACTTAAGAGTTTCCAAGTTGAAGGAAGCAGTAAACTCATTTCTATGAGCTGTCTATCAAATTACTCCTGCTGCTAAAAATGGGAGCTTCCTTTGTTTGCCAGCCTGTGTGCTTAGAGCAGTTTTTCAGCGGCTGACAGAGCTCTCTCTCTCTCTCTCTCTCTCTCTCTCTCTCTCTCTCTCTCTCTCTCAATAATCTAAAGTCTTTGAGACATCATTAATACTCAAGTGGGCTTTGTAGTTTGGTTTGTAAAATGGTCAGCATGTCAAGAAGGAAAAGAAAAAGGAAGACGAGTTCCTCCAATAGCACTACCTAGGGACATTTTCAGCCTCTTTTTAAAAAGCCCCTGGAATCTCATTCCTGCCTTCATTTCTAATTAATCACTTGGCTCAGTAGACTATTCAGGAACCGCACTCCACCCGCGGAGAACTATCTTCAGGAGACGAATTCACTAAAGTTCACTGTGTCTTATTACTCGTTTGCCCATGAAGCAGAATTTTTCTTTTCCAGGAAAGTCTAGGGGGTAGTTCAATCTTTGCAATAAAAGAATGAGGTGGATTTAAAAAAATAACAACACACCACACGAATTTCCCATATTCCCCTAATCATTTTCATTTGTTTTCAAGCACAGAGAATGTAAAAGCTCCAGAAATATCTGGCTTCCCTTTTTTTTTTTCCTTTGTCCTTATAAAGTCAGTAGGTCAAAGAACCCACATGTAGTAACAGGAAGTGAACACATGAGACATATGTTTAAATTCTGTCACCAACAAATCAGTTAAACATGACTCCTCAAAGCTTTGTTCCTATAGAACTTTCCATTGAAGTGTCATATTTTCACATCTACATATTTACACTTGTTTACACATACAGAAATACTCAGGCTCAGTGAGACTGAAAACGTAGACCTGGATTCGAGATCCCCAAACCACAGCACTTGAGAAGTGGAAATCATACCATTTTGTTTATTCCAGCTCTTTGGTGATCTAAAAGCACATGCAGGCTGAGAAAAGCTAATTAGCTTGCCTTCGGCTCTTTGGTCCTGTATTTGCCATATAATTTTGCCCTGGACCTTTAAGGCAGTGGTTCTCAACCCTCTGGCCCTTTAAATACAGTTCCTCATGTTGTGACCCAACCATAAAATTATTTTCGTTGCTACTTCATAACTGTCATGTTGCTACTTTTATGAATCGTAATGTAAATATCTGATATGCAGGATGGTCTTAGGCGATCCCTGTGAAAGGGTCGTTCGACCGCCAAAGGGGTCGCGACCCACAGGTTGAGGATCGCTGCTTTAAGGGCTCCTGTTTCCTCCTCTGTAAAGAGGGTCCATTGGGAGACCTGATTTTAAGTTATTGAAGCGCGTGTGATTTTGGCAGGTAGGATGTGGATCCTGCTGAAAAAGACATCCCAGGATTCCATGTAACCAGTCGGCCTCACCTTCCCACTCACAGATCCGTTTACTCTGGCCCTGGACAGGCGTCAGCCCCCTTCACAAAAGGTTGGATTCTGGTAGCTCCGGTTTCCTGCCCACTTGGGTCTGTACATTTTCACCGGCCTTTGACGCAGAAGAATCCAATTAGAGTCAAGTCCTTCGGCGCAAGTGGCAGCAGATACTAGAATATCCAGAACTGTCAGAATCCCGTTTCCGGCTTCGCCAGAATGGGTCTGTTAGGGAATTGCTTCCACTGCTCATCATTTCAGGCTGAGCACGAATGATTTATCCTGCCCAAGTTATTAACATTGACTGTGGCCTCTGAAGAAAGCGCAGTTTGTCAAACCTGCCTGTTCGGGCTAATTCGATATCTTTGGCATGAGTTGTGATCAATGCAAGGTGAGTCCAGAGCATGGCTTTGGCTAAGGAGTACGTCCAACCCATGGACTCATTTGGTGACTGAACTCGAAAAGTTCATTACTGACTTGTTCAAAACCAGGATGGCACACAGACCTACCTTAGTGGTTTAATGTAATTCTTCTTAGGAAAGCAAACAGATTGAGCAATCCTTTAATTCAGAAACAAGTTGCTCAATGGACGTCGACTGAAAATAACAAGCCTGAGTAAGGGAAACCATGAAGCAGAGGCGTGCACTAGCTATCCCTGCTTCTTGATTGAGTTCACATTGACAACAAAGCCCTCATTATTATAAAGGATCTAGGAGGGTCAGCTGGAGGCATCTCACTGCCCATAGAGGGATCGCTCCAGGAGCTGAAAGCACCAAATTAACTTCCCACAACAAAATGAAGAGAAAAACTTAATCTGAGTTTTTAGAATATGTCTGGCTCTAAAAGTCTGCAGCGCTTAGGAAATAAATGCAGGTGAACTTGTTTTTCTTTCTTCCACCCACAGAAAAGTTTAGTTATTTAAATAGGCACTTGGAGATAGGGTTTCTAGAAAGGAACATGGTCTGTGTTTTTCTTATCACAGCGAAAGGGACATACACGCCCTTTAACAGAAAGCAATATAAGGCCATTCAAAGAATCTCCCTGCAGCTAATGGCAGTGGGATCTGAGCCAGGTAACACACTCACCTGGAAGCTTGCAGGACCAAAAAAGAAATAGTTAATTCAATTCCTGTGTCAGTCAAACCTAAAATGACTTTCTCAAAGTCTATATCCTGTTTTCTGTTAACGAGTGTATTTTTAAAATGTCTCCATGAAGCAACACATATTTAATGAATGCCCTAACACAAAAGAAGGCAGAGCCTGGGTTCCAGCCCTGGAGGGGTTTACAACCGCATAGAATGCTTGGAGAACCACAGTCCTGCCCTTCTGGAATATTCCCTGAAGTGGACTCCAGGACCCCACACACTTCTTCCAGGCCTGGGGAGGGAAAGGGGGAAGCAGCAGTGAGATGTGCAAAGAGCTGAGGCAGGAGAGTCAAGAATACCTCCCCACCCACCTTTAATAGCAGCTGCACAGCTATTCTTCCTTTGGAGTTAGATAATGGCATTCTCAGCCAATCCGGTCGGCGTGGATTAGCATTCAGCCATTCAGTCGGTTTGATTCGGGGGAGGGGAGAGGGAGAGAGGTGGGAGAAAGAAGAAAAGGGAATTTTTTGTTTGTTTGTTAATCCTCACCTGAGGATATTCTCTCTTCAATGATTTTTTTAGAGAGAGTGGAAGGGAGAGGGAGAGACACACAGAGAAAAATATCTCCCCTCCCCGCCTCCGCATAAGTCCCCACCGGGGCCTGGGATGGAGCCCACAACCGAGGTACCCTGCGCCCTAGATGGGAATTGAACCCATGACCCTTCAGTCCACAGGCCGCTGCTCTAACCTCTGAGAAAAACTGGCCAGGACAAGAAAAAATTTTTAAATAAAATTTTTATGAGTTTATTTGAGGCAAACTGATGCCGTATGCTAGGGAGCGAGAGATCAAATGCTCCAGAATTTTTATTTATTGTCTAATGAAAAGGTGGGAGGCACAGCAATAACAATAGTGGTGATGATGACCATGCTAACTTGTGTGGGTATTTCTGAAGTGCCCCGTCCAGGCCAAGGGTTTTCTATTACTCCCTAAACCTCCAGTTAGGCTCTACCTCACCCTAGCTGACACTCCCTCAGTTTCCTAAATCCCTTAGTCATCTTTCCTGAGGGCATCTGATGTTTTTCTTACCTTCAACTCCCACTCTTCTTTTTGTTTTTTTGTTTTTTTTTAGAGGGAGAGGCAGGGAGAGGGAGAGACATCAATGTGAGAGTGGAACATCGATTGGCATGCCCCCTACCGGGCATTGCGCTGGCTACCCAAGCATGTGTCCTGACCCGGAATTGAACCAGCGACCTTTCAGTGCAGGGGACGATACCCAACCAACTGAGCCACAGAAGCCAGGACTCAACTCCCACTCTTGTTAAGGGCCATCTGTGTAAGACAGGTGCACTGTCCAGGGAATTATGATGTTCCCAGTTAAAACGTGGGAAGGGAAGGATTCTCCTTTGGTGTCATGTACAGACTTTGATGCCCTGCACCATGATAGTCTTCTTCCATTGGAATCCTCATACTGCCACCCAGAGCTGTGTTGTCTTAAGCAACCGCTCCATGCCTCAGTTTTGTCATCTATAAAATGGGTATAGTAATGGTATCAAACCTTAATCATCATTATGAGGGTCAAACATGCTAATGCATATGTCTGGCACAGAACCCTAAATAAAGGCTGGCCATTGTTTTTATGGTAATTTTTTAGGGGCCGGGAAGATTGTTAAGAAACTGGTAACAGCCCTAGCTGGTTTGGCTCAATGGATAGAGCATCAGCTTTCGGACTGAAGGGTCCTGAGTTAGATTCCAGTCAAGGGCACATGCCTGGGTTTTGGGCTTGTTCCCCAGTAGGGGGCGTGCAGGAGGCAGCTAATTAGCAATTCCCTCTCATCATTGATGTTTCTATCGCTCTCTCCTTCTCCCTTCCTCTCTGAAATCAATAAAAATATATTTTTTTAAAAAGAAAGAAACTAGTAACAGTCTTCAGCCTGGAACTGCATTAACTAATTAGTGTCTAAAGCAGGGGTGGGCAAACTTTTTGACTCGAGGGCCACAATGGGTTCTTAAACTGGACTGGAGGGCCGGAACAAAAGCATGGATGGAGTGTTTGTGTGAACTAATATAAATTCAAAGTAAACATCATTACATAAAAGGGTACGGTCTTTTTTTTTTTTTTTTTTTTTTTTAGTTTTATTCATTTCAAACGGGCCGGATCCGGCCCGCGGGCCGTAGTTTGCCCACGGCTGGTCTAAAGACAATATTGAAAATCACTGATTCTTGAAAAAATTTATCTCACCAATAGGATTTACCCACGGCAGACACTTCTATAAGCTAAATTAATTTAAAATGAGCCCATTTTTAGAAATAAAATTCTAGACACATAGATCCATTTTGCCTCCTAAGAATATAATAATTCCATGAGAAAAGGAACTGAGTTCCCCCACAATTTTCTAAAGCGGCCATTTATAATGTCTATCAAGCGAGCAGGTAAGGAAAATTAATACCATCAGGTGTAAATAGAACACCTGCCGGGGCTAATTTGGTAATTCATCCCCACCCCCCCTCCCCCAAAGGTAGATTTTCAAGCCAAATGGTACATAATTGTGCCTTCAACATTTAAAAAGTCTGCTCTCCACGTGTCTTATATCGTGTTTATTTTTTATGTTGTTTACATCTGTTGTTTATAAGTGTTTTCTCTTACTCATCTGTGCCAATAAGCTGTCTTAATTTTGCTGCACTTTGCAAAGAACCTGTAATTGCTATTGGTTGCTTTTTATATTTATGTCATAATTTTCTGCTTTTAAGTTGATGAATTCCCCTCTTGTATTTCTACTGCTAAATCGTATGCATTTCGCTATCCTCTGGAAGGTACATACCAGCTTACAAAGAGCACGTGGGCGGAGGAATGGAAACCAGGCAGCTGGAAGAGGAAAATGCACCATACAGATCACTTCACCCTAACAGGCATGTGTTTGGTGTGGTTTTGCTTTGGTATTTACCTCCCCCCCCCGCCCCCCCGCCCCCCGCCAAGAAGAATGGATTCAAGTATTACTTGAATAATTAAAAGTCCAAAGAAAACACCCAGGATTCCTTAACCATCTGTGGCCCCGCTGGGCTCACCTGCCAGGTCCAAAGAACAGGAAGTGGGGCTGGGTGGGTTGGGGAGCGGGTAGGGGGTGGGCGGGGGAGGAGGAAGCCGGGGCGACTCAGACTGCTTCCTTGGGTCACCTCGTTCTCAGCCATCTCCTGCCTCCCCCACCCACGGACTTCCCCAAAGTGTGGAAGGGCCGGCCCACGATGCCATGCCGTGGGAAAATTGGCGCACGCAGCCCCGCAGGGGAGAGTCGTAAATGAGAGAGAGAGAGAGAGAGAGAGAGAGAGAGAGAGGAAGGGAGGGAGGGAGGGGAGAGGTGGCGATCACGTGACTTTCTGGAACGCAGGCTCCTTCTTTATTCTGATTTCTCAGTACACTTAATATCTCCAAAACGTGTCAAGTGACTGGGAAAGAGAGAAGCCGCGTTCCACTGGAAGGGTCTCGTCTTGGGTTCACAGGAACTAACTTTTTTAAAAAAATTCTTTATTGTTGCAAGTATTACATATGTTCCCCCGCCCCCATGGACCCCTCCAGCCACCCCCCCCCCAGGCCTTCACCACCCTATTGTCCACAGGAACCGACTCTTGGTTCTCCCTCCTCACTCTCAAGATTTCTTCTCTTTCAAATCAAATAGTTTGTTTCTCATTCTGAGCAAAGCTTTCTAGACGTGATTCCCCCCATGAAAGCAAGACTTTGAAGTCGTTCTCCAGCGTCCTTTCTTAGAGGGATGTGGTCGGGGGAGCCCTTTAAAAGGGCAGTTTCCCGAATGCGAATGCGAGAGTCTGGACTTGAAACCTCCCAGCTGCTGGGAGACGTGTCCAAAGGCAGGCAGGCTGGCTGCCGCTCCTGCGTCCAGAAAGAGCACCCAACCCGCCCCCCTCTCCCATTCCCCCCTCCACCCCCCTCTCCCATTCCCCCCTCCACCCCCCTCTCCTATTCCCCCCTCCACCCCCCTCTCCCATTCCCCTCCCTCCACCTCCCTCTCCTTCTCTCTCTTAATTTTCATGAGTTAAAATTCGCTCATGAAATTTGAGCAAAACTGATGACATATGCAGGGAAGCAAGATCTTAAATGCTCCCCAAACTTCTCTCTTTGCGGGGGAGAGGGGGCTGTAAGGTGAAGGTGGGCAGGACAGAAAAGAAACTGTATTTCTGAGTGAGGGATTAGCTTTGAATGAGCAAGGAATCTAAAATTTATATTTTTTAATTTAAAAAATTTTTTGTATTGATTTTTGAGAGAGAGGAAGAGAAGGAGAGAGAAAGAGAAATAGTGAGATGTCCATTTGTTGTTCCGCTTACTTACACATTTATTTTTTGATTCTTGTATGGGCCCTGACCGGGGATCAAACCCACAACCTTGGTGTATCAGGAGGATGCTCTAACCCCGTGGTCAGCAAACTGCGGCTCAAGAGCCACATGCGGCTCTTTGGCCCCTTGAGTGTGGCTCTTCCTAAGCCTTAGGAGTGCCCTAATTAAGTTAATAACAATGTACCTACCTATATAGTTTAAGTTTAAAAAATTTGGCTCTCAAAAGAAATTTCAATCGTTGTACTGTTGATATTTGGCTCTGTTGACTAATGAGTTTGCCGACCACGGCTCTAACCCACTGAGCTGCCTGGCCAGGGCTAACATGGATTTAGCCCTGTCTTCTACACTTGAGGCAGGAGCAGCTGGAATCCAGGGCTGGCCATCTCCGGGGTGGTTGGACTGGGAGCTGTGGTTGTGGAGTGCTACCTTCACCCACCTACTGCCGGGACAGCTCGTAGCACCTGCCCCACAGTGGCCGAACGCGCTGACAATTCCACCCTCTTGGTGAGGAATGAGATGTTTGTACACGAAATGACCTTTAATTGTGTCTCAGAAAGTGCTGTCAGATCGACATGTGGTTTCACTTTATTCAGCAGAGGCTATTACATTTCAAGCTGTTCTGTGCTCGTTTTCAGCACTTAAAGAAGCATGTGCTCCTTCCTCTGTTCAATGGGGCTCCAGGAAGCTTGCTTCCCTCCCCCCCGCTTCCCCCCGCCTCGTAGATATTGTTGTT
The DNA here is from genome assembly GCF_963259705.1 of Myotis daubentonii. Classification (NCBI taxonomy): domain Eukaryota; kingdom Metazoa; phylum Chordata; class Mammalia; order Chiroptera; family Vespertilionidae; genus Myotis; species Myotis daubentonii. The sequence continues at coordinate 9,941,209 of NC_081847.1, read as the reverse complement.
TGATTAGACTTTTTTATTTGTTGAGTCAGATCAAAGGTGGCTTTTCTTTCTTTAGGAGAAATCTTTTCTTAAAAAGCCAATCAAAGGAACGGATCCCACGGTAAAGAGGCATTTTATTTAAAAGCTTTCGAAAGGGAAAAGATTTCATTGCGAGTGAAGAAGAGGTGTTTTTATTTTTTTAAATAACTTTTAAAAATCCATTTTAGAGAGAGGAAGGGAGAGAGAGAGAGAAACAGCGATGTGAGACAGAAACCTTGATCGGACTGGGGATCAAACCTGAGACCTGGGTATGTGCCCTGACCAGTAATCGAACCCGTGACCCTTCAGTGCACGGGACAACACCCAACCAACTGAGCCATACCTGCCAGGGCTGAGTTGGTTTTATTTCTGCATTTTGTTTATCTGCCAAAGAGTTGGGTGGAAATTTATAACTGGGATTTCTAAACTTCTGACTTTGCAGTTTTAGAAGTATCATTATGGAAAACACCCACGTCCCATTTTATGATCTGGGAATATCTAGGAGTCGTCGGTTCTCCCCTGTTTGTCCCCACTCCCATCTTCAATATGGGGACGCTGTTCTCACCACCTGGCATGTCCCTCCCGTGTCTCCTTGTGGGATAAGGCCTCCTACTTCAGGAGGAAACTCAGGGGTTTCCTGAAAGCATTATGTTCCTGTAGCAACTCGTGGTTACCCCTGCTGAGTGAGGGCCTACCACCTGATAGTAAAATTACCTGTTTACTTGGTGGCCCTACTAAGGGTCCTTTGGGGCAGGAAATGTGTCCTTCACCTTTGGCCTCCCCACACTTGTTGGAGTTCAACATTTTATCTGTCGTTCTGAACTGAACAAAGACAGAAGTGTGCTCAGAATTTGCTTTGCTATGAAAAAGATGATTATAAGTGGGTACCAGACTTAATGGGGGTGGAGGGAATCACCTCAAAAGTTATAAAAATATCTACCCATATGGTGTACACCTGAAACTAATATAATATTGAATGTCAACTGTAATTGAAAATTTTTAAAATTTTTAAATTGCAATTATTTTTTAAAACTGTTTAAAATTTTTTAAAATTGATTTTAGAGAGAGAGAGGAAGGGAGAGAAACATCGATATGTTTTTCCACTTATTTATGCATTCATTGATTGATTCTTACATGTGCCCTGACCGGGGATTGAAGCCCCAACCTCAAAACCTTGACATAATGTGACGACACTCTAACCAACTGAGCTATCTACCAAGGCAAAAATTGCAATTATTAAAAAAAAAAAAAAAGACGATTAGGGCATATTGGGACTATTTGGCAGTCACACAGTTAGTGACATTTGTAAAACATCACATATGGACTATATGGATGCTCCTACATAGCACTTACTATGATCTCAGACGATACGTATTTTTCTTACTTACTGTGTCAATTAAGCAGCCTCTTCAGCTTAAAATGTCTGCTCCATGAGGGAAGGAGTTCTGTCTTGTTTTCTTCACTGCTCTATCCCCAGCATTCAGAACAATGCCTGGAATGAAGCTCAACAATTACTGGTTCAAGAAACAAAGCCACCTATGCACCATTTCCCCCTCTTCCAGTCCTGATGATGGTGGGACATTGAGACAGTCATCCAGATCATTCACGCCCACAATGACTTTCTTGTGCATTATCAGCAGAAAGGGACCTCCTTTATGTGGGTGGTGGTCACAGCTCTTCACTGGCACTGAATGCAGGCTTAGCTTTAGATCCAAATAGTGCATCCCGTGCTGCATGCCTCTTTGATGCACAAAACAACATATTCTTATTTATTTATTTATTTAATATATCTTTATTGATTTCAGAGAGGAAGGGAGAGGGAAAGAGAGATAGAAATACCAATGATGAGAGAGAATCATTGGTTGGCTACCTCCTGCACATCCCCCACTAGGGATAAAGCCTGCAACCCAGGCATGTGCCCTTGGCTGGAATCGAACCTGGGGCCCTTCAGTCCGCAGGCTGACGCCCTACTCACTGAGCCAAACCAGCCAGGGCACAACATATTCTTTATTCATTCAAATAACCAGGCAATTTCCATGGGAGGAAATGAGGAGAATATATTATTTGGTGTCATGAAGAATGGCCAAAATAAAGTTTTACAATACTTCTTTTACTCTCATTTCCTCTAGCACCCTTTTGAAATAGATGCTTCATAGAACTTTCATATATATATTTCAGAGAGGAAGGGAGAGGGAGAGAAACATCAATGATGAAAGAGAATCATTGATTGGCTGCCTCTTGCACACCCCTCTACAGCAACCTGGGCATGTGCCCTTGATTGGAATTGAACCTGGGACCCTGCAATCCACAGGCTGATGCTCTATCCACTGAGCCAAACCAGCTAGGACTAGAACTTTCTTGATTCAACCCTAGCCAAGGAAATTTAAAAAGTCAAAGCATTTGGTGTGTAGAATACAAGCTCCTAGTGCCAGGGACTAGCTAGGTATGTTCTCTGCTGGATTCCACACTGCCTGGCAGAATGCCTGGACATAATGGGCGGTCAAGAATTGTGTTGGTGAATGAATGACTGGGTGAATGAATGAATAGTGTCTGTCTCAGCTACTGTTGTGTAGATTGAACTTTAGGCACTGTTTGAGACCAAGAAAATTTGTGGGAGAAATTTCCCCTGCATTAACAATGTCGTGGTTGGGTGGCTAACCATTTAATTTGAACATTTAGGTGGCCACTTGTATGCCCAATTAAAAGTTTCCAACCACAGTTTTTCTCGTGTGCATATTGCCTCTATAATTAGCCACGTGTGTAAAATACACTAGTTTTTTTGTAATAGAAGAAGCAAAGGCTCTTGCCAGGTAGCTCAGTTGGTTAGCGCTTCATCCCAATATGTCAAGGTTACGGGTTCAATTCCTGGTCAGAACACATACAAGAAATGACCAATGAATGCATAAATAAGTAGAACAACAAATCGATGTTTCCCTCCCTAAAAATCAACCAATGAAAAAAATTTTAAAAAAGAAACAAGGTAATCCTATATAATTAAAGGCTAATATACAAATTGTCCCCTCGGAAGTTTGACCAACCAGGAGTTCAACCACTTGCTATGACATGTGCTGACCACCAGGGGGCATCACGGAATGAAGGAAGGCCCTGCCAGCAGCTGGCAGCCAGGGGAAGGAAGGCCCTGATTGGCCCTGATTGCCATCCAGGCCTAGGAACCCTACCTGTGCATAAATTTCATGCACTGGGCCTCTAGTATACATACATGTGGGGAAGAGAGTTGAGCATCAAAGGAATTCTAGGAGTGAAAAACAATAGAAAAAATGAAACGGATTCGATAATGTTTTCTCTTCTGCTTTTTTTTCTTTTTTGAGTCTCATGCTCTACCAACTAAGTTAGCTGGGCACCTTTTTTTTTTTTTTTTTTGGAAATTTCACCCCTTTCTTTAGAGCACAAAGCCTCTGAAAGCAGATCTAGGCTCTGGCAAAAAAAAAAAAAAAAAGGGGAGGGGGCGGAAATTAAGTCCAATGCAAGGTCTGGCCAGCTAAAATACCTTTACTCAGTGTATCAGTTAGCTTTTTCTACATAAGAAACCACCCTGAAATGTAGCATCGTAAAGCAACCACTGTTAAAAATGACTTTAAGACTTTATTTTTTATAGAGCAGTTTTAGGTTCACAGCAAAATTGAGAAGAAGCTACAGAGAGTTTCCATATACTTCCTGCTCCCAAACATGCACAGCCTCCCTCCAACCATTTTTTCTACATTCTCTTCCAGATGAAGCCAGAGAGGCTGCTCACTGTTGGGTTCCTCATGCATTTGTGGTCAGCTGGGCAGCAGCTGGATGATATCGGACGACCTCCCTCTCACGTCTGCTGCCTGTCCCACTGGAGCGTCTAGGTCAGTGGTTCCCAACCTTTTTTTGGCCATGCCCCACCTAAGCATCTCTAAAATCCTGTGATATATATATTTCTTATTATTCAAAAAGTGAACTCCTATTCACATGGAGAAAGCCTAAAAGGCCATTCACTTGGTCTAAACAAGCTTCCAAAGAACATGGCATCCCTGAAAGAGAAAAATCAAAGAACGAAAGAACAGTTGAAGTACTGAGGAAGAAATCACTAAGAAATTGTTAAAAGAATAATAATAATAATATATCCCAAGAAACCAGAAACACCAATCAGAAAGGATATATGGACCCCTATGTTCATAGCACCACAATTCACCATAGCTAAGATCTGGAAACAGCCTAAGTGCCCATCTGTAGATGAATGGATTAGAAAACTGTGGTACATCTACATGATGGAATACTATGCTGCTGTAAAAAAGAAGGAACTCTTACCATTTGCAACAGCATGGATGGAACTGGAGAGCATTATGCTAAGTGAAATAAGCCAGTCAACGAAGGAAAAATACCACATGATCTCACTCATTCATGGATAATAAAGACCATTATAAACTTTTGAACAATATTAGATACGGAGGCAGAGCTGCCTTGAACAGACTGTCAAACTACAGCAGGAAGGCCAGGGAGGGTGGGGGGGCAGGAGGGGCAGGGGTGAGAGATCAACCGAAGGACTTGTATGCATGCATATAAGCATAACCAATGGCATAAGACACTGGGGGTTAGGGGAGGCCAGGGGATTGTCAAGGGCGGGGGGGAAAAAAAGGAGACTTATGTAATACTCTTTGTAATACTTTAAGCAATAATAAAAAAAAAAGACAGAAAAAAAAAGAAAAAACAAACAAACAAACAAAAACCTGATTTCCTAATAGCTTGTAAAATACTAGTTGTATTAGTCATAGTTCAACCTCTCTCTAAAAAATTTTATGTGTTTATATTATTTTTATACATATATTTAAAAATAATATACTTATTAGGGATTGTCTTGTGCAATGGTGGGGGCGGGGGTGGCTAAACAGTCCACAGAAGGGCTGGGAGTCAGGCTCAAAGGTCACAAGCAGACTGGAGCCCCACAAGTACAGGCGGAAGCTTGTTCACAGTCACTCAGGAAAGGAGACCCAGAGGGATGAGAGAACAATTGTATGAATCACCGGCAGAAGCTGTGCTATGCTACAAAATGCTGCTGCCATACTTACACGTTCTGACTCTATAACTTATTTCCTAAGTTCATTTCTTCTACAAATTACTTCTTCTACCTCTGTGATTTTCTAAATAAATGTTCTTTTATAAAAAAAATAATAATAATAATATGAAGTGATATGGAAAAATAGCAAATAAAGTTTCAAAAACAGAACTGAAATGCATAAATATGTCACAATATATATTTATATACTATTTATGAGGCCCCTAGAACCATAAGAAATGCCAAAAATTCACTGTTAATAACTCATTCTTTTTTTAATTAAATCTTTATTGTTCAGATTATTATAGTTGTTCCTCTTTTTTCCCCCCCATAGCTCTCCTCCACCTAGTTCCCACCCCACCCTCTGCCCTTACCCCTCCCACTGTCCTCATCCATAGGTGTACGATTTTTGTCCAGTCTCTTCCTGCACCCCCACATCCCTTTCCCCCCAAGAATTGTCAGTCCACTCCCTTTCCATGCCCCTGGTTCTATTACATTCACCAGTTTACTCTCTTCATCAGATTTTTTATTCACTTGATTTTTAGATTCACTTGTTGATAGATATGTATTTGCTGTTCATAATTTTTATCTTTACCTTTTTCTTCTTCCTCTTCTCAAAGAATACCCTTCAGCATTTCATATAATGCTGGTTTGGTGGTGATGAACTCCTTTAGCTTTTTCTTATCTGTGAAGCTCTTTATCTGACCTTCAATTCTGAATGATAGCTTTGCTGGATAAAGTAATCTAGGTTGTAGGTTCTTGGCATTCATCACTTTGAATATTTCTTGCCACTCCCTTCTGGCCTGCATAGTTTCTGTTGAGAAATCAGCTGACAGTCATATGGGTACTCCCTTGTAGGTAACTGACTTTCTTTCTCTTGCTGCTTTTAAGATTCTCTCTTTGTCTTTTGCCCTTGCCATTTTAATTATGATGTGTCTTGGTGTGTCTTGGGGTTCTCTGAGCTTCCTGGACTTGTAAGTCTATTTCTTTCACCAGGTAGGGGAAGTTTTCTGTCATTATTTCTTCAAATAGGTTTTCAATATCTTGCCCTCTCTCTTCTTCTGGCACCCCTATAATTTGGATGTTGGTACGCTTGAAGTTGTCCCACAGGCTCCTTACACTATCTTCATATTTTTGGATTCTTTTTTCTTTTTGCTTTTCCAGTTGGGTATTTTTTGTTTCTCCTTATTTCAAATCTTTGACTTGATTCTTGGGATCCTCTTGTCAGCTGTTGGATCTCTGTATATTATTCTTTATTTCAGTCAGTGTATGCTTAATTTCTAGTTGGCCTTTTTTCATATCCTCCAGGGTCTCACTAAATTTATCGGTGGATTCCAGAAAATTCTTGAAAAACCTTATAACCGTGGTTTTGAACTCTATATCCAGTCGTTTGCTTTCCTCCATTTCTGTCATTTGTGACCTGTTTCTTTGTCTCTGCATTTTTTTATGCTTTCCTGTGTTGGTAGAGTGGCTTTGCGTGCTAGGTGTCCTATAGGGCCCAGTGGCTCAGCCTCCCCAATTACCTGAGGTGGACACTCTTGGTGCACCCCTTTGTGGGCTTTGTGCACAGTCTTGTTGTAGTCTTGTTGTAGTTAAGCCTTGATTGTTGTAGTTATCACGGAGAGGAATTGACCTCCAGGCCAGTTGGCTGTGAGAATCAGCTGTGTCTGCAGTGTAAGAACTTCTGTGCTGAAGACACCCTTCTAGGGCAAGACTTGCTTTAGTGGGGCTTTGGTGTTCACTGAGTCTGCCCGCTGAGTGTGTCCCTTATGGATCTGAGGAGTTGTAATCTGGATGGTCCCACTCTGACCACTGGGTACACTGGCTCTTGGATCTAAGGAGGTGCTAATTTAGCCTCTGCCTGAGGCTACCCAGCAGGAGCTATGAAGAGATCTGCAGATTCCCCTTCCTTTTTGGGGGTTTGGAGGTGCCCAGATGAGGCCCAGCTGTGAAGCAATGCAAGCTGCTGTGGGGCCTTGGGCCTTCTCTTGGAAGTTCTGGGTCTGTCTGGCCCAGCTGCAATTTGTTAGGTAATTTTCAGATTGCAAAGGGCCAGGGCATTCATATGCAAAAGCCTCTGCCGCAGCCTGGGTGGGGCCGGGTCTCAGGGAATCAACAGGGAGGAGCAAGTAGCTATGGCTGATCCTCAGCCCTGCCCTAAGGGGCCCCGTGTCTCAGTGTCCCGGTAATCGCTGCAAGCACCTCTGAGGGAAAGCAGCCCTCAAGTTCTGAGTTCTGCCTGCTGCCAGACAGTCCAGTTTCTCCCCGTATGAGTCCCTAGAGACTTCCAAGAACTGGAGTTCAGAGCAGTCGGAAGCTTGTGACTCCCTCCCGATTCAGAAAGACAGCCACGTCCTCAGTTGCCAGCCCCTTTCCGCGTGCGCTCGAGCCTCCGTACCTCTGTACTTTACTTCCGCAGCTCCTCTGGGTCTCAGTGTGCTTTTCTCTTTCCTTCTAGTTGTAGAATTTCCACTCATCCAGCCTTCCTGTAGTTTTGGATGATGTCCCTTTTGTCTTTTCGTTGTATTTTTGAAGTTGTTGTGGGAGGCAGCAATTTCCGGTGTTACCTATGCAGCCATCTTGGTTTCTCCCCCTAATAACTCATTCTTGAATTGCCCCCCTTAAAAATCAAATTGCCCCCCTGTGAGGGTGTGTGCCCCACATTGGGAACCACTGGTCGAGGTGTTCTAAGCAAGGACAGCTTGTCCTTGTTCCACGTGGTTACTCAATCCTCCAGTAGCATAGCCCACACTTCTTCATCTGATGGTCTCAAGGCCCCAAAGGGCAACAAGAGTGAAATATACAAAGTGATTTGAACCCTGGACTAAGGCTTATGCCCCATCATGTGAACTTGAAAATAGTTCTAACAAAGTATTACCATTGGAGAAAACTGGTTTAAACAAAACTAAGTGATGTTATCATTAAATGAACTCAATCTGGCAGACATAAACCGCTAGACATAAGCATAGGAGAGAGGATATCAGTGCTGAGGTGGCCAGTTTTTGCAAAGCAATGCTAGCATGCAACAGCCGGATTGAATGTATACCAAAAAATGGCTTGCTGCTTATGAAAGTCAAGTTTAACTGGGCGTCCTATATTTTTTTCTGGCAACCCCCTATTATAGGTCTCTACTTTTTCATCAGACTACCCAGAATTCTTTGCATGACAAGTGATCGAAGACCTACAGACAGCATGGGGCAGTCAGGGTCAATTGTATATTATTAAATAGCAGTAAAGCTTAAGGTCTTTCTTATTATTTTATTTTTTTATTTTTTTTATTTTTTTATTTTATTTTTTTTAAATATATTTTATTGATTTTTTACAGAGAGGAAGGGAGAGAGATAGAGAGCTAGAAACATCGATGAGAGAGAAACATCGATCAGCTGCCTCCTGCACATCTCCTACTGGGGATATGCCCGCAACCCAGGTACATGCCCTTGACCGGAATCGAACCTGGGACCCTTCAGTCCGCAGGCCAACGCTCTCTATCCATTGAGCCAAACCGGTTTCGGCTGTTTTCTTTTTTTAAAATATATACATAATTTATTGATTTCAGAGAGGAAGGGAGAGGGAAAAAGAGATAGAAACATCAATGATGAGAGAGAATCATTGATTGGCTGCCTCCTGCATGCCCCACACTGAGGATCAAGCCCACAACTTGGGCATATGCCCTGACCAGGAACCAAACCAGTGACCTCTTGGTTCCTAGGTCGATGCTCTACCACTGAGCTACACCCGGCTGGGCTCTTATTATTTTCATATTAGAAATAGAAGTTTTATTATTTTTGTTTGCCACCCAGTGGACCGCTCAGCACCAACCACCTTCTCCACTTTGGAGACACTACACTCTGAGATCCCAAGGCAGAGTCACTCATTACTGGGCTCTGTATCTCCAGGGCGGATCATTAGTTCCTTACAGACCATATGACCTTGAGCAAATGCTTTAAATCTTCTGTCTCTCAGTCTCCTCATCTTTGAAGTGAAGCTAATAATAGTACCCACTTGTAAAGCCATGGGAGAAGCATATGTATAGCATGTGAAAAATGCTTAGCCCAAGTGTCAGACACATACCAGACCCTCATTACATGTCAGCTGTTATTATTATCACTTCTAGAGGCCCAATGCATGAAATTTGTGCACAGGTAGGGTCTCTAGGCCTGGCTGGTGATCAGGACCAATCAGGGCCTTCCTTCTCCTGGCTGCCAGCTGCCAGCCAGGGCCTTCCTTTGTTCCTAGCTGCCCCCTGGTGGTCAGCCCACATCATAGAGAGCAATTGAAATCCTGGTCGGTCAAACTCCCGAGGGGACAATTTGCATATTAGCCTTTTATTATATAGGACTAGAGGCCTGGTGCACGAATTCATGCATGGGTGGGGTCCAGCCAGCCTGCCCCGATGGGGGTCCAATCGGGGCCAGGCCGGCACTGGGGAGGGGCTGTGGGCAGTTGGCTGGCTGGCCCTGCCTCTGATCTGGGGGGTCTGATCGGAGGCCGGGTTGGCTGGGGGGAGGGGCCACTGGGGGTTGGGTGGGGCCGATTGGGCTGTCACAGTGCGTGTCATAGTGACTGGTCATTCTGGTTGTTCCGGTCGCTTGGCTTTTATAGATATAGGTTATTGCTCTCACTGTTACTGGCAATTATGGTTGGTCAAATACTATAAGAAAAAATGTTATAGCTCATTTTTTTAAAAAAATGCGTTTTTATTGATTTCAGAGAGGAAAGGAGAGAGATATGGTGAAAGAGAATCATTGACTGGCTGCCTCTTGCTGCCCCTCCCCCCCAATTGAGGATCAAACCCCCAACTCAGACATGTGCCCTGACTGAGAATCGAACTGTGACCTCTTTGCTCATATGTCGATGATTAATCACTGAGCCACACCAGCTGGGCAACTCATTTTTTTAAAAAAAGGAATCTTAGCTCTGACCAGTGTGGTTTAGGTTGTAGGGCATTGTCCTGTGCCCTGAAAGGTTGCTGGTTGGATTCCCATTCAGGGCATATGCCCAGGGGGTGGGCTCAATCCCCAGTAGAGGTGTGCAAGATGTAGCTAAATTGAAGTTTCTCTCTCTCTCCTCTCCCTCCCTTCCTCTCTCTCTAAAAATCTTTTTTAAGAGGAATCTTGAAATTATTTTTAAACTCTGTGTCTTCTTTTAAAGAAATAGGTAATACAACCAAAGTACCTAGAATTGGTATTCTCAAGATAGTAGGACTTCACTTATGTTTCAAATTTAGCAATGAATTGGAGCTCTTAGGGCATTTTCAGGTAGATACATGTCTGCACACACCTCCCACAGTCTTGGGAATGTATATTAGACCCTTTAAATTGTAAGCAAGAGATGTCTCAGCTCACTTGAGGGATTGGGGGACTGGTATGTGGTCAAAATAACAATAATGTCATACTGATACCTGGGTCAAGATCATTGGCTGTATGACTTTATATAAGTCCCCTAGCCCTCCTGAGCCTTGGTTTTCACCACTCACCTCCCTCTAAGACTGATGGGAGCTACATGAACATTGGATGAGCAACGGCATTATTTTAAGCTCCAGGGTGCTATTCATACATGATCAATTATTATGCCTCAGAAGCACGTCTTTTGTGACCGGATAGTATAAATACATTGTCAGATGCAGAAAAGGATACATTACAATGATTTTCAAGTTTATGGTTGAAAAATCAAACAAACACCTTACTTAACCTTCAATTGCAGCCTTTTAAAACTCATAATGTTTTGATGGCAAGTCTCTGAGTTGGAGTCAGGAGCGTGGAACTTGACACTGTGGGCCCAACAGAGTATTCACGATGTTGAACACGGTACCTAATTTCTAACAGGCACTTGAGATAGTGTTGTGGATAAAAGAATAAAACGAACGAATGAGTCAGTGAATGAATTCCCACGGTGCTCTGGGATGCCCCGAGGAAGTGGGCTGACGTTAGGTGGACCCTGTGCACGTTTACAGGCTAATTTCACTGTTGCGGGCATTGCAGGTGCTATAAACCTGTGCTCTGCTCAGAGCTGATTCTTTCGTGTCCTTCCTCTTTGGGACTGAAGTTCAGTGAAGCCCAGAGAACCCCACCCTTAAATAAAGCCTTTAGCATTAGGCATAATAATAGCTGCCAACTGAGCTTTTGCTTTCTGCTTGGCCCAGGGCTATGTTCACTGAAAGATTTTCAGGTTAAGAGTTTGAACTCCGGGGTCAGCCGATCTTGACCTCCAACTGGGTGACTTTGGAGAACTTCCTTAGCTATTCTGAGCCTCCATTTTTCATCTGTAAGTTGAGTGACCCAATAGGACCTACCTCGCTGAGTTACTGTAATTATAAGAATAGTTATTGGGGTAACATTTATTGGTACTTATTACACATCAGGCATTTTCTCACTCCTAACTATTACCCCTAGAATCCATTATGGTAGGTAAATTAAGTCATAAAATATATCCCACCCAATGCAATAAAACTATTTCACTTTGAATGACTTATACATATACCAGTACAAGCATTTTCATTTTTTCTGAATTGTCCCTTAAGTAGACATCTTTGCCTAGGGGATGGTGGGATGGAGGAATACAAGAACAGCTGTGAATCAGCAGGAAATTGTAGCAGAATATTAAAAAAAAAGTACATGTGTTTTAAAAGCAAAGATGACTCACACAATTATCCTTTTGAAGAACTTAGTTGTTCTTTGGTCGATCAATTCAGGAAAGACAGCCTCCTCCCTTTGAAAATCCACAGCCCGTGTTTACATATGAAAGGCGCTGTGTCTGTAGGAAAGAAACCAGCTTTTCTCTGGCCCAGCCGCTCCTGTGCTGTGCGACCGCAGACGGTTTTGCCATCCTGGGATTCTATCCCTCATTCACGTCGTGGAGCCTGGTCTGGGAGTCCCTGGCACGTCGCCCTGTGGATGGGAAACCCCAGCAAACCCTGGGCATGCTCACCAGCAACAGACGGTCACCTCGCTCGCGCGGCTGGTCAGCATCCAGAAGGCCAGGCGGGCCGTCGACCGGCTCATTCATTTTCCAACTGATTCCCGCGGTTGCGCACAGATGTGGCTGCAGAAGCTGAGCTGCAAAGGGTGGGAGACCGGGTGAACAGTAGCTGAGCCGCAAAGATAAACTGAGGTGCAGCCTGGTGCTTGTGCAGGGAGACAAGAGCAGCGGTAGCTTTGGGTCCTTTGAGTCGTGCCCCGGTTCAGGGCGCTGCTGGGTGGCACCGGTTGGGCGGAGGTCCGGAGGGCAGGCCTGCCCCGGGCTTCACTCATTTAACTGAGAAAGTTATTTATTCAGCTTTCTTATTTATGCTTTTTTTTTCCCTTTCTCATGCCCATGCTGCACCCACATTGCTTCTCTGTTTCCTACGTTCCTAATTCATTGGAAAAGAGATTTTTGTTTTTGTTTAAACCACTTGTGTTTGGCTTTACAGAAAAGCACAAAGGGAGTAAAAATTATTCAACTACATAGAAAAGGGCATTTTTTTGTTATTAATTAAAATACAATATTGACATGCAATATTACATTAGTCTCAGGGCCACGCCATATTGATTTGACATTTATATATCTTACGATAAGAATACCAATGGATCAAGAAGATGTGGTGTATAAAAACAATGGAATATTACTAAGCAATAGAAAAGAGTGAAATCCTGCCATTTGTGACAACACGGACAGGCCCAGAGGGTATTATGCTAAGAGAAGCAAGTCAGATAAAGACAATATTGCACGGTTTCACATATGTGTGGAATTAAAGAAAATCAAAACAAACAAGAAAAGGGCACTTTAACATCTTTTTTTAAAAAATGATTATCTTAATTTTATTTATTTTTTTAAAAATATCTTTTTATTGATTTCAGAGAGGAAGGGAGAGGTAGAGATAGAAACATCAATGATGAGAGAGAATCATTGATCAGTTGCCTCCTGCACACCCCCCACTGGAGATCAAGCCCACAACCCTGGCATGTGCCCTTAACCGGAATGGAACCCGAGACCCATCAGTCCGCAGGCTGACGCTCTAACCACTGAGCCAAACCGGCTAAGGCCACTTTTAACATCTCGATGAACATCATTCTCAACTGCTCAGACACCGAATTTACCTAAATTCTGTGCTGTGCATCATAGACCTTTTTCTGCAAAAATAAACATAGGCCAACATTATCTTTGTTAATGACAACATATCCCATTGTGTGGCTGTGCTCTATTTTATGTAACCCTTTGAAGCTTCTGAGGGTTCCGAATGTTTGTAATTCATAATTATTCCAAACTGGGTTTTTGTGCAAACACCCTTGTGTATCTCGCTTTTCACATTGGAGAGAGTCTCCTTCAGATAGGCCCCTAAAAGTGAGGTTTTAGGCATCAGTGCGGACCTATGTGTATCTTATATTTGGTTTTCTATATCCCAGATGCCATCCAGGAAAGGTGACCGTTGAGCAAACCGGCTATGGTGATACCTGCAATTTTTTAAAAAATATATATTTTATTGATTTTTTACAGAGAGGAAGGGAGAGGGATAGAGAGTCAGAAACATCCATGAGAGAGAAACATTGATCAGCTGCCTCCTGCACACTCCCTACTGGGTACATGCCCTTCACCGGACTCGAACCTGGGACCCTTGAGTCCACAGGCCGACACTCTATCCACTGAGCCAAACTGGTTAGGGCATACCTGCAATTTTTAAACTCTCAGTCTCCACTTTAATGTATTCTCCGGGGAGAAAAGGTTAGTTCTTTTGTGAAGTAGAAAAAAAAAGTCTACAAAACAGAAACTAGTTACTTTGCCATGTTGTCCAGCTAATGCTGAAAGAAAACTGTGAACATCCCTTTCAGGAAGTTACCTGTGTTTTTAGCAGCGAAGAGGTAAAATTTTGGCTTAACATTATAATACAGGCACAAATGAGAGGACATATCGGGACAATGTTCCAACCCACTGAACTACCTGGCCAGGGCAAGAAGGGTTTCTTAATTCTGGATTTCCCTCTAGACAAGAGCACCTGAGACAATGCCTACATCCTGGCACAGAGTAGAAGTTCAATACAAAATAATTGAATGAATAAATAAAATGTGACCAAGTGACCAAGTAAAGTGTTCATCGTATCAGTGAGAGGCCATCTAATCCAGTGATGGGGAACCTATGACACGCGTGTCAGAGGTGACACGCGAACTCATTTTTTTGGTTGATTTTTCTTTGTTAAATGGCATTTAAATATATAAAATAAATATCAAAAAATGTAAGTCTTTGTTTTACTATGGTTGCAAATATCAAAAAAGTTCTGTATGTGACACGGCACCAGAGTTAAGTTAGGGTTTTTCAAAATGCTGACAGGCCGAGCTCAAAAGGTTCGCCATCACTGATCTAATCAGCCAGAGTTATTCAGGAACTAGTACTAGGTCACCGATGGGGGCAAGAAGGGACTCTGCACAACCCTTTCCTGGGTTTTTATGTTTTTCCTGAGTAGTGACAGCACACTGGTGGGCAGGGCTGCGTGAGCCCCCTGCCCTGTGTTTCGTTTTGGCTCAGGGGATGGATATTAGAAACAGTGGCCAACATTTTTGAAGTCAACTTTTACCTACGCACCTGGATTTCTGGCTTTTCTTGACCCCATCCAGCCTTCCTAGGCTCTGGCCAAGCCCCAGCCACAGGACCATAGAGGGCTGGGGCGAGGAGCCGCCCGCTCCCTGCCCGCCACAGCGCCCCCTGGCTGCCGGCGCACCTCCCGCCGGCCTGGCCCCGGAGGCGTCCGGATTTGCCACGCCTTTGTGTTTTGCTTTTTTGTTTTAAGTTTGGAATGTGTGTGTTGGAGATCTTGTTATCTTACCTGGATTCCCCCTCAGCAGCTCAAAGAAACGGACTTGCTCTCTCTTGTCCCCATTTCTAAGACCCTCCCTGACAGCCTGCGTTCTGGTCTTTGTCTTCACCAGAGGAGCAGGCGCAACTCTCGCAGCGAACTCTCCTGCGGGTTGACGGCCATCAGAGGCTTTGGGAGACTCTGCTGTGCATGTGGGTGGGGGCGGGGACCTGGGGAGAAGAGGCAGACACCGAGATTATGGAGGGTTATGGCTCAACCTGCGGGTTCCTGGCCAGTCCTGGCTGCCCGGCTAAACCCAGCAAGACATTGACTTGAAATATGTATTTTTGGGGGAGGCGGACAGGGGCAAGAGATAAAATCTTGATTCTACTCTGCTTTGAGGAAATGACTGCTGACTCTCTTTGTATATGTAATTAGACATCAACATAGAGAGAAACATTCTGAACATTTTGTTATTGGAAAAGCAGGCGTTTCCCAATCCCCCTCCTTCCCGAATAACATAGGAATAAATGCCAAACTTCTATTAACGATTCGCTGGTAGTCTAACCGGCTTTATTTTCTCCTCCGACAGTAGGTGTTTAGTGTCAATGTACATTTTTTTTTCTGCCACGAGGCTTCCTGTCCCCAAACTATTAATTTTGTTTTTATGAATAATACAGTATGCCCGGGTTATTATTGAGTTTGATTGTATGCTCGCCTCACGCTCTGCATTTTAATTTACGTGTAACTGCTCAGGAAAAAAAAAATGCAAATCTCTTCTATTCAAATTCAAACAAAAATAAATGGATTTTTTATGGCCTAAAGGATCTTTTCATTACCAAACCATTTATCTTTTCAGGAAGTACATTTATATATCCAATATGCTCTAGTGCTGTCTTTATTTTCTTCCCTTTTTCCGCCTTTAATAAATATGCTGCCTCTTTTCATAGCTCCTGTGAATCTCTGCCGATAGGGGCTGCTTATAGCAGCCTGAGCAAGGCTATAATTAATAGCATGAAACAGAAAGCAGAAGGGTTCATAGAAAACTCAAACATATTAAATCTCCAAAAAAAAAAAAAATCTAAAACTTGGATTGCCATGTTTCAAAGAAAAAGGAAAAACACATGCTGGCCTTAGCAAAACAAAATAATATAAAGGCGGGAGGTGGGGGAGAAATGTGTGTCTGTGAGTCTTGCCGCTGGTGTCTTTAAGAGCCAGATCTCTGCGTTGGCTTCTAACAGGATCTGCTATTAGAAGTTTGGCATTTTGAGCGCCAGGCTGTGTTTTTATTGAACACCGCTTTATTTTTATATCTTGATGGAGGAACCCGGCTCAGAGGGCTCTGCTTCTGGGAGGGGTCGGAAGACACAAACAGCTCCCGGTAGGGGTGGGGTCCACAAAGCACTCTCTGCTAAACGCCGCGGGGCAGCTCCGGGGGCTTGTCCTGCTTCGGGAGGCCCCGGAGTGGGAAACAGGAGGGCGATGGAGTTGACGGCCTTTTCCCTGTTTTTTAGACATTCGCCTTTCTCTGGCAGATTGCACTTTAAAAATCATACGATTGCCTTAAACATGCCCAGACTGTTGACTTTCCCGTTGCATGTTTACGTATTCAATCGGATTTCAGGGCCAACTCAATGGATGCCTTTGTTCTCGCCAGATTAAGTCACACAGATAATCTGGTGTAGTTATGGCTACATTGTTGAGATGGTGCTAATTATAGAGTTTACAGTACTGCCGAGGGGGTGATGTACATGGTCATTTTGAAGGAGGAAAAAGTCATATGCCCAGCTCAGAAATGTATGGTCTCTCTGACTCTCTCCCTAAAGGCCCATTTCAAGACGGGAGATCACAGAATGGGTTACTTAGGAATTCCTAAAGCCCCGCCCGCCTGCGGACAGGCAGCCTGTGTGGGATCCTCAGTGATCCGGGGGGTTGGGGCAGAGCCGAGTTGTGATCTCACAGCAGTGTGCACGCTGTGGCTCTGACAGAGCAAAGGGAGGGGGGCTGAGACCTCCCCACACAAACCGGCCCTTTGCACGGAAGGTTTCCCAATGAAAGGAAGAGGGGCTGCTTTCCTATCTTCCTTCCTTCCTTCCTTCCTTCCTTCCTTCCTTCCTTCCTTCCTTCCTTCCTTCCTTCCTTCCTTCTTTTCTTTTCTTTTTTAAAATTAATTTCAGGGAGAGACAGAAGAGATAGAAACATCAATGATGAGAGAGAATCATTGATCGGCTGTCCCCAGCACACCCCCTACTGGGGATCGAACCCAAAACCCGGGCATGTGCCCTAGACCGGAATTGAACTATGACCTCCTGGTTCATAGGTCGATGCTCAACCACTGAGCCTTGACAGCCGGTCAAAAGGCTGCTTTTGGACGAGCTACCACTAGCCAGCCAGGAACAGAGCAACCCAGACCACATCTGACAGCGAACTCCTTAAGAGACAAAAATAAATCAGGGTTTCGGGAGGTGCTGTCCTTCAATGCCCTGTTTCCTATTCGGAGAAATGATGGGGTTTGGATGGGAGGGGAGATGGGATGTTTAAGCAAATGTTTACTAAGGTGACTCCTTTCCACATCCTTGGGGATTGGCCCTTCACATCGTGTCCTCCATTTCATGATTTATTTGGGCAATTCCTGAGCTGGGGGCCAAGGGAGAGATCAAGGTCTTGGCACCTTGAACGAAAACAAATAGTACACCGGAAAATATTTAGCAGATGAAAATGCAGAACACAGAAAAATAGACGGAGGACTATTCTGAAGAAACAGTGTGGTTCTGACTAGGACGTGATAAGATACTGAATGTGAGACGCAGCTCAGGTAGGGAACGTGTGTAATTCTTATCTATGAATCACCTGTCACTCAGGCGACTAGATGAGGTGGATAGACAAATGCAGGAGAGAACAGACACGAGGATCACAATGCCAAGGGCAGCTTTCTTGTTTAATGTGTCAAAACATAGGAACACAGCCCTATTCGGTTTGGCTCAGTGGATAGAGCGTCAGCCTGCGGACCTAAGGGTCCCAGGTTCGATTCTGGTCAAGGGCACATGCCTGGGTTTCAGGCTCGGTCCAACGTGCAGGAAGCAGCCAATCAATGATTCCTTCTCATCATTGATTTTTCTATCTCTCTCTTCCTCTCTGAAACCAATAAAAATATATAAAAAAAACCCCAAAACAAAAAAAACATAGGAATACACATTACTAATACACATAAGAAATTATGCTTAAAAAATATTGGGTGCAACATATGAACAGGATCCTGGATCAGATTAAAGTTTTTCCTGTAAAGGACATTAATTGAACAAAGGCAAAATTTGCATAAGTTTGTGGATTAAATAATGGTACTGTATCCATGTTCATTTCTGGAGTTTTATAATTATGCTGTGATTATGGAAGAGAATTTTATTTTTAAACAAAACATACGTACTCAAAAAGGGGACAAAAGTGGAAACGTGGGAAGAGAGTTAACTTAAAAAAGTTTTTTTCTTGGTATTGATTTCAGAGAGGAAGGGAGAGGGAGAAAGAGGTAGAAACATCAATGATGAGAGTGAATCATTGATCGGCTGCTTCCTGCATGCCCCCTACTGGGGATCGAGCCTGCAGCCCAGGCATGTGCCCTGACAGGGAATTGATCCATGACCTCCTGGTTCATAGGTCGACATTCAACCACTGAGCCACACCGGTCAGGGGAGAGTTAACTTTTGCTTTTTGCCACATTTCCAGAAATTGTCCATTGTCGGTGACCTGCTCTACTGTTTAAGATCCCTGGCAAATTAATGACACACTTACTGTGCACCTCCATTCCCTCAGCTATAAAATGGGTTTAGTGCTATTTCATTTCAGTTAGTTGCAAGGATTAAAGGAGATAACGTCGATAGAGCATGCAGCTAGCACCTGGCTCTCAAGACAGCTATCAGAAGTCGTCTAGTATGTGGTCACGGTTATGCTTACAATGAGTTCTAGGCTTCCTTTCTGATGAGCTGGCTTTTATTGTTTGGCAATACCTTAAACTAGAATGGCTTGCTTGTCAATCTCTGTGCCTGGGGAATGCTCGTGTGCATTAGAAAACACAGCGTTTAGAGGTTGGCCTGAATTCCTACCCAGGTGAACACCTTCATGGTTACATGCAGCCTATATTCTTTCCTCGTAGAAAACAAGTTTGAAGAGCATAAAAAATGTGGGCTTGAAAGAGGAAAGCTCTGCTGGCCAGGGCGAGTAGCTGTTGGCTTTTATGTGTAAGGAAAAAGGGAAATTTGTTTTAAAATAGTCCCTCAGTAACAGTAATAACAGCCCGCAGTGTGGGAGCAGTAGGCCCAGATTCCTAACCTGCTACTGCAAGGCTTCTCCAGCGGTAAGTTCTACAAGTCCTGTAGGTTTTACACTTCCAACTCATTTTCTTTTTTAAAATATGTTTTTATTGATTTCAGAGAGGAAGGGAGAGGGAGATAGAAACATCGATGATGACAGAAAAATCATTAATCAGCTGCCTCCTGCACGCCCCCTACTGGGGATTGAACCCGCAACCCGGACATGTGCCCTTGACCGAATCGAACCTGGGACCCTTCAGTCCGCAGGCCGACGCTCTATCCACTGAGCAAACCAGCTAGGGCGCTCAACTCATTTTCTACAACCTATATTTTTGGGGCAACGAGAAGGGGGAAAGAGCTTGATGAGACAGTGAAAATATTCCAAGTCTCATTTTAGCCGTTACTTTTTGCTTCCTTTCTTTTGATCATAAAGATGTTATATGTTCCGAGTAGAAAACTGGGCCAGTTCTATAACCAGCAGCAGAAAGCAGAACAGGAAAAGTCTCCACAACCCTCCACCCAGAAGTGTCAACATTTGGGGCAGTTTGTTGCAACCAATCAACTCACCAGTTTTCTGAGCAGCTACTTATCCGCTTGTACTCACAGTGTCATTTGAGGACAGAAGTGGCACCCTGTTCCCTTTTGTTCCGTGTGTACATCTCCACAACCGTACTTGAGGCAACTGGATTATCGGGTGATATGAAAAGCTGCTTCGCCGAGAGGGACAGATAAGGCCTTGATAAGGCTATTAACGAGCCTGGGCCTGATTATGAACAAAGACTTAAAAGGACCTAAGTGCCAGGAGAGCTAACCAATAGTACAATCGCTGTTGAGAGTGTGGACTTTAGAGTCACCAGCCCTCAGGAGTCCCGCTGTCATCATTTGCGAGCTGTGTGACAGTGAGCAAACTAGTTCGAGTTTGGAAGCCTCGGCTTTTTGATCTGTAAATGGGATGATAATGGCATCTGCCTAAAAGGTGACAAAAGAATTAAATGAGAAAATGAGTGTGCAATAGCCCCAAGGAAGGACCCACGGTGCCAGGTGGGTACTGGAAGGGTCAGGAGAATCACTTTGTAAAGTATATGGCTATCTAACCACTATGCTGTACACCTGAAACCAATGCAAAATAATATTGCATGTCAACTGCAATGGAAAAATAAAATTAAAAAAAGGAAAGGGTCACCACTGTTTGTATTATTATTTTTAAAAAAATATTTTTATTGATTTCAGAGAAGAAGGGAGAGGGAGGGAGAGAGATAGAAACATCATGGATGAGAGAGAATCATGGCTTGGCCGCCTCCTGCACGCCCCCTAGTGGGGATCGAGCTTGCGACCCAGGCATGTGCCCTTAACCGGAATCGACCCGGGACCCTTCACTCCACAGGCCGAAGCTCTATCCACTGAGCTAAACCGGCCAGGGCTATTATTATTATTTCACAGTTTTGGAGAATGGTTTGGGTGGAGTAGGAAGGATATCAACATTCCCATTGTAGAATTTAAGGCTGCAAATTGGTAAAGCATGAGGCCAAATTGCATTTGCAGACATGTAGTGTTTGGTTTACCAAGTATTTAAACATTGTTGAAATGAGGTAGATTATTCAGACACAGTCAGATATTCCCTAGCAAAATAGGATAATCAGACAACTTTGAGTTCACATCCCCTGCCATGGCAACAGTAGCTAAGTAACAACGACATGCCTTTGGTTGGCATGAACTTTGCTAGAATCCCTTATTCTTCAGGATCTTCCCCAATTCTTTGGCACGTGAGTTTGAGACTCGGGTTAAACCTCTTTCAACAATACTTGCACTGAGGGTGATTCCTAAAGGAGGAATTTCTGGTACCACTCGAGGCACATTTTCAGGGTGGTCTGTGGTTCTTCAGTGTCTCCAGGACTCCGAGCAGAAACTCTGAGTGTGTATCAGAATGCCCTGGGGGGCCTGGTGCAGAACAGGGCGCTGCGCCCCACCCCAGAGCTTCAGCGCCAGTAGGTCTAGGGTGGGGCCTGAGCATTTGCATTTCTGCCAAGTTCCCAGAAATGCTGCTCCTCTGGGACCCACACTCTGAGATGCAGGGACCTGTACAGAGGGGAACATATGTATACATATATATGTATGTGTATGTGTATAGATGTGTGTATATGTATATATATATATATATATATATATATATATATATATATATATATATATATATCTTTATTTGGCTTTATTTGCAAAAGTGATATTTGCTTACCTTAAAATAAAATGCAGATAATGCAGAAAGGTACAAAATAGAAAGTGAAAATCTATAGTTTTCCTACTAAATAATTATAGTCAATAGTTTACTTCTCCCCTTTGAGAAGAATTAAGAAAAAAAACTTGATACAAATTGTTTATTCCTTTATCAGCTGATGTGATAGAGACCAGAGCAGACCCTTGACGAGCTGTGGAGTGAGTGGTGTTTCTCTTCTAGGCTGGTTGGAAGTGATAAGTAATTGAGCAGCGGACCGTTCTGAAGCCCCAGGAGAGGTACAGGGGGGCTACCAGAGTGAGCCTCACCCCCAGGAGAGGTACAATGGACACTCATAGAGCGAGACTCGCCCTACCTGGCCTGTGCTTGATCAGCTCACTTGGTCCCCAGAACAGTTCAATAGGGGAGGCGCTAGTTACTCTTCTTCGTTTATAGATGAAACAGAAGCTTAACGAGGTCAGTGACTCAGGCACAGCCACATGGCTAGTGGCAGTGGAGCTGGGATTTGAACGTGAGCAGCCTTCAAATAATAATGCTACCTGCTCCTCTCCCCACCCACTCACTGCCTACCTTTGCCGGGTGGCACGCACTGATAGTCCTTGTGATGCCAAGCGCCCGGCTAAAGGCTGGGGAATGCGGAGATCTCAAGGTGTAAGCCTGGCAGAGTGGTTCCACCCCCTGGTTGTCGTCATGCATTCCCTATGGACCGTTTCACCAGGAAAAGACACATGCACATCTTTGGTGAATAGTTTCTGGGGTTTCATAGACTAACTCCTGCCTCTCGAAAGTTAAGGACACTTGATCTCCTAATGCAGCGATTTTCAACCTGTGGGTCGTGATCCCTTTGGAAGCCGAACAACCCTTTCACAGGGGTTGCCTAAGACCATCGGAAAAAACATATATAATTACATATTGTTTTTGTGATTAATCACTATGCTTTAATTATGTTCCATTTGTAACAATGAAAATACATCCTGCATATCAGATATTTACATTACGATTCATAACAGTAGCAAAATTACAGTTATGAAGTAGCAACATAAATAATTTTATGGATGGGGGCCACCACAACATGAGGAACTGTATTAAAGGGTCGTGGCATTAGGAAGGTTGAGAACGACTGTCCGAATGCAATCCCCAAATTCTATCGGAGGGGCTTGTGACTTGTGCATGAGACTTAGCGGAGGCACCAATTCTTTAGTGCCTTACGCTGTTTGAGAGATCATCTTGGCCTCCGTGTTCTCATTTCTAATATATGGAATCATTAGACTCAGGGCTGTGCGTCTGGGCGGTCACACAGGGCCCCACACTCAGAGGGGCTCACACTCGGCTTCATGCTCTGCTGTCACCACCATGAAATTCTAAATAACTTTTGAACAAAGGACCTCAAATGTTCATTTTGCATTATCCCCATAAATTATGTAGCTGGCCCTTCCTAGACATTATGGCACCCGAATGAGACCCCCCCCCCTTCCTTAGAGGACTGGACACTTGAAAAAATAAGTATGGGGCAGGGTTTAAAATTCTCTTTTAGCCCTGGGTTCGATTCCAGTCAAGGGCAGGTACCTCGGTTGCAGGCTCAATACTGGGCCCTGGTTGGGGTGTGTGTGGGAGGCAACCAATCGATGTGTCTCTCTTCCATCGATGTTTCTCTCTCTCTGTCTCTCCCTTCTCTCTAAAAATCAATGCAAAAATATCTTTGGGTGAGGATTAACAACAACAAAAAAGTGTACTTACTGATTTGAGAGAGAGAGAGAGAGAGAGAGAGAGAGAGAGGAGACATAGATTTGTTGTTCCACTTATTTATGCATTCATTGGTTGTTTCTTGTATATACTCTAACCGAGGATCGAACCTGCAACCTTGGCATACCGGGATGATGCTCTAACCAACTGAGCTATTGGGCCATGCCCGGGGCAGGTATGACTTCATATCACCCTCCCAATGACCTGGTGTGATTGGTTCTAGTTTTACCCACATCTTATAGATAGGGAAAGCATTTTGTAAATGCAGTCAACGCTTGAAATATCTAGTGTGTGGTCATTAGTGAGCCTCACTAGTGAGTTATGAGTCTAGAATTTTGCCTATTTGTATAAATTCCCCATCTATTTTAAACACACACAAAAGTGGAATCTCTGGGGACCTTGCCCAGCTGTGCAGATATTTTTATTCTGAAAACACTGAGTTGTTATCTGAAACGTCCTAGTGCTAATTCAGGAGGCCTTTGGATCTTGACTCATCTACTCATCACGGCTGAGCCCAGCTCCCAGGAAAAGGGAATGTGATTGGAATCCCCTGAACTGAGCTGGACTGTGACTGCAGGCAGTCCTCCGGGTCATAAAGAGGGTGTGGCGTGTCTGAGGGGTAGGGCGGGCGCAGGCCCAGTGGCTCCACACAGCTGGAAGCAGGTGCCTGAGGGCGCGGAGCCTGTCCTTTCAGCAGCAGCGGGGACACTGCATTTATGCCACGTTCTGTGAGGGGTCCAGTGCATCAGGCCGGATTTTAGTAATTCAATTTCACTTTTACAAGCCGTTCAACCCGGGTCAGTTCACTCCTTAGATATCTGTGCATTACTGAACTGTGATCATTTAAAATCAATACGGACCACCAGCTCAAAGGAGAACTGAAAGTTTTATATTTTCGTACTGAAAAAAAACAATTGTGAAACCTTTAAATGCTACTTTTCCTAATTAGTCTTTGCTACTAAAATACCTTTCCCAGTTCTCTGTGCTGAATGATATATTGTCCCATCACTGCTTGATTAAAAAGGGAAGAAGTTCTTTGAAAGCCATCAGAACTGAAATGATGTCTGTCACCGTACGCTCCTGCCGGGGAGCTTTTCACCTTTCTCACTACACGAATTTGTGCGGGTGTTCTTTCCGGGTGTTCTTTCCGGGTGTCTTTCCGGGTGTTCTTTCCGGGTGTTCTTTCCTTTCTGTGGGAACTCTCTGTGGCCCTCCCTCCCTCTCTCCCTTCCTTCTGGCTAAAAAAAGTTAACTGGTGTCTTACTTTTATATGATATTATGTTGTTTACTACTTACTTTTGAGTATGAGCTGGCCTCCTCTCATGAGTAACTCATTAATAATAGTAACACACTGCATTTAAAAATATATCTAAATATTATAATGCGGAGCTTGATTGCATTAAGTATAATTTGCAGGCTGCAAATTGAAATAAAATTCCTGAGTGTGTTTTTAAACACCTAAGTGCTGCCCAGCCGGCGTGGCTCAGTGGTTGAGCGTTGACGTATGAACCAGGAGGTCATGGTTTGATTCCCAGTCAGGGCACGTGCCCGGATTGCAGACTTGATCCCCAGTCAGGATTGTGGAGGAGGCAGCCAATTAATAGTTCTCTCTCATCACTGATGTTTCTATCTCTCTCTCCTTTTCCCTTCCTCTCCGAAATCAATAAATAAAAAATATAAACAAAACAATACCACCGAAGTGCTGGGCTGTGGGACAGGCACTGTGAACACTGAGCTGATGAAAATAAAGTTTGAAAAATTATTACTTGGTTCTTCACATTTATTGAGGTTCTGTACTAATAACTTTATTTTTTATTTTAATTTTAAATACATCACTTTTTAAAAATATATTTTTTATTGATTTCAGAGAGGAAGGAAGAGGGTGAGAGATAGAAACATCAATAATGAGAATCATTGATCAGCTGCCTCCTGCACAATCCCCACATGGGATGGAGCCCACAACTGGGGCATGTGCCCTGACCAGGAATTGAACAATGACCTCCTGGTTCATAGGTCAATACTGCACCACACTGGCCAGGCACTGTACTAAGAACTTTAAATAAATGTTTCATTTAATTCTCACAGCCATCCAAGGAAATAATATTATTATGCCTTTATTAGCCCCAAGAAAAGGCCAGAGAGATTAAATAACTTGCCCAAGGACACACAGCTTATTAAATGGCAGTGCAGGATATATAACCAGATCTATCTGACTGCAAAGCAAGATCACTTATAACCCACTTGCATTCTAGGAGCCCTGTTTGTTGAGTTGAGAAGAAAAACTAAGAAGATTAAGGCATTCACAGGGCCTACTGTTTTAGTTGACATATCTCTTCCTTTCCTTACAAATAAAGCTAAAGTGTGATGTCTTTTGATTTGATTCTGCTTCTTTTGGTCTCCAAAGAATGAAGACTCACATGTTTCTAAGCACTTCAGCTGTCAGGTTTAAGCTGTCTTTTGTTTGGATTTCAACTGAAGCCGAACAAGCCACGTAGATGAGTGCAGGTCACTTTTCCGAGACTCAGTTTCCCAACTTGAAAACAGGGATAATGACACTGACCTCCTCAATGACATAATGAGGATTCTGTGAGAAGATTCACTAGACACAGGTAGAAACTGGCCTTATTAAGTTCATGCACTCTGCTTGATGATTGAAATTCCTCTTAAAAGTTAGACAAATTTTATAATTAGGAAATAGACTTCTCCTTCAAAAAATATTTTTATTGATTTCAGAGAAGAAGGGAGATGAAGAGAGAGATAGAAACATCAATGATGAGAGAGAATCATTGATCAGCTGCCTCCTGCATGCCTCACACTGGGATCAAGCCAGTAACCTAAGCATATGCCCTGAACAGGAATCAAACCATGACCTCCTGATTCATAGGTCGATGCTCAACCTCCCAGCCATATCGGCTGGGCTAAAACACTTTATTTTTTTAAGAGAAATTTTAGGTTCACAGCAAAATTGAGTGAAAGCTAGAGTTTCTATCTGTCCCCTGGCCCCCACACAAGCGCAGCCTCCCACTGTCAGCATCCCCACCAGAGTGGTACATAAGGGATGAATCTACACTGACATCATCTTTTCACCCAACATCCGCAGTTGACCTTAGAGTTCACTGTTGGTGTTGTACATATTATGGGTTTGGACAAATGTAAGATGACATATACTCACTGTTATGGCGTCCTCTGTGTCTGAGATTCATCCCTTTTCTTCTATATCACATCTATATTTTAAAAATAGATTTTAAAAAGTCCTAGATTTTGGGTTGTAGAATCTTATATTCTTTGAAATTGAAAGAAGAAATGGACTATCAAGAAGTAATTGGAAAATAAAATTTGGAGTGAATAGGTAAGGAAGAGGTGAGCCAACTTGAGAGAAGTGAATGAGGAAAATCACGGAGGTGAGCTTGGCCTGGCATCTGCAGTAGTGAAGTGTAGTTTCTGAAATAAAAAGGTAGAGAACCAAGATGGCGGCATAGGTTAACGCCGGAGTTTGCTGCTTTGAACAACTACTTCAAAAGTAAAACTAAAAGACGGAAGGGACATCACCCAGAACCACAGGAACGCTGGCTGAGTGGAAGTCCTACAACTAGGAGGAAAGAGAAACGCATACGGACACTCAGAGGAGGCGCAGTGCTGAAGTCAAATTCTGAGGTGCGGAATGCGTGGAGCAGGCTGGCAGCGAGGGCGCGGTTGGCGTTTTCAATCGGGAGGGAGTCGCAGACTCTGAGCTCCAGATACAGGCGAGTCTTTAAGGACCCAGACTCAAACGGGAGAAGCGGGACTGTCTGGCTTCGGTCAGAGCAAGTGCAGCTTTCTCTCCCAGCTTTGCAGCGGGTGCTGGGACTCAGAGAGGCAGAGCCCCTGGGCACAGGACTGAGAGCCGCCATAACTGCTCTTTCCGGCCCACCCTGTTGATCCTGTGCGACCTGCCCTACCCCGCCCAAGCCCTGCACAGAGGCATTTGCTGGATAGCCTCAGGCAAAGGCTAGATTAGCACCTCCCTAGAGGACAGAAGTTCTCTCACTGCTGACACAGCTGATTCTCATAGCCACTTGGCCTGGAGGTCAAACCCTCCCTGGGATTAGCTACAACAATCAAGGTTTAACTATAAGACTGTGAACAAAGACCACTAGGGGGTGCACCAAGGAAGCATAACAAAATGCGGAGACAAAGAAACAGGACAAAATTGTCAAAGGAAGATATAGAGTTCAGAACCACACTTTTAAGGTCTCTCAAGAACTGTTTAGAAGCCGCCGATAAACTTAATGAGATCTACAAGAAAACTAATGAGACCCTCGATCTTATATTGGGGAACCAACTAGAAATTAAGCATACACGGACTGAAATAACGAATATTATACAGACTCCCGACAGCAGACCAGAGGAGCGCAAGAATCAAGTCAATGATTTGAAATGCGAGGAAGCAAAAAACACCCAACGGGAAAAGCAAAATGAAAAAAGAATCCAAAAATTCGAGGATAGTGTAAGGAGCCTCTGGGACAGCTTGAAGCATAACAACATCAGAATTATAGGGGTGCCAGAAGATGAGAGAGAGCAAGATATTGAAAACCTATTTGAAGAAATAATGACAGAAAACTTCCCCCACCTGGTGAAAGAAATGGACTTACAGGTCCAAGAAGCGCGGAGAACCCCAAACAAAAGGAATCCAAAGAGGACCACACCAAGACACATCATAATTAAAATGCCAAGAGCAAAAGACAAAGAGAGAATCTTAAAAGCAGCAAGAGAAAGAAACCGAGTTACCTACAAGGGAATACCCATACGACTGTCAGCTGATTTCTCAACAGAAACTTTGCAGGCCAGAAGGGAATGGCAAGAAATATTCAAAGTGATGAATACCAAGAACCTACAACCAAGATTACTTTATCTAGCAAAGCTATCATTCAGAATTGAAGGTCAGATAAAGAGCTTCACAGATAAGGAAAAGCTAAAGGAGTTCATCACCACCAAACCAGGATTATATGAAATGCTGAAAGGTATCCTTTAAGAAGAGGAAGAGGAAGAAAAAGGTAGAGATACAAATTATGAACAACAAATATGCATCTATCAACAAGTGAATCTAAGAATCAAGTGAATAAATAATCTGATGAACAGAATGAACTGGTGATTATAATAGAATCAGGGACATAGAAAGGGAATGGACTGACTATTCTTGCGGGGGAAAGGGGTGTGGGAGATTCGGGAAGAGACTGGAAAAAAATCGTGCACCTATGGATGAGGACAGTGGGTGGGGAGTGAGGGTGGAGGGTGGGGCGGGAACTGGGAGGAGGGGAGTTATGGGGGGGAAAAAAGAGGAACAAATGTAATAATCTGAACAATAAAGATTTAATTTTAAAAAAAATGAAATAAAAAGGTAGTGTAGCCCTGGCCAGTTTGTCTCAGTGGATAGAGCATCGGCCTGTAGACCAAAGGGCCCTGGATTCCATTCTGGACAAGGATGCGTACCTCAGTTGGGGGAAGCAACCAATCGATGTGTCTTTCTCACGTCGATGTTTCTCTCTCCCTGTCTCTCCCCATCCTGTCCACTCTCTAAAAATCAATGGAGCCCTAACAGGTTTTGCTCAGTGGATAGAGTGCTGGTCTTTGGACTGAAAAGTCCCAGCTTCAATTCCGGTCAAGGGCATGTACCTTGGTTGCAGGCACATCCCCAGTAGGGAGTGTGCAGGAGGCAGCTGATTGATGTTTCTCTCTCATCGATGTTTCTAACTCTCTATCCCTCTCCCTTCCTCTCTGTAAAAATCAGTAAAATGTATTTTTAAAAAATCAATGGATAAACATCGTCAGGTAAGAATTAATACCAACAACAACAAAAAACAGGTTATCGGGGATCTTAAACACCATGGTTTGGGAAGTAGGAATCAATTGAAAGTTCATGATTCAATCAGTATTTTAGGTAGAATCACTTGGGGATTTACTACTGACTGTTTACATATTTACTGTGTGTCAGCCACACAGTAAAGTAATTTGAGGAAACAGTGATGAGTCAAAGCCGACCTGGTGTCTGTGGTAGGCAGCATTGAAGATGGTGTCAGTGATCCACACCTCCCGGTACTCACACCCTTGGCTGTGAGCTGAACCCAGTGACTCAAAAGAATATGACAAAAGTGAGGGTGTCATTTCGAGGGTTAGGATACACAAGGACTGTGACTTCCATCTTGCTCACCCGCTGCTGCTCTTTCTCGTGTATGCATTTGCCCTGAGGAAAGCCAGACGCCATGGAGAGGCTTGCTTGGCAGGAAGAGAGCAAGGTCAGCAGCCAATAGCCAGAGAGGAACTGTGTCCCTCAGTCCCACAGCCCATGAGGAACTGAGTCCTGCCAACAGCCACGTGAGTGAGGTGGAGCTGGATCCTTCCCAGCTGAGCCACAGATGATTGTACCTTGAGCTAGAGGCATCCACTTAACAGCACAACCAGATCCCTGACCCACTGCCATACCAACAGCCATAATAACTGCTTCCGGTTTTAAGCTGCTATGTGTGGGGATAATTTGTTACTCGGCAATGGAGAGCTAATACAGGCTCTGCCCTCAGGCAACTTACAGCTTCGTGGGGGTAGAAGATGTCAGTTAACTATGATACCAATTAGGGTGATGTTACAGCTATGCCAGGTGCATGAAATTAACAGACCACACACTGGAGCAGCCTGATTTTGTCCGAGGAGCCAGGCTTTCCTGGGAAATGATGGCTAAGCTGGGATTTGAAGAGTACATTGCATTAACTCAGTGGTCTGGGATGGGCAGAGCATTTCTGGCAACAGGAACAGCACGTGCAAATGTCTGGTGAGAGGAGGAAGCACTAGTGAGGCTGGAACCCAGATGAAGAGGGGGTGGCAGGGCTTAGATCCCCTAAAATCTTATAGGTCATGCTAAGGGATTTGGGCTTTATCTTCAGCCCAGTGAGAAGTGTTCTAGCAGGGGGGGCGGCGTGATCAGATTTTCCATTTTAAAAGCTTTCTTCGGCGGTGGAGTAGGGAAAATGGATGGTGTGAAGATGAGAGTGGAAGCAGGGACCAGTTAGGAAGTTCCTACAATTGTGCAATCTAGGAAGGTGGACTGGATGGGTGTCAGTGGGAGCTGAAGATATGTGGACAGTCTTTGGGGATTCCTAAAAACAAATTTGGTGAGTGTTATTGATGGTTTTGAGAAGGAGGGTGACAGGAAAGGAGGTATCAAGACTGACTCATACTGTTTGTAACAGGGGAAGCAGGAGAGACTGGAAGAGGAGAAGCTATTCAACTATTTAGGTAAGAGGTCAAGAAGATGCTAAATTGATGACAGAAGGACTGGCAGAGAGATGCCCAGGATATTGCAGAAAAAACCCAATAGGATTTAGAAGTGGATTGGCTGGGTGAAGGCCTTATGGGAAAAGGAAGGATTTAGAAGGATATCAGCCCAAGTGTTTTTGATGTCTCTGTGTGGAATATGTTGAGTGTGATTATGGATACATATCACACGAAATACCCTCAACTCTGTCCATGTATGCAGAAGTGGGCTGGTTTGTGAATGGTTGGAGAGAAGCAGCATAAAAAGAGAATAATAGAGCTTTTCATTATAAAATATTATTATTAAAGCCAACAGAAAAAATGTTGTTTTAATGAACCCATTAGACACATGTTGGGACTTATTGCAGCCATAGAAATGGCTGAGCTGCGTGATGGAAAACCGTGTTCCCACTTGAACAGGGTTATGCTGATTTCACTTCAGTTAGAACTGTAAGTCCAAATGGGTTTGAACGAAACTAAATGATCTTCATTTAGGAGAACCCATGTGCACCAATTACACTTCTACAGATAAGGAATCAAAGAAGATATATACACACATATATATTTAATATGTAATATTCCAATATCTAATATAGGATATAATTACTATGCTGTATAATGGTATAGATAAATAAATTAAGGGGAATATGTAATATTATAAATGAATTATACTAATTTACACACATATTTATTATTAAAACTAGGAATAAAGTTTAGCCCAACCGGTGTAGCTCAGTGATTGAGTGTGGACCTATGAACCAGGAGGTCACGGTTTGATTCCTGGTTAGGGCACATGCCTGGATTGCATGCTCGAGCCTCAATAGGAGGCATACAGGAGGCAACCAATTAATGATTCTCTCTCATCATTGATGTTTCTATCTCTCCCTCTCTCTTCCTCTCTGAAATA
Organism: Myotis daubentonii; assembly: GCF_963259705.1. Lineage (NCBI taxonomy): Eukaryota > Metazoa > Chordata > Mammalia > Chiroptera > Vespertilionidae > Myotis > Myotis daubentonii. Next base: position 9,909,916 of record NC_081847.1, on the reverse strand, counting down.
CAAAGATATATTAAAAAAAAACAATCCCAATTTTAATTTATATATTAATGTATTTTATTTTATTTTTAAATATTTTATTGATTTTAGAGAGGAAGGGAGAGGGAGAGAGAGATAGGAACATCAATGATGAGAGAAAATCATTCATTGGCTGCCTCCTAAAGACCTCCTACTGAGGATCAAGCCTTCAACCCAGGCATGTGCTCTGACCGGGAATTGAACCGTGACCTCCTGGTTCATAGGTCGATGCTCATCCACTCAGCCACTGTGGCCGGGCTATATTAATGTATTTTAAATAAAGGATGTAACATACATAAATATATGTCCTCCCTTAATTTGTCTTCAAATCTTTGATAATCATTCACCCCATTTGACATCTTTGAGCCGATTAGTGCCACATACTACACCGTGGTGTCATGTCATGTGTCACGCTGTAGAATTTTGTTGTCTAATGAATAATCCCATCCACCCACAGAGCATTTAATCTGGTCAAGATTAAGGACCTATTTACATGCACAGATGAATTTAAGCAAAGAGGCCCATGTGCATTTCCACTCATCCCTTTCCACTTTAATTCACACAAATTAGGCTTGTAAATATTGGACAACTTTAACAACAAATGAAGGCCCTCCGCCCTGTTTTTTGAGGTGAGGACAACACCGAACAGGACACACCACTGCAATTGTCTCCTAAGTGGTTTCTCTGCTCCTCTCCTGTCCTCCCAGGATCTAACCTGGAGGTCACAGGCACCTTTACAAAAAGGCAATCAATCATGTGACTGTCTTCAGACCTTCTACAGCAGCTTCCCAATCTCACTTGAAACAAAATCCAATCGTGTTATCACCTCTTTCCTCTCTGCCCTTACTCATGGTCAAAGCACACCAGCTTCGGTTCCATCCCTTTCCCATGCCAAGCCCGCTCCTGCCTCGGGGCCTTTGCAATTGCTGTTCCCTCTGCCAGGGACGTGCTTTCCCTCGAGTTCCCCATGGCTGGCCTCTCCCCATTCAAGTCTAGGTTCAAATGAAATCTTATTTGAAAACTTCTCCCTACCTCTCAGGCCCCCTCTCCCATTATTCCATTTTATGACCATAGGAGCGCTGCTCTCATTTCCTGAAATTCTCTTTTTAGCTGTGCGAGTTAACTGGCTTTTGCTGTCACTTTCACTTGGGTGCCAACACGGCCCTGTTCAGTCTCCTTCATTGCTTGGCACTTAGTAGGTGCTCAACATTGTTTGAAATCCACTTGTTGAATGGATTGGCCCAAGTCACTGTGACTGATGACGGCTACTTTGGGAGCATCCTAGTGACCATCCTGCTAGCAATCCTTTAACACATTCAGATTCATTACTACAGGCAGGCCCCGCGCAATACAAACAGAACCATGTGGTGATTGGCGGCTCAGCTCATGAGTCAGTGGGCTTGGCAGGGCAGCACTACCTACACATTCTGTGAGGCGCGGCATTGCACACCCACCTCCTCCCCGGGCACAGGATAACTATTTTCAAATAGCTCTACTGAGACGCAACTCACATGCCACACAGCTCACCTATCTAAAGTACATGGTCCCCTAGTTTTTAGTAGATCCACAGAGCTGTGCAACCATCCCACTATCTCTTTCCAGAGCATTTTCACCCCCCCCCCCACACCCCTTACTCATTAGCCTCACACCCCCCACCCCGCATCCCACCTCCTTCTAATCCTAGGAAACCACTCGCCTCCTTTCTGTCCCTATGGATTTGCCTATTCTGCAACTGAGATTTGTCCAGTAGACAAACGTGTGCTCCTTTGTGACCACTTCTTTCACTTGGCGTAAGGTGCTCAAGGTCCATCCATGTTGTAGCGTGCAGCCGCACTTCATCCCTTTGTATTGCCAAGGATTCCATTTTATTTATCATTCACCCATTGAGGAACATTAGGGTTATTCCCCCCCCTTTTCTCAAAAATACATTTTTATTGATTTCAGAGAGGAAGGGAGAGGGAGAGAGAGATAGAAACATCAATGATGAGAATCATTGATCGGCTGCCTCCTGCACACTCCACACTGGGGATCGAGTCCGCAATCCAGGCATGTGCCCTTGACTGGGAATGGAACCCGGGGCCCTTCAGTCCCCAGGCCAATGCTCTATCCACTGAGCAAAACCAGCCAGGGCTCTCCCCCCACTTTTTTTTTTTTTTTTTTTTGGCTGTCAGGAAAATGTGCTTTCAATGATCTGGGGAATATACCCAGGAATGGAAATGCTAACACTATGTGTATCCTTTTGAGGAACTGCCAGACTCTTTTCCAGAGTAACTACACCCTGTTACAGCAGTGCGCTGGCTCTGAGAGCCAGACCAGGCTGCCAGCAACACGCATGTCCCTGTGCAAGACCCCGGGTGGTCAGAGGAGGCTGGCGAGGGAGGGCTGGGATGGGGAGTGATGATCCCTACAGACAAAAAACCCAGCTTGCTGTAATGGGAATGGGGAGTGGATATAACAAAGAGTTTCCCTCTTTGTGGTCTGGGGAGGATTTTAGTGGTACAGGGACAAGGCATTGATCCCACAGAATCCCAACGTGAGAACACAGCGCCCTTCTCATTGTCTGGCCCATCTTATGATTGCTCAAAGAAGGAAGTCTCAGTGCGAGGCGAATATGTCTTTTACCCCTCTGTGATACTGCAGATCTCCCTTTGGGTGGGGGGGGGGGGAAGGCAGAGAGAGAGAGAGAGAGAGAGAGAGAGAGAGAGAGAGAGGCACTGGCTCATCAGAAGCTAGAATTTAGCTTTTGGGGGGTACATTTTAAAAAATGGTCACTTCTATTTATGAAATATGACATTGATTTTATATTTATAGCAGTGATACAGTTTCCTCTTAAAAACTTATTTAAATGGAAAAATATTTTTAAAATAAGCAATGGTAATAATCTTTTATGGCTCATGAGGGAGTTTAAAAACAATGAAGGCAGGGGACACATATGTAATACCTTAATCAATAAAGAAAAAAAGTAAAAACAATGAAGGCTCTTAGCAGAATAATAGTTCAGTGGATTTTGATCTCTTTACAAAGTGACAATCACAGTTTTAAGACTTTGACACCAATCAACTTTATTCAGTGCTCATTTTACTCATTCTACAGATGAGGACATTCAGGCACAGAAAAGCTAAGCCCTGGCTCAGGGTCACCCAACTAGGAAGTGGCAGGGCTGTGATATGCAGTCAGGCAGTTGGTACCAGCCTTCCTGTTATGAAAGTGGCATGGGAACGACTGAAGTTTGGGAATCCCAGGGTCAGTGATGTATTTGTAAGCAAAATGCCACCTGCTCCCAAAGACTCCGTAACTGCCTTCTCCCCTCCCCCCCGCCCCCCCCCCCCCTCCGCTCCCCAGAGTGGGTCCCCGGCCACCCTCCTGGCTGGAACCTGAGACCCTGCTCTTCCAACTATTATTGAATGAAACGGGTCAAGACTGATCCAGGCTGGGCAAGTCCAACTCTCCTCTGCCCTTACAAGAAAATAAAAAGATCGGCCATAAATTTCACTCGAGAAACTGGGAAATAAATAATTTCAAAGAGAAGAAAGGAAATGAATGACTAAAGTCAAGAGTAAAATTGACAAAATAGAGCCCCCCCCCCAAAAAGGATGGGGGATTTGATCACTTTCTAGATTTGTTAGATTCCAGGGCCCGAACCCTTATTTCCAGTGGCTTTGGGAATAAGGACTCTCAGCCGCTGGCCACTCCGCTTTCTTGTGAGTTTGGCAGAAAACGCCCTTTGCCTGGCTCTGGAGGCCTTCAGCCCGCCCCAGCAGGCATGGAATGAGCACTAAGGGGGGCCTGCTGGAGGGGGAGTCACTGCTCAGCCGCCTAACCTACCCAGGCTGCCACCTGGAGGACTAGCAACCTTTCTGCACAAAAAGGAGCCACCCTGGACCTTCAGTTGCCTCCTGAACTGAGAGGGTGACCAGCCAGGTCCCACTGGTCCGGGACTTCCCCGGGTGTAGCACTGAAATTTCCACGTCCCGGGAAACCCCTCAGTCCTGAGCAAACTGGGATGGTTGGTCACCTTAGTGGGTTGCCCCCAATGTTGGAGAATTCCAGAACATTCTGGAGGTAGTGTTGGCCGGGCCAGTGGTCCGTAGGGGCAGACTAAGAATGGTTACATTGGTGCACCCTTCAAAATGACAATGAGGGATGGACTGGGATGTGGCCCAAGAATTTGCATTTTCCCAGGGGCTTATCGTACACTTACATTTGGAGGACCATGCTTCTCAAATTATAGAATTTGGCCCAAGAAGGAGATCATGGCAGTAGCTACTGTGGTCCGGAATGTGGTGAAAAGAGGGAAGTGGAGGGAAGTGGGCTTGGCGTTGAGCAGGCACCTGACTCCCCATTTGCCTCTGGGTAATAAAAGAACTCCTCGCCTGCCTGCCGTGGCTCAGTGATTGAGTGTTGATCTATGAACCAGGAGGTCATGGTTTTATTCCTGGTCAGGGCACATGCCCAGGTTGTGGGCTCGATCCCCACTAGGGGGGGGTGCAGGAGGCAGCCAATCAATGGTTCTCTCTCATCATTGATGTTTCTCTCTCTCTCCCTCTCCCTTTCTCTCTGAAATCAATAAAAATATATTTTAAAAAAATAAAATAAATGAGTTCCTCAATCCTCCCTTTCCTGATGCATTAGATGGTGATGATGAAAGGATATAATATATGCGACGCCCCTGGCTTCTAGTGAAGGCCTGATAGCTTAGTTCCTCTTTCTTAGACATTGAGAATCACCACGGGAATGGGGTTAGTTAAATTTTGAGATTCACAGAAACCAAGGTCAGAGGAAGCAAGATAAAATGTGTCAACCTTATGGGCACCACCCGTGCTTTTACACAGAGTGATAACAGATTCAAAGTTTTATAGTCTCTTTTAAAGTGTGCATTATTTTTTATTATGGTAAAAAATACGCAACATATAATTAGCCATTGAAACCATTTTAAAGTGGACAATTCTGTCACATTAATTATATTCACAAGGTTGTGCAACCACCACTGCTCTGTTTCCAACATTTTTCATCACCCCAAAGAGAGACTCTGTACCCATTAAGCAACGACTCCTCATTCCCACAACTCCTGGTAACTTCTGTTCTACTTTCTGTTTCTGTGAATTTGACTGTTCTGGACACTTCCTCTAAGTGCAACGACACCATATTTGTCCTTCCGTGCCTGGTTTCTTTCCCTTGGCATAATGTTTTCAGGGCTCACCCATGCTACGGCAGGGGTCAGAACCCCATTCCTTCTGAAGGCTGAGTGATGCTCCATTGTGTGTAACAGACCGCGCTTTGTGTATCCTCGCAGCTGCTAATGGACATGGGTGGTTTCACGTTTTTTGGCTGCTGTGAACAGTGCTGCAACGAACATGGGTGTGCAGGTTTCTGTTTGAGTTCCTGTTCGAGTTCACATGGCGGGGGTTCCACCTAGAAGTGGAATTGCTGGGTCATATGGTAATTCTATGTCTAAATTTTTGAGGAACAAGCATCTTTCCAAAGAGGAGGAAAGAAAGTAGACAAAGATAAAGAAACTGCAGGCTGGCTCAGGATACATGCCCAGCACTGACCATGTTTGCCCTTCCTACCGGGCATCCCATCTGTGATTCTGCCCGTGAACTTCAGAAAGACAGACAGAGAGAAACATAGTTTCAGGTTTTCTTTTAAGGCAAGTCTTTTCTTCAGAAGTCCCGATAAACTTCTCAAGAATTTGATAACTTTCTCTAGAATTTGAAATGATATTCTTAAACCACGCCTGATAACCAGGCAAAATAAGTCTCCTTTTCTGAGTATATCTTTGTTTTCATGTTTGAAGATAACATATGAATAACTGAATACAATTGCACCAAGATGAATATTAGGCAGCTGCGTTGATACATCTCTGTGTTTCCTTGAATTTCAAACTTCCTGGCCAGATTACAATTAAAAAATCAACAATCCTCATGAGACCTCACTTTATAAGTAAGTAAGTTCCTAACTGTCTTAAATATGCAACATTTGATTTTACCATCTATGTGACTTCCCTACGATTGAAACTCAGCCACAGACGCATAAGCAGTTGAGGATGAATTTCTTTAGGAAATTAAAAATATTCCAGGAATCTTAATATTCTATTTACTGACAGGGCAAGATGTCCTCTCAATCCATGGAACCAGAGCATGTGGCCAACACAATTCCTCGAAGAAAAAAAAAAAAAAAGTCCACCCGCCTCTTTATACTCTGTTCTGCTGTATGTACATTCTTGAATGGAAAACTCCCCTTGACCAGTTCTGAGAAGCAATTGCTGATTTTCCTATAAACCCCTCAGTTGTGGTGAGACTTTCTTCCCAGCTGACTTGGTCTGCTGCAAGAGTGCTTGCGTGGTATTTAATCCCGGGGCCCACAGATGGGTTCTCACCAGCACTAGAAATGGTCTCTTTTACAAATTCCCCTTCCTAAGCAAGCTACTGGGGCCAGGAACACAGATTGGTGTATTTTTAAAATGTATTGTTATTGATTTCAGAGAGGAAGGGAGAGGGAGAGAGAGATAGAATCATTGATTGGCTGCCTCCTGCACACTCCCCATTGGGGATTGAGCCCGCAACCCAGGCATGTGCCCTGACCAGGAATCCAATGGTGACCTCCTGGTTCATAGGTCAATTGCTCAACCACTGAGCCATGCTGGCTGGGCCCTATGGGTCTATTTTTAAACAACAGAAAAGAACTCCACCTTGTATTATAAGTGACAGTAACATCGTTTCTGACCACAGAGCAGAAACAGGCTAGTTCAGGATCTCAGGGGTAAGCAGAAACTTGCTAATAGGACAACTGTTTAGCTGTCAGTCCAGTGACTTGCTGGTAGGTGGCTCTGGGGGTGGCGGTGGGGACGCCTTGACTGTGTTTGCCCATTCCATGGTGTAAATGTGCCCGCTGTGCCTGATTTCAAACTTCTGACATGATGTCACTAAAGGGAGAGTTGGGAAGATATATTCCGATCAGCTCTCCAAAGCCAGGATACAGGGTTCCAGGACACCACGCACTCCTTGACTCAAGACCTAAGAACCTAAAATCTCTAGCAACAGCCTGATCCCATTCTTCTTTCTTGAAGGAAGTTACAAATGAGTTTTTGCTACACCCATTATCTCCGTCTCCATCACTAAATCCCAGAGGCTCTGCTAATTCTTTCTGAGTAACAGAATTTACTTAAATTGTTCCAAAGTTAATCTTAAAGCTCAACCCCTGTACCGATCCAGAAGATAAGTGTCCTGAGAAATCAAATATTTTTTGGTTAACAAAACTCTTATTAGTGCCTCCCTGCTGTGGAATTAATCCCACGTAAAAATAATTGTCACATGTACTTTCAGGCTTGGAGTTATTTTAACAGAATGTTCTTGTCATGTTGATGTCATTCCAATGACATGTAATCGGTATTTTTGTTCTCAAAATGTGGATGTTTCCCAGGAAACTGACCAGTGGGAAGGAAGGTGGGTGGGGAAGTGAAAATGTGTCAGAATCTGCAAGTTAAGAAGTCTTGTTAGTTCTTTTAGTTTGAGTTTAAGGAAGAACTTTCTGATTTCTTAGGACAAAAAAAATAAAAAAATAAAAAAAAATAAAAAATCTCTCTCTCTGGGATCCTCTGGCTTCCATAGCATACTAGCAAATCTCTATGCAACATTTATGTAGCATTTTTGACACAGAATTGGTGCTATTGATTTCTCTGCTTATTCTTTTAACTTATCTCTTTAACTCTGCAATGCCCAGAAAAGCACTGGATTTGTTTGAGAAATGAGTCACATGATTATTGTCAAAACTAAAACGGTTATGCCCAGATGGTGTAGCTCAGCAGTTGAGTGTCAACCCATGAACCAAGAAGTCACGGGTTTGAATCCCAATCAGGGCACATGCCCAGGTTGTGGGCTCGATCCCCAGTAGGGGGTGTGCAGGAGGCAGCCCATTGATGTTTCTCTCTGATCTGTTTCTGTATCTCTATCCCTGGCCCTTCCTCTCTTTAGAAAATAAATAAAAAACACTAAAAAAAACTAAAATGGTTAGAATTGGGCTTTCAAAATTCTAATGGACTCATCTTTTTCATGAGTTCATCCTACACAATTGAGCCGCTTTTAAGCCCACTACCATCATGAATTTATTTAAGCAACCAACTCTTTTGAAAGTTGCATAAGAAATGGGGTGGTTTTTGCAAAGGGCTTAAGCAAATGAGGAGGCACTGTCCTGCGGGCTAAGATGCAGGCTAATCATGTGGGCAGAGAAGGAGGGTGTGGGTTGAATCACAGCTCTGTTACTCACCACTGAAAAAGGCACTTAATGGTTTGGAGTGGTGTTTGTTCACCTGTAAGTTGGGGTCATATCTAACGTTTAAGGATGTTGTAAAGATTACATTCGATAATATGCATTGAAGGCTGCTGGCCCAGAGTAAGCTTCATTCAATAAGTGTGTTTCTGTCCCTGCCTTCCTCCCCTCCTCCACCTACCTTTTTTTCCCATCAACTAATTTTTGAAATTGTGGCTAACTCTACATAACATAAAACATGCCTTTCTAGCCACTTTGAGTGTACAGTTCGCATTGTTGTGCAACCATCATGATCATCCATGTCCAGAACTTTTCATCGTCCCAAACTGAAACGCTGTCCCCATTAAACATCAAATCCGCATTCTCCCTTCCCCCAGTCCTTGGCAGTCATCATTCTACTGTCTATCTCCATGGATTTGAGTGTTTTAGGTACCTTATATCAATGGGACCACTCAATGCCTGTCCTCTTTTCTGTGTGGTTTATTTCAGTTAGGCAGTATTCAAGGCTCATTTATATTGCATGTGTCAGAACTTCATTCCTTTTTAAGGCAGAATAATATTCTATTGTATGGAAAGACCACACTTTGTTTACCTGACATCTATTGAGGAACATTTGGCTTCTTTATACCTTTTGGCTATTGTGAATAAATGCTGCTGTGAGCATGGTGTTACCAGTGCAAAGTTTGTGTGCCTGATGCTTCAAAAGGCCAAAACTCAAAACGTCAGTCTCCCCCCCAAAACAAAACAAACAAACAAACAAACAAAAAATATCAGAGTCTGGAGTAAGGAAAGATTTATGGATTGAGAAGGAACCAACCAAGAAGATGGGAGCCCTGGCAGTTTCTCAAATCCATCTTTTGAAGGTACAGAGTTCAGGCTTCTTTTATGTCAAGGGAATAGAAAATGGGAGGGGCAAAAGGTGATTGAGGACTGCAGACATCTGGCACCAGCAGGGGTCTGAGAGAGACCTCGAAATCTCTAAATATCCTTGTTCCAGGTGCACTGATCTGAGCTGGTCTGAGTTTGGCCTTGAGGCTCCTACAAATCTCTGATAGACAACCATTATTTTTGTACACATTTCCCCTAGCTCCTTGGGAGAGGCGCCGTGCATCAAGGGGCTGTTTTTGTAAGCACTCAGGCCGCCAGCAGAATTCCTGTAATGATTAACATGTCTATATGCAAGAACACAGCATTTCTCTCTGCTACAACAGCTGTACAAATATCTGTTGGAGCTACCTCCCCTTTCTTTTTTTTTTTTAAAGAATAGTTTATTGATTTTTAGAGATAGAAGACGGGAGAGGGAGAGAGAGAGAAACATTGATGTGAGAGTGTAGCATCAATTGGCTGCCTCCTGCATGCTGGGAATCAAGTCCACAACCCGGGCCTGTGTCCTGACTAGGAATCAAACTGGCCATCTTTCAGTGCACGAGACGATGCCCAAGTAACTGAGCCACATGGGCCAGGGCAGCTACCTCTCCTTTCAAAGTGAGTGTCCTGGGCTCCATTCTCACCCCAAACATTAGAGATATATGTTCTGGAATAACTTCAAACCTCCTTTCTCCTGGAGATCTTTCCTGTGTCCTCCATCTAAAAGAATCCCCCTCTAGACCTGGAGAGTATCATGCTAAATGAAATAAGTCAGTCAGAGAAAGACAAGTATCACACGATCACACTCATATGTGGAATCTAAGTAACAAAATAAACTGGTGAATGGAATGGATCCAGAGACATGGAAGCATGGAACAGAGTGCGGAATCTCAGAGGGGAGGCGGGGGAGGGTGGGTGGGTGGGAGGTAATCAACCAAAGACCTTGTATACATGTGTGCATAACCCATGGACACAGACAACAGGGTGCTGAAGGTTTTGGGCAGGGAGTGGGGTGGTGGGGACAGGCTGGAAGGGGTCACTGGGGGAAAAAGGGGGACTTATGTAATACTTTCAACAATACAGAATTATTTAAAAATAAATAAATGAATAAATGAATAAATAAAAGAGCCCCCCTCTGTCCCTCCCCAGCCTTCACTCCACTTTATTTTTCTCATAAGAGTTATCATCATCTTATCCCTTAGATATCAATCTGCTTATTAACTGTCTCCAGGGACTACCATGTAAGTTCTGGGAGGGCAGGGATAGGCCTTGGCTGCATTCCAGTGTTTAGAATAGTGTCTGGTGTGAAGTAGGTGCTCAATAAAAACTTGTTGAATGGTTACATGACAACTGGCTGCCTTACCTCTGTCTGTCTACTCCCCTCTCCACAGCTGGGGGCACAACCTAGTGTAGGAAACCTGTCTATGAGGCAGGAGGAAAAGCAGGCAGCCCCGCCCCAGAGTCATTGGGACAAAACCCAGGACGGGCGCATCTGCAGCCAGTGGCCTGAGCCAAGCTTTCGAGTCATTAAGCATCTCAGAACAACTCAGGTGGCTAGTCGCTGACTCCTGGCCATGCCCTTCCCTGACACACAGCCGTCATCCCCACAGTCCCGAGCCAGCTCTGACTCACACTTGCTAACAGAGGTGAGTAGCTTCAGCGAGGACAGCGCATGGCACGCGACAGCCTGTTTCAAAACAACCTGAGCTCATCCGCCTGCCACACTGGTTGCCTCCTGGTGTCCGCGGCAGCTCGGCTGCCTGCCTGCCTTATTCCTCATGTTAAGCATTTGTGGAACTTTTCCTTCTCTCTCTGTCTCTCTTTCCTGCTCCCGAGGTTGCACACAGATCCTCAGGGGCTCTGCCCACACTGGCTGCAGCCAGCAGAGGGATAACCCTGCCTCCTGCAGGCACTCAGAGGAGCAGGGGCCCAAGGAGCAGCTGGAAAGGGAAGTGGGTGACAGGGCACGACACCCAGCCACTTGCTTTGTTGGAGGTCAAAGGGGACACATGAATGCCCTTTTCCAGCTTAAAAACATATTATTTGGCAACATTCCTACTAGTTAGAAAGGAACCATCCATCCACCTGCTCCCCAAATAGTTCCTGAGCCCCTCAGGGTTTACTGCAAATAAGATACTTTGTGAGCCATATGCACTAAGAAAAAACGAAATGATTAATTTAGTGCAGAGAGTCTTAACTTGGGTTCACAGACTCCTCCTCAAGAACAGATTTAGGAGATCTGGGAACTTAGATGGGGCCAAAACAACATCTGTATTCTTATAACTTCTTCCCTATATATCCATTGTATCATTTGTCATAAGCTACAAGCAAACGTTTGTGTGTTTTAAACATTTGGAATCAAGCCCATGTCAATAGACATGGCTTCCTTTGTCATCTTATTTTACACTAGAGGCCCGGTGCACGAATTCATGCACGGGTGGGGTCCTTCAGGCTGGCTAGTGATGGAGGCCTATTGGGGAGGCCGGCCTGGGGGAGGGGCTGCAGGAGGTTGGCTGTGAGAGCACACTGACCACCAGGAGGCAGCTCCTGCATTGAGCATCTGCCCCCTGGTGGTCAGTGTGCGTTATAGCCAACAGCATCATAGCAGTCATTCTGGTCTTTCCGTTCTTTCCGTCATAATGGCCGCTTAAGCTTTTATATGTATAGATTCTGCATTTAAAACCATCCCAAGAAGAGATTGATACTTGTCGGTACCTGGACACATAAGGCATCTCTGAAGAGCTTTGTGGAAATTGGGACCTAAAGTGGCTAAGCTCCTGGCTGTGCCGAGAGCTCTGGAGGGCCCCTGGCTCCTGAAGGAGCAGCAGGGCAGTCGCCCCAGACCCGGTGGCGGTGCCTAGGCAGGGACCAATGTCCCGGCTGTTTCAACACCAACACTTCCTTTCCCTCCAACTCTTCCTGTTGGCTGAGAAGGGAGCCAATGATAAAACTGCTGCTTGTCAGTGGCTGGAAGAGAGAAAGGAGACAAGAAGACTAAGGGCAATGTCCTGGATCGGCTCCTGGAACAGAAAGAACTCTCGTGGAAACGCTGTGAAATCAGAATAGTGTCTGTGGTCTGGTGAACAGTCCCAATGTCAAACATCTTTGTTTTGATAAGTGGATGTTAATAATAGAGGATGTTGGCTGAAAGCTACTTTTGGTGCTATCTCTGCAACCCTTTTGTAAACCTCAAATTATCTATACTAATAATCTATACTAATAATAGAGGAATATGCAAATTGTCCAGGACTCTGTCACAGTAACAACTGAACAGCAGGCTGCGTGGGACGACAAGACCGGCAGGGGGGTTAGTGAGGGACAACCAAACGACTGAACAGCAGGCTGCGTGGGGCAACCAGGCCGGGGGGGGGGGCAGTTGGGGGCTATCAGGCTGGCAGAGGGGGCAGTTAGGGGCAATCAGGCCAGCAGGCAGAGGTGGTTAGGGGTGATCAGGCTGGCAGGGGAAGGGCAGTGGTAGCACCCTTGTCTATTCTAGAAGAGGAGTGGGTGTAACTATTTTTCAAAATGAGGTGGTTGAACTTGAATGGAAGACACATCAATATTATAATTACACATTTTATTTTGGAGGTATTATTTCAATTTTTGTTGTTGTTAATCCTTCCGCAAGGATAGAGGGGCAATCAGGCAGGCAGGCAGGTGAGCAGTTAGGAGCCAGCAGTCCTGGATTGGGCCTAAACTGGCAGTCGGACATCCTCCGAGGGGTCCTGGATTGGAGAGGGTGCAGGCTGGGCTGAAGGGACTCCCCCCCTCACATGCATGAATTTCATGCATTGGGCCTCTAGTTTTAATATAAAAATGCCAACAGGAAAAAAGAGAAAACTACCATTTAGACTGCCTCCCATGCTCTATCAAGACACATTATTATTATTATTATTATTGACAATAATAAAAACAGCATGGTATTGGCAGAAATACAGACATACAAACCAATGGAACAGAACCGAGATCCCAGAAATAAACACACATGGATATGGGCAAGTAATTTTGACAAAGGAGCCAAAACACATTCAATGGATAAAAGAAAGCCTCTTCAATTAATGGTGCTGGGAAAAGTAGAAAGCCCCAAGCAAAAAACTAAAACACGATTATTATTTGTCACCATACACAAAATTCAACTTAAAATGGACCAAAGACTTATATATAAGGCCTAAAAACTACATTTCCCAGGTTCCCTTGCAGCTAGAGTGCCCAATGCAAGATAGAGTCTACCAGTCAGATACACTAAGAACTGGAAAGTGGCAATTAGGTGAGGGCAACTTCCTGCCACTTTGGCCACGTTTGGCTGATGAGAAAGGAGGAGGCTCATCTGTCTTCATCTTCCTGTACTCAGAGAGGCAGCTGGGGCAGCGGTGGGGCCAGTTCAGCCTCCCAGGACCTGGCCACTAGCTTTGTGCAGGCCGAGTAGCAGCGTTGATGACAGTGTCCAAGAACTCTACAGCTCCAATGCTAGTCCCATTGGCCACAGCCCTCCTTTGGGCCGTGGCGGCAGCCCCCTCGCAGGTGAGTTCTGAAGCATCCATCCCGTTCCTCCCGCCCTGGTAACATTCTGTCAGCCTCCACTTTGCATGCAATCCCTTGCTGCTTAAAGTAACTGAGACTTTTGTAACTCCCGCAGCAAACCCTGCATGACTAGAGCAATGACACCAGAAGGATGCAGACCGTGGGTCCACCCATGGCCACCTCTGCTGCTGCTTCCAGGCTGACTGAGCCCCCGCAGCAGCTGCACTCTCCCAACAATCACTTCCCCAGCATTCCCTGCGGTTCTAAGTGGCCTACAGACCCAACTCTGGCTGGTGGGAGCTGGGAGGATAACTGGGGGGAGTTTGAGGAAGGAGAATTCCTGGAAAAAAGACACTTACTGGAGTGAACACCCTTTGGTTCAGTTTTGGATGTTGTTGAGGGAAGATAGTGTTTGGAGCTGTAGTAGCAAACTAGGGCCATGAGACACCTGTCCACAAGATTGCTGAACCAGCCCCGGCAAAACCATCTCGGCCCGCCAGGCTATTTGCCAAACAGCATCTCTCTGCCTCTGAGGCAAACAGCAGGATCACAGCTCGTGGACCTCTACTGGCTGGTGGGGCCATGCAGCTAGTTCTGGCGAAGGGGCTGGGACATACCGCGCCCAGGATGGACTGTGTGGCTCTCGTTCCCTCTGCCACCAGGAACGGCAACTTTTAAGACGGTGGCCACTTAGCATGCTTCCCTGTGATGAGCAGAGCTCGCTGGCCGACCTTCCTGGGGAAGAGGGTTTGGGTAGCATCTCTAGGCATTGTCCTTCTCCACAACAGGGCAATGCAGCATTGAGGGAGTCAGGGTCTGGATGCTTCTTGCCCTGGTGTGCAGGCAAACGCCTCCCTTCTCCAACACCACTCTGTTACCGGCTCCCTCCTTTTCCGGGTCAATGTGCTGTCACGTCCTGATAGGAGTCTCCCCTCAAACCTGGATAGTGGTAGCGCCCTTGTCTATTCTAGAAGAAGAGTGGGTGTAACTATTTTTCAAAGTGAGGTGGTTGAACTTGAATGGAAGACACATCAATATTATAATTATACATTTTATTTGGGGGGTATTATTTCAACTTTTTGTTGTTGTTGTTAATCCTTACCCAAGGATATACTCCCCTATTCCCTATTGATTTTTAGAGAGAGTGAAAGGGAGGGGAGAGAGAGAGAGGAAGAGAGAGAGGATATATATATATATATATATATATATATATATAGAGAGAGAGAGAGAGAGAGAGAGAGGTGAAAGAGACACATCAATTGGTTGCCTCTGCCGAAAATCGAACCTGAAACTCTTGGGTGGGTAGGCCTACGTTTTAACCACTGAGCCATATGGGCCAGAGCTAAACTTTTAAGTACTCACTCTATTTATTTAAAAAATTAATAACTTGCCCTAGCTGGTTTGGCTCAGGGGATAGTATTGGCCCGAGGACTGAAGGGTTCTGGGTTTGATACTGGTCAAGAGTACGTTCTTGGTTGCTGGCTCGATCCCTGACCCCGATCAGAACATGTGCAAGAGGCAGCCAATCAATGTTTCTCTCTCTGTCCCTCTCTACCGCCCTTCTACTCTCTCTAAAAATCAATGGAAAAAATATCCTTGGGTGAGGATTAACCAATAAATAAATAAATAAATAAATAAATAAATAAATAAATAAATAAATAAAATCAATAACTTGACATGCTACCAAGTTCAGAAGGTATAAAAGGTTGTTGAATCTCCTTCTAAACCCTGTCTCACCCCCTTCTCTTCTTGTAGAAAACCTATGTTGCAAGGTTCTCTCGTGTCTTTACAGGGCTATTCTATGAGTATAAATGCAGCCCCTGCCACGTGTGCTGTGGGCGTTTGGCTTGTTCTCGTCTCACGGTGTATTTTGGACATTGCTTCGTATCTGTGAAGTACTTCCTCATTCTTTTTCATTGCTGCGTAATCCAGTCTCCCTGGATGAGCACTGAAATCACTTCCACTCCTCTGCTCTTCCACACACTGGCACAATAAATAGCCCTGCCCACTAGTCTGTGTGTGTGTGGGCCTAGGGCTGATGAATGAATTCCTAGGAGTTTCGTGTCCATTTCGAGAAAACTGAAAAGCCAATCTCAGCCGAATTTCCCCATTCAGGACTTGAGTGCCAGCATTTTGTTTTGGAAATGCCACATTCACGGAAAGGGTTCATTCTCCTGCACAACAGAGCCAAGAGGGCATGCATCACACAGCCGATCTGGCTACCCTAACCTCCCCCAAACACAGAGGCAGACAACAGTACCGATGGAGTTTATACACTTGAGAAATGACTTGAAAATAATTGGGGCTGGTGGCCAACTTCCTGGTTCTTTCTTCTTTCTTTCTTTTTTGAAAAAATCCTCACCCGAGGGTATTTTTCCATTGATTTTTTTAGAGTGGAAGGGAGAGGGAGAGACACACACGGAGAGAAACATCGATGTGAGCGAGACACATGGATTTGTTGCCTCCTGCACATGCTCCAAGCAGGGCTAGGAATCAAGCCTGCAACCAAGGTACATGCCCTTGACCAGACCCTTTAGTCTGCCAGCCCACACTCTATCCATTGAGCCAACCCAGCCAGGGCCTGGTTCTTTAAGAGCCAACATGTTTATTTCGCCCGGGGGCCAGGAGACCCCGCATTGGTTCAGTAGCAGCCAGCACATTTGCCCATCATTCGAGGGTCCATAGAAGGAGGTGGGTGTTTCCTTTAAAATCTCTCACATTGTCTCCAGGCTGAACTGGCCTTGAAGAGAGAGGCTTCCCTACGCTTTCCTTCTGTCTGTTGACGAGAGAAGAGGACTTGTTTGCTTCTTAAAATGTGCTTAAAACTCTCTTCAGCTTGACTTGGGGTGGTGAACATACAATACAATATACAGATGATGTATCATAGAACTATACACCCGAAATGCACATAATTTTATTAACTAATGTCACCCCAATAAATTCAATAAAAAAAGTATATAAAGGGCAGGAGATTGTAAGGTTGGCAGGAAGCATTTATTAAAATGGAAGCACTAGGCCCCATTTGGCTCAGTTGGTAGAGCAGTGTCCTGTGCACTGGAAGGTTGCCGGTTTGATTCCTGGTCAGGGCACACACCCAGGTTTTAGGTTCGAGCCCAGTATGGGAGGCAACCAATCTATGTTTCTCTCTCACATCGATGTTTCTCTCTCTCCCTCTCCCTCTCTCTCTCAAATCAATAAAAACATATTTTAAAAAAAGGAATGGGAGAACTCTCTCATGTCTAATGGCTCAATGTTGTATCAGTTGGCTGTTGCTCAAATAACCACATAACCTCAGTGACATGCCTTAATAAACATTTATTTCTTGTTTAAAAAAATCTTTCCCATGGCTTGTGAAATCCAATTTTTCATTTCACTTGGAAAGACTTTATGTAATCAGCTCAGGAGCTTTCAGATCGAGAGGCACTTGTCTGTTGTCCTCATGTCTATGGACAAAGCTCAGAGAGGGGCTCCACCCCAAGAGACATGCGGACAATTAATAATTGACAAGAGCAGTGTGATACCTGCCAGGTTTTGAGAATGTATTGTTTTACATGTATTGTCAAGTTTAATTCTACAATGATCTTCTGAGATAAAACTGTTAGTCCATACATGTTCCAGAAAGGAAACGGAGGCCTGCAGGGGTGAAATAATTCCAAGTTTCCACAGCTAGCATGTAGTAGAGGATCTGGATCTGTGTCCAAAACAAACGCTCTGGAACGTTCTATACCAGGGGTGGGCAAACTTTTTGACTCGAGGGCCACAATGGGTTCTTAAACTGGACCGGAGGGCCGGAACAAAAGCATGGATGGAGTGTTTGTGTGAACTAATATAAATTCAAAGTAAACATCATTACATAAAAGGGTACGGTCTTTTTTTTTTTTTTTTTTTTTTTTTAGTTTTATTCATTTCAAACGGGCCGGATCCGGCCAGCAGGCCGTAGTTTGCCCACGGCTGTAAATCTATACTGTAGCAGTGATTCTCAGGAAGGGGTGGCTTTGCCTCCCGGGAGACCTCCGGCAGTGCCTGGAGACAATTTTGATCATCACAGCTGGGTGTGGGGTGCCTGTGGCCTCTAGTGGGTAGAGGCCATGGATGCTGCTAAACACCCTACGTGCCCAGGACAGCCCCACAGCAATGCCTTCTCCAGCCCCACCTGTCAAAGTGCCACATTGGAGAAATCCTGTGATACATGGACAGAGAGTTTGATCCCCACAGCATTTCAGACTGATATTTGTACCCTCTATTTTTCTGGGATTCATAGATTCAAAGGAAATACAGTGTGATCGACATTATGGAAATCTGAATCATAGGCATTGATAAGATATTAAAAATGTCTGACAAAGTTTCATAGGCTGTGAATTTCCTCTCAAATCACAAATTTGTCAAGAATCACAATTTTGGAGCGAGCAGGCTGAGTGAACTATAAACTGTAAATGGCGTAGCCACCCCAATCACAGTAAGTTGGCAAAGAGAAATGTTTTGAATTATGGGAGTTATTCAGGTGCAAATCGTTGACAAAAAATATATCTGCCCTGTCCTGGGAACTGAATGAAAGAATGGCATGCAGATGTGTTTTTCCCACTCAGATTTTTATGTGCCTACAGGTACATACATATTTTTGATTTGTCTCAATGTATAGAGATTTGCTAAAAATATTCTTTCACTAATATTCCATAGACTTATTAATTCTTCACAGAAATTCTTCCTCAGTTAATTTGCACTTACCAAACTTGTAATTATCTCAGCAGATAGGAAGTTGCCTTTGAATGAGACTATTTCCATAGGGTACAAAGCTGGATAATTTTAGATTGTTCCCGTGTGTGAGTCTCCCGGAACGTCGTGGGCATCTGGAGGCGAGAAGTATGTTTATTGTTTAGTGAGAATGTCAGCCATTGTCGTGAGAGCTGCTGTAGATGACGGCGGATTGCTCAGACCTTGCATCAGATGCCCATGGAAATGCCTCTTCCATCTCCAATGTTCCTTGAATGGCCTTTGTTAATTGCAGCTCCGGCAGGGATGACAAAGACCCTGAGATCATGACAGGACTGCTCATCGCCTCACTGCTTAGGTCTGCGTCTCTTCTCATCTCAGTGAGTGAGTCACTGCGAGGTACAGTGTGTTTTTCCAAAGATCAAAAGAGAGATTGTACAAACGGTTGGCAAACGTTTTCTGTAAAGGGCCTGATATTAACTATTTGGGGCTTTGTGGGCCAGATGGCCCCTGTCGCAACTGCTGGAGTCTGCCCTGGTGGTGTGAAAGCAGCCACAGACCACAGGAGAGCAAACGAGCATGGCTGCTTGCCAATAAAGCTTTATTTACAAAAGTGGGCCTAGCTTGTCAGCCCCTGGAGTAAAGCATAAATGTTTAAAGATATAGAAATGAATAGATAGATATAAACAGATACTTGAAGCGTGGCAGAGGCTATCACTACCTCTCCACCACCCACCCTCTCCTCTCCTTTGAGAGCAGAGCCTCCAGTGCTGTCCTGTCACAGAGAGATCTGTATCCTAGTCTCTCTTGCAAAGGGGGGATTCTTGAGGCGAAAGCACAAAATATAGATGAGGTGCCTGGGAATGCAGGTGCTATTTTGCCATTTACCTGTCTCTTTTCTTCCGCCTGGAACATGGGAGTATTTGCTGGTGCTCAAGTGGCCATTTTGTGATCAAGAGGGCAAGTCCCAGAACATGTCAGAAACATCATCCGGGATGATGAACCAATGAAAATCCACCAGTAGCTGACCTCTGGACTTCTTGTTATGTGGAAGGAAGAGACCTGCTATGATATAGCCACTGTTTAAGTCAGGTCTCTACTTGCTGCATAACCGAAATTCTGATACAGGTTGATAAGGATAATAGATGCATAGCTCAGCTTACAAATACTAGACATGGTAGTAAATTAAGGCTATGTGAAGTATGAAGAAGCATATTTATGACTCTGAACCCATCAGATCCGGTGGCCAATACTGACCTTGGTAATTTCTTTCTCTATGCCTCAGTTTCCTCCCCTGCAAAGCAGGGATAATAATATCATTGTTACTGTTGTTATTTTGTTGACCTGGTGAATGACCATGCACTTCTTTGAAATAAGGATGTAGATAAGAACAGTTGGTGATGACGTTTCTTCCCCATCCCTCACTTTTCAGGCCTCCCCTTCATTACTAGAACAATCCATGGAAATCCACCCACAAACTTTTACTAGTTATCAAATGTCTGTCAGAGTATTAGGTTCTGGGAGTCCTAAGGTGAGGGAGACAGCTCCTGACTCACCAACTCAATGGCCAGCAAGGGCAGGATATGACGGAAGCGGACCAAGTCTAAGGCAATAAGGATGGGTGGTGAGTGTGGTGAACTAGAGAACACTAAGGGGACTACTCAGCTCTATCTGCTTGTAAAGCATAGGCTAATGTTTCTGTGAGCACATGTACGTTTTCTGAGGCGCTGTACCATAACAAATTAAGACCATCTGTCAGGGCATTGGAAAGAAAAAAAAATCAGACCTGTTAAGATGGGTATAATAAAAATGATGGGAGCCCTGGCTGGGTAGCTCAGTTGGTTTGAGCATTGTCCCATACAAGAATCAACCAATGAATGCGTAAGTAAGTGGAACAACAAATCGATGTTTCTTTCTCTCCCTCCCTCTCTCTAAAGCCAATAAATTAGCCCTAGCTGGTTTGGCTGAGTGGATAGAGCATTGGCCTGAGGACTGAAGGGTCCCAGGTCTGATTCCAGTCAAGGGCATGTACTTCAGTTGCAGGCTCTGCCCTGGTTGGGGTGCATGCAGGAGGCAACCAACTGATGTGTTTCTCTCACATAGATATTTCTCTCTGTCTTTCCACTTCTCTTCCAATGTCTCTAAAAACCAATGGAAAAATATCCTCGGATGAGGATTAAAAAAAATCAAATCAAATCAAATCAATAAATTGAAAATAAATAAATAAATGAAAGTGATGGGAATAACGAGTGTTGGTGAAAATGTGGAGAAAGCCCCAGAGACAACTGCCTTCTCCTGGAGGACCTGCCTCAGGCTCTTCTTGAGGAGGGAGGTGTCACTCTTTAGAAACATGTCTATGGTGGTTCGGTTTCTTCCTTCCTTCCTTCCTTCCTTCCTTCCTTCCTTCCTTCCTTCCTTCCTTCCTTCCTTCCTTCCTTTCTTCCTTCCTTCCTTTCTTAATATATTTTTTATTGATTTCAGAGAGGAAGGGAGAGGGAGAGAGAGATAGAAACATCAATGATGAGAGAGAATCATTGATTGGCTGCCTCCTGCACGCCCCCTACTGGCGATCAAGCCTGCAAACCGGGCATGTGCCCTTGGCTGGAATCGAATCTGGGACCCTTCAGTCCACAGGTGGATGTTCTATTCACTGAACCAAACCAGCGAGGGCTCTTTTTTCATTATAGATTTGTTTGTAAGCAGAGAATGCACCATGAGCATCCCAAACCCTTTGGTGTTGGGGGCCATGTTTAAAACCTTTTCAGGAGCTTGTTGAAGTCTGCAAAAGCTTCTGCACTGGGGTTTCTTCCTTTCCTCCTGTACTCTCTCCCCTTCCTCTTCTTCAGCTGTGTGCTCCTGTTCCAATCCCCACAGATCCTCATTAGTCAACTCCTCAGGAACCGCCTCTAGTTGCTCCTCGGTGGCATCCTCACCCACACCCAGGATAAAATGGTTGCCATCTCTACCAGCCTTGTGGATTTTTGCAACCTTTGCGCCATGACGTTACGATGACTACGTCACTAGGCGATAGGAATTTTTCAGCTCCCTTATAATCTTACTAGAGGCTCAGTGCACAGATACATGTACCGGTGGGGTCTCTTGGCCTGGCCTGCGCCCTCTCACATCTGGGACCTCTCCATGCCTGTGCATTGAGCGTCTGACCCCTGGTGGTCAGTGTGCATCATAGTTACCAGTCGAACGGTTGAAAAGTCGCTTAGGCTTTTATTTATATAGATGGGACCACCAACATATGTGTGGCTCGTCACTGACCGCCATGTAGTTCATGACTGTGTATAATGGGGTTGTAATAAGTACACTCTGCAAAGCCTTTTACTGGGACAGAATAATATTTATGCCTGTCTAGGACAAGTCATTACATGGGAATTGACCTCTTTCTTGTTCATGACTAACTGATAAACCATTGTATGGGTATACTTTAAAAAAAAAATCATTAAATTTATTAGGGTAACATTGGTTAATAAAATTGGTTAATAATATTAGATATCTACAATTCTACAACACATCATCTGTATATTGCATTGTGTGTTCACCACCCAAAGTCAATTCTCCTTCGTCACCATATATTTGTGACCCTTTACCCTTTTCTATCTCCCCCACCTCCTTGATATGACTTAATTTATCAGACCAATCTTCTCTTGATGTTTTTAGGTTGTTCCCAGGTTTTAAATTATTTGAGTGCAGGTTTTTCAGAATTTTTAAGCACTTGACCCACTAAAAGAAATGCCTTTTTTACATTGAGAACCGTTATGCGTACATACAGCACACACACACACACACACACACACACACACACAGAAACAGCATTTTGTATTTTTCCTTCCTACATGTCATGCATGCCATTCGGTTCCATTCCATTCTATACAAAAGTGATAGGGACACACTGCTTTCTCTGACCACCTGCTGGTAGGTCACGGCATGCAGTTTTAACCACACTTTCAGTTACAAATAACTCATGGGATGTAAAGTGCAGCATAGGAAATACAGTCAATAACAGTGTAGTAACGATGTATGGTGCCAGGTGGGCACTACACTTATGGGGGATTACTACGTAAATTATATAAATGTCTAAGCGCTATGCTGCACACCTGAGGCGAATAAAATCATAGTGAATGTCAGCTGCAATTGAAAAACAAACAAAAAAAGAAAGTAAAACAAGTTGAATAAAAAGACACTTTTAGTGCATGTTAACGAAAAAGGGAGCCTGGCCGGCGTGGCTCAGTGGTTGAGCGTTGACCCATGAACCAGGAGGTCATGGTTGGATTCCCAGTCAGGGCATATGCCCAGTGTGGAGCGTGCAGAAGGCAGCTGATCAGTGATTCCCTGTCAACATTGATGTTTCTATCTATCTTTCTCTCCCTCTCTCTTCCTCTCTGAAATCAATTAAAAAATATATATATTTAAAAAAAAAAGGAAAAGTACTTATGTATATTGTTCTGCTCTGAACATTTTACAAATATAACTTACTTAATCCTTACAGAGTCCCAACAGGATAGGAATCGTTATTCTACCCATTGTTCAGATAGCAACACTGAGGCTCGGAGAGGTTGAATGAGTTGCCTCAGGTCACAAACTAATATGTGGGAGAGCCGGGATTCACCCCAGGTGGTCTGGCTGCAGTTTCTTTTCTTCACCCTCAGCCCACAGGCTTCCTCTTGTCTTAGGAATTGATGTGAGACTAAGTACTCAGACATCTAAACAGCTCACTCAGTGTTTCAGTATACCTCATTCCGGGTATATTCCTTTACAAGATAGTCAACAGGTCATGACAAGTGTCCACCGCTATTCACACACCTTGATGAATATAGAAGCTAAACAAAGACTCCTCCGATGTGCCAGCCTCCAGAAACTCCACATCAGCAACACACACACACACACACACACACACACACACACACACACGTACACTGATCAATGATGACCACGGTCAGTGCTGGGCTTACAATAATTCACAGAGGCACGTATTCAGAACCATAGCTTTCCATTATCTATTGATTATAAAGTTCCTAAAGCCTAATTATGGTGCCATAGTTGGCCGAGCTGTTTGGAGAACTGGAAGCCCCTCGGCTAATGCGCGGCGTATGTCAGAGGGACGCAGCTAATTCACATATCTGTTCGCACTATTCATAGGGACGGCTACATGCCAATTATCCCGGCTTCAATCGGCCCGTGTGGATACAATGGAGCAGTGTTCGCACACTGGACCTGCCACATTCCATCCCCACATCACCAGCAGCTGGGCCAGATAAAGACCCCTGAGGTTTGGATATTTAGGGATCACATCCCCGGAAGAGCTGGAATTGAGACTCCTGCTACACGGGCTGCACGCAGGTTTCTTTAACCTGGACCCTGTTCACGGTCTTTAAACGTTTCCTGCTCAGACTTGTTGGGTGGGTGGGTGGAGGCGCTGAGGAAGAGGAGAGAGACAAAGGCACCAATAGCTTAAATGACAAAGGAGAGGATAATAGGACTGGGTGAATGGAGTCGAACAAAATAAAGAACCTGTACACATTCTTGTGCCCAGTTTTAGAACCAAACAGGCTAAGACATTTCCCCCTAAGATTACAGCCTGGTGTGTCGAATAAATAAATGTGTGTATGTCGATTCCCCTCCCTCCCTCCCCTTTTCATTAATTGTTTCCCTCTGCTGCAGGCACTGCCCTGGAAGTGTTGCAATCTCATCAGAAAACGCTGCTTCCCGTGTGTTTTGCACCAGGAACGGAAGCAGAAGGGTTTGGAATCACCCCGAGAAAGCCCGACCTCCTGAGGGCTGTTCTGAGTTCTGCTGGCCCTGGGCGGGAGATCAGGAGCTAAGATGGCAGATGTGTGGGACTCGGGAGGGGGGCGGGCATGGTAGGCAGACGCCCGAGACTCTCCAGCCACTGTTCCTGGTCTTCCCTTTACCTCCAGTTCAGAGCTCAGATCACAGTATGAAAACAGAGCTGCTGCCCATGCGTCTAAGGTCACACAGCCCAACCTGGACACAACTATAAACAAACAATCCAAGCAGCCAATCCCAGGCTGTGTCTTTGCTACCCGGCCCCACCCACCCCATGTTACCCAATACTGCAGCCCCACCATACCTTAAACATGTTACCAACAGCCAGACCACAGCAGACACACCGTGCTAGCTTGTTTGTGTGCTGTTTGAGCTCAGTGTGTGTTTTTTCCCACCCTCCCAGATGAAAATACAGTAATTAACTCCATGCAGGAGTGGGTATGGGAGAGAGGAAACTCCTCTCTCTCTCTCTCTCTCTCTCTCTCTCTCTCTCTCTCTCTCTCTCTCTCTCTCTCTCTCTCCCTAGACTTGAAAAGAAAATCTGGCAGATAATTTGGCTGCACATGAAAAGGGAGAGGCTCCTTACAGCCGCCCAAATAAAGTGCTAGGTTGGTGAGGCTCCGTGGGCTGAGCTGGTGAAAAGCAGGCATTTATCTGTTCCCATGGAGATGCGTTTTCTACTAGTCAATCAGGCACTGGGGAGGTCAGACAATGGCGGGCGGATCCCTTTTTCATCTTCAGAGATGGTCGACTCCCCTTTTCTTTTCAGATTTCACGTAAATTAGAGGAGTCTAAGTGATGTCTCAGAAACACCTGCAGGCACAGCCATGAGCGGTTAAGGGATCCACACGAACAAGAAATCCAGTGCCTCCCAGGAGGACAGGGCGTGACCCCGCCCACCCCTTCCAATTTCAAATCATAAGTTGTCCTGTCACATTCCTATTTGTGTGGATTTGGCTTCCCAACCTGACCCCTCCCTCCCGAATAAAAATAACTAATAAGGTCATAAATTAAAGGATGAACGTTGCCAGACGACTGGGGTGGGGAGCCAGCCTGGGGCGTTTCAAACCGAACCTCGGGGAAGCCAGGAAATGCTGCCCCAGAAGAGACAGCCGGAGCTGCTGAGCTGTCAGCTTCCTCCTGCCATGTCCTCGCCCTAACAGTGCACATGCCCACATGGTTAGGCGGCCACTCGACCTCGTGTTTATCAATCCCAGAAAACAGACCATACCCATTCGCAAAATGTGTTTATTTCAGGAGGTGAGTTGCAGTGTGAGCTCCTGGAAGCTGGGACTCACAGAAGGACTCTGTAAACCCTCATCTTTCAAGTGTCTGTTTCTACATCCTTTCTTTGCACATGCCCAGGGTGAAGGAAATGTAACAGAGGTCTTCCCACAGCTAATTGAGACGGGAGATTGTTTCCATGGATCACACAGGACTCAGCGTTCACAGGGCGGCCGCATAGCAGCCAACAGCAGACAGGACTCAGGATTTTACCCCTGAGCACGCGCTCTTGTTCATGGAGTCACCCCAGTGCAGCCCAAGGGCGCGGGGCAGGGAAGTAAATGCAGGTCTGACTCTGCTCACAAGCCTGGCCTTTGGTTGGACGCTGTGTTTCCATCTCCCTGAGGGCGAGGGCGGGAACAAAGACACCCAGTGGGCCACCTCGGAAAGCATTGGGAGCAGTCCCAGCCAGCGGCCATTAGGGGAGGCGGGAAACCCCACTGCCTGATAATGCGCGATGTCCCACAGGTAGGAGGCAAAAGCAGAATTTCACCTTCAAGGTTCTTGCCAGTTTGATTTTCTTGGGAAGACATGCCCACGTTTCTCATGGATGGTGGGTCAGTGTTTGACCATTTCCTTCTCTTATTTTCTCATTTCAGTGCTTAAAATTTAACATTGAAGTGATATAAGCCTGAAACTAATATAATATTGAATGTCAACTCTACTTAAATAACAATGTTTTAAAAATACAGAACATTATTGAGAGAAATCAGAGAAGACTTACCTAAATAAGTGAAGGTATCTACTATGAAAAAATATAATAAAACCCTAATATGCAAATCGACCGAACGGTGGAACGACTGGTTTGCACTGACCATCAGGGGACAGATGCTCAACACAGGAGCTGCCCCCTGGTGTTCAGTGTGCTCCCACAGGGGGAGTGCTGCCCAGCCAGAAGCCAGGCTCATGACTGGTGAGCGCAGTGGTGGTGGTGTTAGCCTCTCCAGCCTACACGGCAGCGCTAAGGACCCCTTGGGGGATGTCCAACTGCCAGCTTAGGCCCACTCCAAGAGCCAGCAGTAGGACATCCCCTGAGGGGTCCCGGACTGTGAGAGGGCGCAGGCCAGGCTGAGGAGCCCCACCCCTCTGCCTCCAGTGCACAAATGTCGTGCACCAGGCTTCTAGTGAAAAAATATTGAAAATAGTGGCCCTAGCTGGTAGCTCAGTTGGTTAGAGTATCGTCCTGATACCCCATCATTGCAGGTTCAATCCCTGGACAGGGCTTATATAAGAATCAACCAATGAATGTATAAATAAATGAAACAACAAATTGATGGTTCTCTTCCCCCCCCCTCTAAAAATCAATAAATACAAATTAAAAGAATAAAAGATTCCGACAGTAGGAATCAAGGAAAAGTCAGTTCCTCATTTCCTACACTCACCCCGTGAGCTCGCCATCTCACTAGCTATAGCTAATAACTACTTTTAACGGTTGACACACATCCTTCCAGACATCTTCCATATATAAACACACATGCACTTTGTTTTAAATATACCACTGGGATCATATTTATAGACACTATTACACAACTGGTGTGTTTTTCCACTTAAAATATCTATCATGGCAATTTTCAATGTCAGGATGTATTTTTTTTAAAATTAGCTATGTGTCCTTGAGAAAAATGTAATGCCTGCTCCTGGTGGGTGGAGGGATGGAATTGAAATCAGAGGGCTCCTCCCTCCCCAGACAAGCACTGCTGGCTTCGTGTGTATGATCTAGAAGTTGTGTACACATAGGTGGCATACATGTATAGCAGACCCTCACAGCCCCCTTGGTCCTGACCAAGTGTCTTTCGTGTGGCATGTTCACGAGGGTCACACTGGAGAAACTGGCATTGTAAATGGTGGCGGGCATTTCTCTGAATGGCGCTGCTTCACGTATCTGGCTTGTCCCTTTTGATGGATTGGGCTGCACTGAGCCCGCTTCTGCAAGCGGCGCTGCCGTAAATCTAGTCTGTGCACAGCCTCGAAGCTATGCTCACACACTCAGCCCTGTCCCCAAAGCCACTCCTTTCCTCACACCTGGCCTCAAACATGTCAATCGGAGAATTGATATAATTCTTTTTTTTTTTAAAGAGGTTTAAACAGAGCATTATTAACCCATGAAGGATCTATTAGGAAGAGATGCCCTTTCCTACAGGGTTTACTCTTTTCTCTAGCTTGAGAGTGAGAAACTCATGTAAAAGAAAAAAAAAGGTCATTTCCCCGCCCTCCACCCCCACTCAGGGGTCAGCCATGCCAGGGTCCTTTCGAAGCACCAGGCCGTGCACGCCTCATCTTGGCTCAGAGCCCAGCTCCCTCGCAGGACGTGGGTGCAGCTCCCTGCTTTGGTGTGCGCGGCGGTGAAGGCACCGGGGCTTTGGAACAAGGGTGTCCTTGGGAGGAAGTGGCTGGGGAGGGACCCCTCGGGGAGGAGCCTGGTTTCCCTATGCAGCTGGAAGCCTGGTGGAGTCCTGCAGAGGAAGGAATCTTTCTGCTCAGCGAGGGAGGCCTTTTTGTTCCTTGTCTCGAAGCGTTTACAGAAATTGTGCTCTGCCTGGGAAGGTGGAGTGGAGTCAGGAGGAGGCAGTGCCCAGGCGCCGTGCAGTGAGCGAGCTAATTGGAAAATTTACTTCAGGAAGAGATGCAATGAGGCCAAAACGAAAGAGGAACCGGGCCTGCCCACGTTCAGAGCAGAAAACCGAAGTCACCATCCTCAAGTTAAAAATGATGGGGTGTGTGTGTGCTCGGGGGGAGGTTTGGGGATTGGGGGGCAGGCTGGAAAACATACCAGCTGCTGGGCTTGGCACTGGAGTCACAACCTTAAGTGCTGTTATCTTGAGGCCTGAGGAGCTCTCCTGCTGGTCAAGAAAAAAGAGGGGAGGAGGGAAGGTCTAGGAAGAAATGTAATGAGAAAAGGAGGGATTAGAAAAACAGAGAGAATGGGAGGTGTAACTAATACGAGAGTATGGACTTGGGCTTAGACGTGAGGAAAATGTCCCAAATGAAAAGGAAGCAACATTCCAGATCTTTGCCCTCTGCCATCTGTCCAATGAGTAAATGCGGGGTGGTTTTGCCAGGTGCTCAGCTGAGCGGTGCTGTGCAGAGAACCAACTTCAGGACAAGATGGGCAAACTTAGGGACAGAGTTTTCCTCCAAAAAGGCGTTGAGATGGGGCAGAACACATACTTAGCAGAGGCAGCGTGACTCTGGTCCCCAAAGACCCCAAGCCCATTTGGGTCACCCGCACACCTCTCTGCTCCTCTTTTTCCCCTCCCAGGACCCTCTCTTGAATGGAATTGCTTAAGAAGGAGGAAAAGGGCAAAGGCTACAGTAGGACCAAGTTCAATTTGCAGCAATGGAGATCTTCCTGAGGCTGCCAGGTGCCCTCCAATGTAAACTTCTTTCTTTAACCCTCACAGAGGATATATTTTCCACTGATTTTTAGAAAGAGTGGAAGAGAAACGGAAAGACAGAAAGAAACGTGGATGTGAGAGAAACACATAGATTGGTTGCCTCCTTCACATGCCCGGACCAGGGCCCGGGCTGGGGAGGAGCCCGAAACCAAGGTACATGCCCTTGATCGGAATCGAACCTGCGGCCCCTTGGTCCACAGGCTGACGCTCTATCCACTGAGCCAAACTGGCTAGGGCAAATGTACACTTAATTGTGTGACTTGGTAGATTGCTCTTCTATTATAAGAAGAGAATAATAATGATAAGAGGTAATATTTATAGAACCCTTACATGGACTAATTTATACACTGATCCGTTTTATCCTCTGAACTGAATGAAGTAGTATAGTTACATCCATTTTACAGATGAATGGAGAGCCAGCCAGACCTCCAGCCAGAAAGTGGTAGAGACAGATATAATCAGGAGTTGGCAATTACAGCCCAATGGCCAAATCAGGCTCAATGACTGTTTTTTTTTTTTAAATAAAGTTTTATTGGAACACAGCCATGCTCATTTGGTTATGTATTCCTCTGACTGCTTTTGAGCTACAATGCAGAGACCCTACAGCTGCGAAGGTTTTATTGCAACAAAGCCAGACCCTAAAATATTTACTCTCTTTTCCTTTACAGAAAAAGTTGGCAGATTCTAGTTTCGGATCACCCAAGCCCATGCTCTGAACGCCATATGTTCTCTCCTGCTCCAAAATGCCCCCCCCCCCCGCCTCTTTTTAAAAATGTGATACTGAGCAGGAAAAAGCGAATCTAAAATGTCAGGAATAATAGTTATTGGAGAACTGAATCTGGTAGGAGCCCAAGAATATTAAAACTTTTCTTCCTTTTCCCTTTTGGTTTCAAAGTTGGAAAGTGCTTATATCATAAACTTAAAACAGCAAACAAAAACCCCCTTCATTTCCTTATCAGCCTCATCGAAACTGCATACAAATGCTTACCTAAAAATTTCTAGGGTGATTTCCAAAATAATGAAGAGATGGAATATGGTTTTCCAGGAGACATAAACATTTTTCCCCCCATATATGTTCTTTTCAAAACGGCAAGAAGAATAAGTTCTTAAAGGAAGGAAGTACTAGATTTAAATCCAATGACGATCCCATGATGGTACTATACAAACTCTCAGCATTTGGAACTTCGTTTATAAATGTGAACATTCTGTAACCGGAAGAGAATGAAAACTAAGGGCAGTTGGGGTTCCCTGACCAACAGTGACTTCTCCTTCTTTCCTACTAACAGAAGGTGGAGACCTTGGCCCTTGATCCGTGTTGCCCTGTGAGCCCAGCTTTTTGGTGTTACAACAGAGGCTTTGTTTTCCGTAGGTTTCCAGGATGGATGGCTGTAGCAACACATCTTAGCGAACAAAATTAATAATAGTATCTTCTGTCTCTTATATGCCAGGCACCGTGCATGGTGCTAAGTCTTCCTGATAACGACAAGGAAGGTGTTCATATTCTTATTTCCTAGGCGACACCATGAGATCCAGGTGCATAAGGGACCTCAGCTAAGTAAGGCATGACTGAATGACCCCCAAACCCTGACCTCAAACCCCATTCTCTTTCCCCTCTAAGAGGAGGTCTGCCATTGAGTGTTCATCTTTGTTGTTGTTGTTGTTAATCCTCACCTGAGAATATTTTTTCCATTGATTTTTAGAGAGAGTGGAAGGGAGGGAGGGAGGGAGAGAGAGAGAGAGAGAGAGAGAGAGAGAGAGAGAGAAACATAGAAGTTAGAGAGACACATCAATTGTTACCTCCCGCATGTGCCCTGACCCCAGGCCCGGGAGCAAAACTGTAACCCAAGTATGGGCTTTTGACCAGGAATCGAACCCATGACTCTTTGGTGAGCATGCTGACACTCTAAACGATGAGCCACACCCGCCAGAGCAAGTGTTCTCATTTTCATTTCTTAGATGACACCATGAGGCCTTGGTGCATATGGGACTTCAGCTAAAACCTGACTGAATGACCCCTAAATCCTGACCCCAAACTCCATTCTCTTCTCCTCTAAGAGGAGGTCTGCCATTGTGTCCATCTTTTCATTCAGCCAATTCTTATACGTTGGTGTCTACCATGTGTCAGGCACTGCACTTGGTCCTAGGGACTTGGCAGAGAACAAAACAGGTGACTGTGTCGTCAAGCCCACGAACAGATGATGATGAGTTCCCAGGAAGGGAAAGCAAGGTCACATTCCTTGCGGTGGGAAAGGACATCAGCCATTTTTAGATGGTTTCTCTGATTCTCAAAGGTCTATGCATTTTCAATTTTACACAAAATAAGGAAACTGGAGCACAGAGAGATTACAGTCACAGAGCTGATAAATGGCAAAGCCAGGGCTTGAATCTGTCTGATTCTACCTCCTGTCCTTTTAGTGACTATGGTATAAAACAGGGTTGTCAAACCATGTCTCATTGGCCAAGCTCCAACTACCTTTTTTTGTAAATAAGGTTTTATTGCAATACAGCCAGACCCATTTAGCTTATGCATCGCATCGCCTGTGCTGCTTTCACACTATCACAGTGCAGTCGAGTAGTGGTGAGAGACACTGCATGGTGCAAAAGCTGGAAATGTTTACTGTGTGGCTCTTAGCAGAAAACATTTGCCCACCCCTACTGACCTAAACCAATCACAGTAATCCTGTCTCTCATGATCAGTGCTTGTTTAGGGCTGACTATATGAACCAGTTTTGGCCAGTGAGACTTAGGATGAATTCTGCTTCGGGGAAACGCCTGAGGAATCCTTCCCATCCTTCTTGCTGCCTCTGCAGGATAAGATGGTCAGAGCCATAGCAGCCATTGCCACCACAAAGGAGAGAAGGATCAATACACGGAAGCTGGCAGAGAAGAACTGTGGAGAGAGGCTACATCTTTGATGACATGCCCACCTTCCTGTCCGATGCTCTAACTCCCCACCTGCAGATGACCTGTTATGTTAGGTAATGAATAGTTTAAGTCACTTTTTACAGGCCAGCCCATTATTTGCAGCTGAATTGATCTCATATGATACAAACCCTGTGTCTGGACTTACTGTCCTTATTTCACACTTAAGAGACTCAAGTCCTGGCCTGTGTGGCTCTGTTGGTTGGGCATTGTCTCAGGCACCAGGAGATTGCTGGTTCGATTCCAGTCAGGGCACATGCCCAGGTTGCGGGCTTGATCCCTGTAGGGGGTGTGCAGAAGATAGCAGTTGGATGTTGTGATGTTGTGCTCTCACATTCACGTTTCTCTCTCTCCCCCCCTCTCCCTTTTCGTTCTCTAAAAATCAATAAACGATTCTTTAAAAAAAAAAAAAAGAAAAAGAAAATAAACCTCAAAGTTCAGGGAGATAACAGGACTTGCCTCAGGTTGTTTTCATCAAGCTAAACCTGCCTAGCTCTAACCACAGCTCCTGTTCCATTACCTCTTAGAGAAGGGGTGGGGAGCCATTTTGCTGCCAGGGGCCATTGGGATATTTATAACATCATTCACAGGCCGTACAAAAGTATCAACTTAAAAACTAGCTGGCTGTATTTGGTCAAACATTTAATTAACTCACCCCTCATGCCTTGGCAGGGCCAGACCAAATGATTTCACGGGCCTTATATGGCCCACCCCTGCCTTAGAGGTACATACAAACTCTTGGTATTTGGAACTTTATGTGTGTAAGAATTCTGATTCTGTAGCCAAAGGAGAATGAACCCTAAGGACAGTTGGGGTTCCCTAGCCAACAGGTATTTCTTCTTCTTCCTGACTAACAGCACCTGCATTAGTTTGGGCAGCAATGCTCCCACTTCCAAGGGATGAAGGGATATTTGGCCTAAAAAGGTCATGGAATTCTTTTTCCCCTTCGTGGGAAGCTTTACCCCCCAGATATTCTGATTCTTCGGTGGGTCTGGGGTGAGGCCTGGGAGTCTGCATTTCTGACAAGCTCCCAGGTGGCGCCTATACTTTTATACCAAGGGTGACAAACTTCCTCTGTAAAGGGCCAGATGATAAACATTCAGGATTTGTGGGCCACATAGTTTCCGGCAACGATTCAACTGTGCTATTGCAGCAGTCACAGACAACACCTAAACGAGTAGGCCTGGCTGTGTCCCAATAAAACTTTATTCACAGAAGCAGGTGGTGGGCCAGATTTTGCCTGTGGGCCATGGCTGTCAATCATGGTTCATTTCCTGGTTGTGGGCTCATCTTTGAATACATTGTTGACTGAAAGCTGAACCAATCAGGGTTCTCTTC
This sequence comes from Myotis daubentonii, assembly GCF_963259705.1. Lineage (NCBI taxonomy): Eukaryota > Metazoa > Chordata > Mammalia > Chiroptera > Vespertilionidae > Myotis > Myotis daubentonii. The sequence continues at coordinate 9,876,800 of NC_081847.1, read as the reverse complement.
AGAAGGAAGCTATGGGTGACGGCTGTTGGGTACCAGGTAAGCTGTTGTGATCCAAGCCAACCTGGCATGGAACAAATCTTAGGTTATTTTTGGTAGAGGTGGGAGTTGGCTTATTCCTCCACAACCTAGCTACACAGGTTATCATAAAGCCTAATCTCATTGAAATTCTGCCACTCTGATAGCCCAAAGCTTGCTGGCAAAGCAGGCACAAAACAGTTCACACGCCTGTTCTGGAAGCGGGGTAACATCCTAGGCTCCTTTCTTTCAGGGGCAGTGGCCGCACCCTAAAGGGAAGGCCAGCTGAGGCAGGATGACCGCATTCCAGAGCAGGGAGGGTTCTCTGCTCTCTGGTCAGGTGACACAGGCGGAACCTCCTCGACAGTGTCAGGATCAGTCAGGGAAGAGGGGGGAGGGTATGGGTGAAGGGTGGATGACTGTATCTTAGAGTACATTCTGTATGTGTCTTGAATACCTTTAAGTTCACCAGTGCAAATCCATTTCTAATATCATCATGCTAATTGCCAAGTCACTCATGTCACCAGTGAGAAGCCTGTTTCTGAATTACAGGAAGCACTCACCATAACTGTTGCTGCAGTGTGGTCCCTTCCGCTGTGGTGTCTGCATTCTCGATTGCCAATGAGCTGGCCACTCCTATAGCCGCGTTTGGACCAACTGCATGGACAGTTTATCAGATGAATTATACTAAGTGGTTTAAAGTGTAGACTCTGTCACGGAGAGGCAGCCACTTGTGTCTACTATAGGGCTGGTGGCAGGAGAAAAAGGCGATATGCTTAAAATTCTGGCATGGAGTGGGTACTAAAAAACAAAACAAAACAAAAGATGTGTTATTAGTGTTTAGAGAACTCATTAGAAGGAACACCATTTTTTGTTTTGTGATTGAACTCAGCCTAATGGCTTCCTGGGCCCTATGCAATTTTCCAACTCCACCAGGTAAAGGTACCGTTAAGGAAACGGAGCACAGATGGGGGTAAAAAACGTACCCATGGCTCTGCCTTCACCAAAGCTGGGTTTACATCTGGTCTGTGTGTACCTTGGTAAGCTACTAATGCTTTCTACGCTGTCGTGTAGCTTAGTTCCAGGTGTCGCCTCAGGGAGAGTACCTGGAGGTGTCAAGAGTGGCTTCCTGTAGAAAAGGGGAACAACAGTGATGGTGACAGTTAAGGGAGCCGGCACTTGAAACAGCCCAGCATTTTCTGCCCTCATCCTTAGGCCGATTTTCGGAAAAGATCCAGGCCCAGAGAGCTCAAATTCTTTCCTAAAGATGGAGGCAGAGCCTGTGGCAATGACAACTCTACAGCAGCACCACCCACACTAGCATGATATACTCCAGGAGTTTGGCCAAATCTTCTAGCTCAGGCTTTTCTGGAAAGTTAAGATGCCCATCAGGGGTTCAAGTTTTACATTTAAATGAGGAAGTTGGGGAAATATTTAAACATGGTCTTTGGCCAATGCAGACTGAGTTAGATTCAAAAGCTGGTTATCAGAGTTCCTGCTCTTAGGCGTCCAGCAGAGAAAGTCCTGAGATTATCTGTTTATCAGCGAGACAGGGCGTTTATCCTTTTTCAGTCACTGACCATTTCAATCCTACACTCAGGGAGTTGGGCCCCTGTGATTCTTGGTGGGAAGCAAAGTCCACTTTTCACCAGGAAAACTGAAAATGTCACAAATGAATTTCCAGCCCTGCTTGCAGCGAGGGTGTCGACAAATGAGCTAGGGCCTGCCAGTCAGAGGCAGCTGCCCCAGCCGGGGTTTTAGCAGCTGTTATCAAGTTAAGATGTGGTCATACTGGATTGGGGCAAGCCTGAATTCCATTCCTGGTATTGTTACAAGAGGAAAATTTGGATATAAAGACACAAAAGAGAAACACCATGTGAGGATGGAGGCAGAGATTGGAGTGGTGTGGTCACAAGCCAAGGACTGCTGGCAGCCACCGGGAGCTGGGAGAGAGGAGAGGCAGACCCTCCCTCGAGCCTGCAGAAGGAACCAACCCTGTTGACACCTTGATTTTGAATTTCTGGCCTCCAGAAGTACGTGAGAACAAATTGCTTCTGTTTTAAGAAACTCCATTTATGGTAATTTGTTATGGCAGCCCTAGGAAACGAATACAATTACCAACATTTAAAAACGAGTTTGGTGTCCCGTGGGCAATGAACCTTGGAGATTTTTATATAAAAGTCTAGGTTCCCCATAGGCCTGAGAGCACACATACTATTTTTTTCTGTTCCAGAATTCCCGGATGGGTTTGGCAGCCGTAGTACATGGCCTAGGGCAGTGGAGGGTCCTTTGGGGGCCCCTGGGACTCTTCTAGTACATTCACACACACACAGAAGGGCTACAAGCCATTTTACAGCGACACATGCATGCTATTTGCTTCCCCCCTCTCATTCTTCATGGTTGTAGTGAAAGTGAAACTCATGAACACAGTGAGTCTTCCAGAGATTGCGTGGTGTGTGATATCGCAACCATCCCATTGAAAAGCGACGCTGTGGCTGAAGCTGCCTTCTACGAAGCTGAACATTAAAGGTACTTGCAAAAATGTAAAAATAGCCTGGCTGGTGTGGCTCAGTGGTTGAGCAGTGACCCATGTAACAGGAGGTCATGGTTCGATTCCCGGTCAGGGCACTTGCCTGGGTTGTAAGCTCGATCCTCAGTAGGGGGCGTGTAGGAGGCAGCCGATCGATGATTCTCTCTCATCATTGATGTTTCTATCTCTCTCTCCCTCTCCTTGAAACCAATAAAAACATATTTTAAGAAAAGTAAAAATAGTGCCACTCTACTCACCAAATTTTTGTAAAATGAATGAGATACATTTCAGAAATTTCTCAGTTGTAATTTTGAATAGGTAACTATAAACAGACCTGGTTCAAATAAACGCCCTTTGGGGTCATCAGTGATTTCGAAGAGTGTGCAGGGTCCTGAGCCAGAACCCTGGAGGACTGTGGGCTCAGGGCCATGTCGTGCCTCCTTTCCTGGAGATTTTATAGGAGGGAGACTATTTCCTGTTATTTTCTGCAGGGCAAGAAAAAGTTGTGGTTAAGCGTGTAGGCTTGGGATTCCAAAGGCTTGAGCCTGAAACTCTATTCGAGGACTTACCAAACAGATGATATGGGATCAGTGGCTAAAACCCTCTGAGCCTCGGTTTCCTCATCTGTGAAATGGGGACATTAAGAGCCAGCTTTTAGGGGAGTTGAAAAGCTTTAGTTAAGTGGTGCTCACTGACTGTTGGCAATGGGAAGCCTTGCTCTGTGGGGGGAAGGAGTGGACCCGAGCATCCTGACTGGGCAGCTGTGCAGTGGGCCTGAGAGACTCTGCATTTATAACAAGCTCCCAGGGGATGCTGATGGCGCTGGTCCCCCCACTGCACTCTGGGAGAACTCTTTGGTTCTCCTTGTCCATTTTCAATGTCTGTATATTTAAAATTCCTACTTCTTTCTTTTCCCTTTTTGCTTCTTTTGCTGTATTTTAAATAAATATACATATTTATTGATTTCTGAGAGGAAGGAAGAGATAAGAAACATCAATGATGAGAGTATCATTGATCGGCTGCCTCCTGCACGCCCCCTCCTGGGGATGGAGTCTGTAACCTGGCCATGTACCCTGGCTGGGAATCGAACCGTGACCTCCCATTTCATAGGTCGATACTGAGCCACACCGGCCAGGCCTACAGATCTTCTTCAATGGCTGGTTCCTGTTCATTCATCAGGGCTGGGAGCCTTCCCCGACCCCCCTGCAAGGCTCCCCTCCACCAGGCAGTCTGTTTATTTCCTTCTAATGCCCATTACAATCAGATGGAACATTTATTTTAATTGGTTAGTTGGTTGTCTCCTGCACCTGAATGTGATAATAATGATAATAATAATAATAATAAAGCACCACATCACATTTCTAAAGTATGAGAAATTTGCATTCCAAAGCATATTTGGCTGTTGAGGTTTTGATAAGAGATTTGGATATGTATTCTTCCTCATTTTAAAGCTGACAAATAGAGAGACTAAAGCACAGTGTCAGTGAGAGGCAGAGCCCAGACTTGGGCCCAGGAATCTGATCCTGAGTGTGCCTGTAACCACAGGGCTATCTTCAGAAAGGCTGCTGGCGCTTGTTGGCTGGAAGAATTATGGGCTAAACGAAGCTGGTTAGGCCTCGTGCCCTCCCTGGGCTGGTCTGCCTGCTGCTGGGAGACTCCTGCCTTTCCTCTTGGCAGGCCAAGTGCTGTCTGTTTAGATGTATGGAAAACACGCATGTATGCGTGCGCACACACACAGAGAAGGGCTACATATGATGCTATTTCCTGGAGCTCTGTGGCCGCCTGTTGTTTTCAGCAGCCTCATCTTTCTGAATCAGGTGACAGAACGCACTAGTGACCAGGCAGGGGAAAGAAAGCAGACCCTCCCCAGCCGGGCAGGACTGAGGGGCCGCTGGTCCTGGTGGTGAGACCTCTGCCTCCCCAGACACAGCCCTTGTCAGACAGTCTCTCTGGCTCCGGGAGCTGCCCTGGTCCAGGTGCTCGAAGCCACAGCTCGCGGGGAGTGTGCTTGGTCTACTGGGTACTAGCCCGGAACAGGGCGATGGGGCACAGAAATGCTGTCTTGGAAATCGTGAAGGCACCATTTCCTCTGGTCAAGAGGGGGCGTGAGCCCCGCCTCCCGTGCTGGAAGGCTTTCCTGAGAGGCATGAAGTACCTCTAAAAAGCAGGGGAAAATTCGTGGTTTTAAAGGAGCAAGAATGTCTTTAGAAAGGCTCAGAGGACCGAGATGGGCTATAGGTTGGCCAGGGGCTGGTGTTGTTGATTAAAACACAATTGTAGATGGGTGAATGCTATATGATTTCCTCTATGTTTACAAAAAGGTATGTAGCTACATGTGTGCATGTGTGTGTAAAAATAGAGAAAGGACAAGGCGAAGACACTCTCTCCTAACACGGGAAATAAATGAGAAACAGGCGACAGAACCTGGAACCTGGCTGGAGAACCTGGACAGAACTTGGCTGGAGAACCTGGAGAGAACCTCGCTATGCTGATCAACTGAACACTGTCTCTGTGTCATTCCTTCTTCACCGACTCCGTCCACACCTTTGGGAACCCCTGGACCTGCTGGGGTTGGACCCCAACATCCTGTGCCTGAACAGGGACCCCTAGGTAAACCCCCCATTCCCCTAGGTAAGCCCCACTCTCGGGACAGATAGGACTCCACCGTAGGAAGAGGGTGGATAGTCTTCGCCGACTCTGTCCACACCTTTGGGAACCCCTGGAACAGGATTCCCCTAGATAAGCCCCACCCCCATTGAGAACCCCTACATTTGGGACAGATAGGACTCCACCAGGGTGCTGCAAACCCCCCTATAGAGGATAAGTAGAGTAAGAAGGTGGATAGTACAGAACTTAGATTGAGAAGATGTGCCATACTGAGTCTAAAGAAAAAAAGACTCCGTATTGATCTTTTAACACATATGCTTGCTAGCAGTGGAGTTAAGGTTACTCCCAGTCAGACGTTTTTATACAAGAAGTATGTCCATGCTTTTCTGAGGAAGGAAAGGTAAATGTAGAGGCATGGGAGAAGGTAGGCCCAAGGAGCCTTATCCTTAACCCCACTGCAGCCTTTCCACCCCGGGAAAGTGCAGGACTGGCAAGCTCTCCCTGGGGTGATAGATCAGGACTCAGGTAATAGCAAAAAGCACCAATCCTACTCTTAAAATGGATACAAGAGAGCATTTGGGGTTTTTCTTTTTAATGCCTGCTTTGGATAGGTTAAATTTTTAAAAAATACAATGCAGAGGGTTGTACAGCAGCCAAAAGGCATCGGGCCTCCTGTACAATAGCCTCTGCCAACTCAGTCTGGTAGGAGGATGCACAAACCAGACAGTTTTACCAGATCTGGTGATGATGTGGGGAAGAGGTTGTGTTTTGTATCTTTCCAGAAGGAGCAGCCTCTGCCTCCCTCCTGGGGACCGTCACCCCTGGGAGGCCGAGTCAGCACACCTGACGAGTGCCCGTCTGCAGCAGATGTGCAGCCCTGAGCTGGAACCACCTGTCCATTGGGAGGATCACATGTGCCTCCTTTTTGTCTGTCCATATGTCCCAGCTTTGCCCCACATCTCCTTTCCTTTTCCTTTTTCTTTTTTTAAATATGACTACTTGTTTGCTGGTTCTTTGGCCTTTCTCCTTCTCTCCTGAACACAGCCTTTTCTAGAATCTCCCTACCCTACTGTTCCAGAAAGGGCACCTCCCTTTTCCACCGTGACTGGGGGTGTCTGGTATATGCCCCATACGTGGAGTTGTCTTGTGCCAAGAGCCTGACATCCTGGGCTGAGAAAGCCCTGTCCCGGGACTACATGCTGACAGGCCGTTCCTCCCTTGTCCTATATTGGCCCCTCTTGCCCCTGTGTCAAGAGGGACCCTCTTCTCACAGTCCATTTGCAGGTGAGGGGAGCCCAGGGCAGGTGCTGGGCGTGGAGGCCACGGGAGCATAAGCTACCAAGGAGACTGAACTGAACCTCTTGCAGGGGGGCGCTGCCCCTCCCTCATTCACACATCTCACATCACCCTGCTTGGCCCTGGAGGATGGCTGGTTAGGCAGAGATGGGTAAGATTCCTCAGGGAAGGAACAACCTAAGACAGGCACAGTCGCAGAGGGGCCATCAGGAGACAACTTGGGGGTCAACAGAGGTGGGGCCCAGACCCTCACCCCCCAACTTTGCAGAGGCCTGAACCATCACCCCTTCTGAGGGAGGTCTCCTGCCCCCATGGCTGCTTCGCTTCCCATGCCCAGCTCAGATCGGGACCCAGGTAAAGACAGAGACTGGCTGACAGCAGCTGCCCTCTCACTGCAACAGGACTTGTTTCCCATTTCTACCTTGGACCACAGGGGCAGAAAGGGGCAGCTGAAGGAAAGGGCTGTGTCAGGATGCTGCCTTCTTCCCTTTCTTCTCCCTGCTTTTTCTAAACACTTCCATGCCTTGTAGTTCAGTTGCTTTCTCTTCTTTTTCTCTCTACCACCCTCCATCTCTGCCTCCTCCTCCTCCTCCCCAGTATCATCCATATCAGCCGACTCAGAGGGCACAGCTGACTCCTCCCGGGACACCCACACCACCATCAAGCACGGCCCTGATGGACCCATGATCCAGCCCTTCAATGTGCTGACACTCCAGGAAGCCCGTCGCCAATAATGCCACCCGCTGGCCAGATCAACAAGGACAACCAAACCACTGACTTGAGGACAGCTGAAATCCCTTGACTGAAGAGGCCAGGAACAAGGCTCCGTGTGCACTCCATCCACTATGTTTATAGCTATGCTTGCTATCATTGCTTTTCAGTCTTCTTCCGAGTCTTAAACAACCCAATCCGAGAGGTGGCTGCTGATTTACACCCGCTATCATTTAAAAAATAAAAAAGGGGGAATTTGCCGGAAGCCGGTCTACCCTTGCTGCTTGACACAGTCACTGCAGGGAAGAAACATCTGCACAGCTTATGTTTCAAGGGACCTGATGTATATGGCATATGTTTGCTCCCCCTCTGTGTTTTAAACAGGACCACCTCCCCGAGAAAGGTTGTTTCCCCAGGTGAGGATTTTTCCCTGGGGTTAGGGAGGGAATAAAACCCCTTAACTAAGTGCCAGGTGGGTAATTAATCACTTTAACTATGAACAATCATGATTAAGCTACATAATCTTTACTTAGGATAATCTCCTTCAGTTACTTCCTTGTAGTTTAATATAACAATAGAGTAACCTTGGAATGGAGATAAGAAACGCCCTAATCTTTGGAATAGAATTGATAGGATTAAAATCAACTGGTATAAATACAGATGTAACAAGACAATAAACACAGGACCTGGAACCTGGCTGGAGATCCTGGCTAGAACCTGGCTGGAGAACCTGGACAGGACTTGGCTGGAGAACCTGGAGAGAACCTCGCTATGCTGATCAACTGAACGCTGTCTCCGTGTCATTCTTTCTTCACCGACTCTGTCCACACCTTTGGGAACCCCTGGACCTGCTGGGGCTGGACCCCAACAATTTCCCTGAGGAAATTTTATAAAATCTGTGGGGTTTTTTTCTTTTCTCATTAAGGATTACAGGAATAGATGCAGAGGATTCTGGGAGCCCAAGAGCCAATGGAAATGTCTGTGTGATCTCCGGAGGCTGCTGAGTCGGACGGACTGCAGCCAAGCATAAAAGATGACAACAGCAGCTCGGCCAACTTTTGAACCTGCGAGAGGCGGGAGAGGAAAAGGAGAAGGTGATTTGAGCCAACTCTCAAAGCAGTATTCAAGTAGAGACCTACCCTCTCATACAAAGATAAAATACAGACAGGCCACTCAGGATGCCCCTGAAGAAGTTCGGAACCGTGACTTCAGAAGAGAATTAGAAGAGAGAGAGAGAGTTGCTGCAAGAGAAAAGAATAGAGATCGTCCATCTCGAGAACATACAACCTCCTCTTCAGTGTCAAAGAAGCCTCAGCTAGACCAGATTCCTGCTGCCAACCTCAATGCAGATGATCCTCTAACAGATGAGGAAGATGAAGATGAAGATTTTGAAGAGGAGAGTGATGATGATGATACTGCAGCTCTTCTTGCAGAACTAGAAAAAATTAAAAAAGAAAGAGCTGAAGAGCAAGCCAGGAAGGAACAAGAACAAAAAGCTGAAGAAGAAAGGATTCGTGTGGAAAACATTCTGAGTGGAAACCCTCTCCTTAATCTCACTGGCCCATGCCAGCCTCAGGCCAACTTCAAAGTTAAAAGAAGGTGGGATGATGATGTTGTTTTCAAGAACTGTGCAAAAGGTGCGGATGACCAGAAGAAAGACAAACGATTTGTTAACGATACGCTGCGATCTGAATTTCACAAAAAGTTCATGGAGAAATATATTAAATAGTACAGTTTTATGTGCTTTATTAAAGACTATAAAATGTAAATGATCATTCTGACTTTACTTTGGTTAGTTGTTGTTTTTTTTCCCTTTTTCCCCACATTTAAATTGTGAATAGGCTTTCCTCATTTTAAGTTCCAAAATATCTTTTCCTTGATTGGTACCTTATTTGATAAGTAAGAACTTGGGAATTGTCTTAAACCAGTTTCCAGTCTCTGAATGTTTCCAGTCAGGTTTTCTTTTTAAGATTCGAAAGGTAATCTGCTTATAATGTTTTTAATAATTCAAATAACCAAATTCATGTCCCCCAACTTTTTTGTTGAAATGTATGCAGCTTATGAAGCATTGCATATTTTCTTTTGTGTATTGTATTTCTTTGAACATTAACTTTCTCCTATTTCTCTAACATGGATTTAAGGGCAGTTAATTCATGATATCTTCCTGTGTTTTTTTGAAAAGTATGATGAAAGATTAAAGGGATTCCATCGAGGCCCATATGATGCAATGGAAACGTGTCATCAGCCAGGAAGCACCCTGATTTGTGTGAGGGAGCACGGGGTACCTTCCTTTCCCAGAGGCTCCTGGCCCAAGGCGAGCGCTCCTGAAGCTTGCTGAGGAAGCATGTGGCATCACCTTGTTCTGGATACTCAGCTGCCATGTTTCTGTCAAATGGAATAGAGCCTGCACACCGCCAACGTTAGATGCAAAGCCTAGGGAAATTTTAACATCAAACGATTCATGAAATAAAACTTTTGGAACCTGAAAAAAAAAAAAGTGAAACAGGCGATGTGTGGGTCACAGAGAGAAGCTCAACTTCCTATCCATCACATGCACTTCAGTGTTCTTCCTTTGCTCTGTGATCAATCAGTCAATAAAAACAAAGTTAACTTGCGAAAATAAATACACAAACGAACAACAACCTCCCCCCTCCTTCCCCCCAGGAATCAGCTTCATAATAAACAAAAAGCCCTTTAGCTTCTAAGTAAGAACTGGAAGAATCCAGACACAAGGAACTTGCTGGCTTGGGCACTCCTAGTGAAAGCTGGTTTGGAAGCTGACTGAGAATTCTACCCTGCCCACAACGAGGCCCATTAGTACTTTAAACAGTTACTGAAGCTTCCCTGTTGAACAAAAGGGAAGCGCTCCATCCTCCCCCCGCCCCTCCACCTCACCGCCCCCACCCTGTAAAGTTATTAACACTTCCTGTATGCTTACCATTCTTTTCTTTTCTTTTTTTGAAGAAATAGGAAATTTCTGAATGACTGATGACCTTTATAATCTATCTTTTAAAATACAAAGCCTATTAGACTGAAGCCCCAAATCACACCTTTGCATGTTAAAGAGAAAGTCACATTTAAAAAGCAGCCCTTTTTCAGAGACATGCGAGGGCTTTAGATCATGTCGGAACATTTTTGGGTTTCTGGTTAACCCATTGCAAACCAGTCAGCCAGCCTTCCTACTGTCAGATTCTGTTTGTGTTGAAGTTTCACCGGATCGTGCGTTCCTTTTGTTTCATTCGTGCCTTATAAATCGGGTGAAACAGGAGATCGGAAGTGAAGGAGGCGCTGAGAGGTGATGGTGAAAGTGGGGAGCACAGGCTCGCACAGACCCCGGAATTCAACACCGAGGCGGCTGCGGGCCAGGCGCGGGGAAGCTGCAGCTGCCTTTTCCTAGGAGAAGGGGTGCTTAGCTACCGCAGCTCTCCCTGCGCCCCGCAGAGAATAAACAACCCGCGCCGTGGGCTGGATTGGGTGTGTGAAGCCAGCACATGTTCTCAGGGCTGAGATTTTAACTTTACCGGGTACCCCTCCGACTGGCAGACGTTTGTCAGTGTCCTCGAGGTTTTCAGACTTTCGGAATCGTGTTGGAAAAGGTCTACCAGCGCCCACCTTTGTGCGTCGCTATTCAATAAGGGGCATGCGAGAAATGTTGTTTCCATTGATCAGAGGAGATAAAGAAAAGGCCTTTTGAAAGGCTTTTTCAAAAGGCTTGATCCAAATGCTAAATTTCATTACTGTCTTTTTCAAAGCACGACTCCCATCCCATCTTATTTCCTATTTGCTCCTCATGGCAACCTGGAGGCTGTCGGAGCAAGCAGCCCTCACGTTGCAGATGAGGAAGGAAAGGTAGGAAAGGTTAACTCGTGCATGCACACAATTGGCGGGAGCAGCTGGTGTTCCCAGTCTCTTTTGCTCGCCCTCCTCAGCGAAGGCAGGTATAGTTTCTATCAGGTTTATTCAGGTGGAGTTTAAGCATCTCCAGGGTTCATCTTGTGCTAAAGGTTCTGGGAAAAATCCCAAGAGCACAGTAACATACAAAGAAGAGGTTTACGTAAACATGACTCACCCAACTACCTACTTCAGACTTAGGGGAAGGGACTAATTCTACCTTTGTCATCAGGTACACACCAGGAGCCTTTGCAGCCCTGCCAGGAACTGGTCTATTTTTATTTTATTACCTAAAGTGACTGTGCAGCTGTTGATCTTGGGGGACCACACTAGATGGCCGTGAGTGGGTGGGGCCTGACTCTGCAGACACAGATAATACTCCCGGACAATGGCAGGCTCCCTTTTTCTAGGGGGTGTGAGCCTTTCTTTCCAGAAAGGAAGACTGAATCACAGAATGCAAAACAATGGTGACACAGCAGGTCTGCAGCAGAGCCAGAAAGAAAGGAAAGGGGTGGAATCTCATTTCCCGGCTGAACTCATAGATTAAATTGTCTTAAGGGTGGACTTTGACCCAAAACTTGTTTTTTTTCATTGTAATGGTAACTCAGAAGGCAGCATCTAGATGTCCAAACGGACGATCTATCGATTTTTGCTTCAGGAAAGACAAATAAAAGTATCCTGGTCCCCCAGGCAGACCGGGCAGATCAGTTTAGTGGTGGTGGTGGGCCAGTAATGGGTTTCAGGCATGTACAAAGGGACGTATAAGCAACAATGATAATAAGACTAAGAATGAATAATAATCATAGCTCACTTACAGCTTGATGTCAGATACTGTTACAGGCACTTTATAAATATGAATTCATTTAAGGGCCACATCAGCCCTATAAGGGAGATGCTATTATTACCCCAATATAGAGTGGAGAAAACTGAAGTACAGCGAGGCTAAGAAACTTGTCCAAGGCTGGTGATGATGATGGATACAGGTGTAACCCACTTTTCCCAGGGCTCCATGAACACGCAGCTCAATCAGCAGCCTTTGTGCTGGTGAGAAAAAGGCGCCCCTTGGAGCAGGAGCTGCCCCTTTGGGTGGATGGCTGGACAGGCGACCTCAGGGCCCCCACATGGCAAGCGGAGGGAGGGCCAGATTTCAGCTGACACGCACTTCTCCGCGCTGAGTGCCTGTGTGTGGAGCCCACCCTCGTGTCTGTGGTGACGTCATGGCTCCCGCACACGCTAGCTTTGCCTCTTTGGGCTGCATCCTCAATGCCTTGAGTCTCCATTTTCCCATTTAACAACCAGGGCGGGCGAGGCTGCTGACCTCAGACAGAGGCTTGTGGTGAGGTTTTAACACTGAATTTACTCGGCACCTGGGAGGCAAAATCAAACATGAGATAGATTATGCCGCTTGTTGGGTCATAATCTCCCTTGGAGACAGGGAGCACCCGCCGAGGGAGTCGTTTGGAGGTGCTGTGGACGATACAGCACAGAGAAGGCACTGGTGTTTCATAAGCCACAGATCATGTCTTCAGTTCTTTTTTTTTTCTTTTTTTAAAAATATATTTTACTGATTTTTTACAGAGAGGAAGGGAGAGAGATAGAGAGTTAGAAACATCGATGAGAGAGAAACACCGATCAGCTGCCTCCTGCACATCTCCTACTGGGGATATGCCCGCAACCCAGGTACATGCCCTTGACCGGAATCGAACCTGGGACCTTTCAGTCTGCAGGCCGACGCTCTATCCACTGAGCCAAACCGGTTTCGGCATGTCTTCAGTTCTTATCATTGAACTATGTTGGTGCTTAAATAACTTGTTCACTTAAGCTATGTTCTCAGTGAACTCGCTTCCTTGGATTGCTGTCTCAAATAAGCCCTATACTGAAATAGAGTTGATACCAGTAAATTCGGGAAATGCCTTCAGAATGCCTTTCCCTGTGTTTGAAGGGGCTCACAGATATTATGTGTGATGCTACATGTTAGTGTGGGGATCAAGTAGCCCACATGTGCCTCTCAGTGCTGCCACTTACAAGCGCTAGTGTTCTCACCTGTAAAACGGGGATATTAACCCCGCCTCTCTCACACACCTGTCAGGTGTGAATGAGAAAACTCCATATAAAATGTGTTGCATCATCCGTGGCAAATAGTAAGTGCTCAAAAAGAGGCCAACTGGATTAATTAATTGGAGATGATTATTAAATAGAATGTAGACCTAAGGGCAGCATTGGCATTTGGATTCTCTTAAATTCTTTAAATTTAACCCCTAAGAAACTATACTCAACAAATCCATGTAAGTTATCGACCTGTGTTGTCTCTCCTGCCTTCTTAGAGGACGTAATATATTTCTCCAGCCACCAGATAAGTGTAAAGTTTGGTTCCAGATGAGCACATGACTTCCTGTCACCGGGAGGAAGCTCGGGGCCAGAGGATGAGCTGGCATCTTTAACTGCTTAATCACCAGGAGGCATGGATGACAGTTTCTTGTTTTTCTGAGCAGGTTGGCTATGACTTCCTGCATTTTGGATGCGTCAAAACCCAAGGTGTAGTTTGGAGTTGGGAGGCTGATGGGAGCCAGTAAAGGGACTTCTCTCCCCGCGCTCCCTGGGGTAAGTTATGGGCATGAATGATGCAGCTCCGCACATACTTTCGTCTACTGAGAAGGAGCTGCCCCCGGAGCTCTGCTGAGCCAGCTGGACTAGGAAAGGCCCCTTTAAGCTTTCCTCATAGGAGACATCCAGGCTCCTCTATGTGGCAGATATTACTGGTTGCCTAACAACAAGTTGCCTTGGCTACAGTAGTAAGGACTATCCAACGATGGGTTAACCAATAAGGATTTTTCCCCTTCACCTAATAAGAAGTCTTAGATTCCAAGGCTGCTGGAGCACTCCAAGCAAGTCATTAAACTCAGACTCGTTCTGTCTTCCTGCCCCACCATCCTATGCATGTGGCCCTGAACTCATGATTCCACGATGACCGCTCATGGCAGAAATGGGGACATATCCATACGGGAAGAGGAAGAGAAGGTAACAGATGTCCATGCTGGCAGAATCTTTGCCTTTTTATTAGAAAAACAATTCTGCAAGGGAGTCAGGGAAATCAATTTTTTTTTAAAGCTGGGCTTAATGGCACCCTGAATGATTCTAAGATCCTGTTAATAAGAGAAGAGAAAGGATAGTTGATGAGCAGCTAGCAGTGTCTACCAATTACCACATGGCTATGTCCTTTTCCCTAACAGATATCTATCCTCCTCAGGGTGGCACATGCTTCAGAGAATATTTGTGCCCGCCCTAGGAGGTGAACTCTGATTAGTTTAAGTTACTCAGGGGATCCCTTTCCTCTTTTCAATGATTAACTTATGCATTGATATGTGACATCATTTTGGGCAATGAGATTTGAGGGCAAAGGTGCCAAAGGGTCTTAGAGAAAAGGCTCTTTCTTCCAAAGGAAGACGCAAGAAACCAGAGTTATTTTTCTGCCTCTGGATGTTGTTGTGTGAAGATGTGCTGGCTGGAGCTATGCAGTGATGTTGCAGACATGAGGAGAGCTAGCCTGGTAGGCCAAGGCTACTCTGCTGCCGTTGGCATAATGGAAAGAGGGGGAAATCCATGCTATTCAAGAGGCTGCTGAACTGCTAAATTGGTTGGAGCTACTTTTCTTCCAGCCTTCTTCTTTGTGTGAGATGGTAACATTCCCTCCTGTTGAGCTATTTTGAGTTGGGTTTTCTGTTACTGGCACCCAAAGGGCTTCTAATTGATACCTTTACATGATATGGCCAGTAGAATGGGTCAGTTCTTAACAAATAAATATGCCTCTATAGAAATGACTATCTAACTTCACCTCCCACTTCCCCTAACCTGCTGTTCTTTCACCAGGCCAGGGCACGCCTGCCTCTGGGCCATTGGCCTAGTCTTGTCCCTCTGCCTGGAATGCTTCCTCCCACATAGACATTTAGCTTCCTCCATCACTGTATTCTGTCTTATCATGTATGTTCCCATCAAATACTACCTTCTCAGAAAGGCTCCCTGACTGCCCTATCTAAAGTACAGCTCACTCTCTCGCCCTGCCCGCCATCTCCTCGCCCTGCCTTCCCCTTCATAAAACTGATCACCAATGGGAAGAGCACGGACTGCCTGGTCTCTTTGCTACTTGACTGTCTCCTCATCTTGTTTGTGGTTGTTGACAGCGAGGTTCAGTTCCTCCGACAGTGCCGGTGCATCGTGGCTGCTCGATGTGTATTTGATGAATAAATGCAAGCGTTGACTCAAAGCTTTGCTTCTACAACTCCCATTTTGCCAGAAGAGGGCAGGGTTTGGAGCCAAACACACCTCACTTTGAACTTTGGCTTTGCCACTCGCCAGCTATGTGAACCCGGTCAAGGTTCCAAGCCTCCATTACTTCATCAATAACAGTTTTTTGAAGCAGCTCATCCATCCCGACCAGTGTGGCTCAGTTGTTGAGCATTGACCTATACACCAGGAGGTCACGGTTGGATTCAGGACAGGGTATGGCGTGCAGGAGAGAGCTGATCAATGATTCTCTCTTGTCATTGATGTTTCTCTCTCTCTCTCCCTTCGTCTCTGAAGTCAATAAAAATAAATAAATTTAAAAAACCCCACATAGCTCATTCACTTGTTAGAGACAAGAGAAGAAATCTGAAGCGCTGAGGTCCACGTGAGGTAAATTCGCGAGGTGCAAGTACTCCTGTGCTGCTGAAGGAGGTGTTTGCCCCGGGGAGGACCTGAGCCTCTGCCAGCAGGTCCTCGCATCCCTGGAAGGAGAGCGCTGCTTCCTTACTTCCAGGCTCCCGCCCTCCCTCCCCCCCACACACACCTGCTTCCCCCCTGCCCCGGGTGGGCCATGTAAATACTGAGAGTCCTCCCACTTAGCTACTTGTACATTCCCCCTGCAGCCTTCTAGTTCTCATTTTAAGTTTGTTTCCAACGTGCTCTTCCAACCCAGATGAACCCAGGCTCAGAAACGAAAGGACTTAGGCTATTGCTTTCCAATGCTCCCAGGTGAAGGCAGGGAGGCCACTCCTGTGGGGGGCTGGTCCTTAAACTCAGCGGAGACTGAGCCACCTGCTGAGTTCCCACCACAGGGAGCTCCTGGGTGTGGAGCCTGCTCCCCACGGAGGCCCCGGACTTGCCCGATAACCCACTCAGACATCATCTTTTGGGAGTTTCCATGTAGAGTCATGAAACCTCTCTGTTTGGGTTCCCCCTTCCCCCATTGGGAGTGTTATTACCACAGTCGCCAGAAGGAAGCAGGCCTTTCACTCATTCATTCATTCATTCATTCATGCATGCATGCATTCCTTCATTAACAATTACTGTGTGCTACTGCATGCCAGGTACTGTGTTCCCAGGGCATTTCTTTGCTAGTAGGTGAGCTAAGAAAGCACTAATAAGCAAAAAGTTAATTTATAAGTCAATACAGAATTGAATTGTAAATGTTATGTTTATTATAATTACAATTAGTAAATTAATTAAATTTATCCATTCACGACAGCCTCAATATAGTAGCTGTAACATGCTGAGTAATATCCTAAGTTCTTTATATATTAACTCAATGCTTCCCTATTTTACAAATGAGGAAACTAAGAAACCAAAAGGTTATGTATCTTTTAAACTCCCACAGCAGTTAAGTGGCCAGTGGGATTTGAAGGCCAGCCCTATGGATTTTAAAAATATATATATTTTTATTGATTTCAGAGAGAAAGGGAGAGGGAGAGAGAGATAGAAACATCAATGATGAGAGAGAATCATTGATTGGCTGCCTCCTACCTGCCCCCCACTGGGGATCAAGCCCTCACTTGGCATGAACCCTGACGAGGAATCAAACCCTGACCTCCTGGCTCATAGGTCAACGTTCAACAATTAAGTCCATATGGATTTTTGAGTCCATCTTGTAACCACGTGACAGTACTCTGTCTGGCCTTTGAGCAGCCCATGACTGAGAGGACAGGAGGAGGTCAGCCGCTGACAGGTGACACGCAGGAAGGTGAGCTAGGCCATGGTGAAGCGTGGGATGGTGGATGGTAGGGGTCTCTCTCACGTGGGAGAGGCCAGGCAGAGACCTGAGGGATGAGAAAGGGCCAGCAATCTGGGAAAAAAACCCTGTAGGTCGAGAGGACAGAAAATGCAGAAGCTTGAAGCAGGAAGGAGTGTGGCACATTTCAGGGACAGAGAAAAGGCCCATGTGACCGGGGCGTGTGACCAGGTCAAGCTGTCCCTGGGGGAGCCAAGAGTGGAAAGGTAGGCAGGGGGCAGATCCTGGTGGGTTGTCATTCAGATTCCATTCAAAAGAGAAAATTGCTCAATAAACCACCTTGCTCAGGGTCTGTGGGGCTTGTGGCTGGCATTTGTCACAGAGCTCCAGGAGCTGCAGAAAGCCTATCATGCCCTGTGGCCGAAAACCTGTAAGCATTTGTGAAATTCTCCTTCCTTTGCAAGTGTCTGCACATAATCGAGTCTCTCCGGACTGACTGGTGGTCTGACCTGGCCACGCTCTGGAACCAGTGACCCAAGTCTAGCTCCACAACCTGAGCGGAACTTATGCTAACCTCAAGACTTCCCCGAAGAAGCGGTGCTTCCTTGGTTGTGGATTAAAAAAAATTCTGAGTATTAGACCGTTTTCCTATGATTTCCTTTGATTTCTTAAAATGGGTCGTAGGAGTCAAAAATAGGAAGAAAGAAGGTGGGCTTTATGCAATCGCTTTCCAGCGAGTCCGGTTTCCTGTCATTTGTGTATGCCTCCGCAGTGGGGACTCCTCCTGGACTTTCGGCTTTGCCAGGTAAACAAAACACTCGAGTTAAGAGGAAATAAAGAGCCTGGCCAATGAGCCAATAATTTGCAACAAGCATTTATGCGCTGGCACCGCTTGGCTTGCATGCAATTGGCTAAACAATCTGAGTACAGCGGTCAGAACACGTGGGTGGTCCCGATAGCTGAAGCGCGTTGGACCCCAGCTGACCACTGTGAGAGGCAAGGGCGGCCCCTTTGGGAAGCTCTTCGGAGGGGAATACCTGGGAATTTCACAGAACATGCACCAAGAGGAAGTGACGAGGTCAGGCAGCCGGAGTTAGAATCCCCGGCCCCCATTTCCTGCTGGGTGACCTTGGGAAAGTTACTTAACCACCCAGAGCCCATTTTGCAGGGTTGTCCTGAGGGCATTGGATAAATCAATTTGTAATCGATAACAAATTGAAGTTAGTTCAGAGCCTGGTGTGAGTAAGGCTTCGATAAACATATCTATGTGTTTCTTTTTCCATCAGCCCCTTCCCAGTCCGCAGCCTGTGGCCCCAGAGCCACTGCCCCACACACTCTCTGCGGGACCTCAGCAGGGAGGCGAGCGTGTGCGCGCACGGAGGCCCCACGGAGCAGCAGCCGTGCAGAGAGCCCCTCACAAAGGAGGCTTGGCTCTAGGGCAGGGTTTCTAGTGACAGGGACAGACCATCCTTTGCTGTGGGCACTGTGCTGGGCGCTGTAAGGCCTTTAGCAGCATCTCTGGCCTTTATATACTAGATGCCGGTAGCACCCCCTCCCCCAACAGTTGTGACAACCAAAATTGTCTCCAGACACTGTCAAATGTCCTCAGGGGACAAGCCACAGGGAACACTTTATATTTATTGTTTTAAAAACCTATTAATTAAATCATATGCCGTTATTGCTGGGGAAGAGAGAGAGAGAAGAAGGGAGAAAAGGAAGAAAGGAAGGAGGAAAAAAGAGAGGAGGGAGGAAATGTAGATGAATAGAACAGAACTAAAACTAACTAGAACAAAACACTCCTATCTATCCCTATAAAAGTTTTAGAAAATATCCTTGAAAACTATTTTTTTTTAATGTGAGAATTTATAGACCAAAATATCTTTGGACTCTTGCCCTGGCCAGTGTGGACCAGTGGTTAGAGCGTTGACCCATGCACCTATGGGCTGTGGGTTCGATTCCCAGTCAGGGGTACGTGTCTAGGTGGCAGTTTTGATCCTTGCCCCAGTTGGATGCCTGTGGGAGGCAATCAATCAATCAATGTGTCTCTGTCACATTGATATTTCTCTCTCCCCCTCCCTCCCTTCCACTCTCTCTAAGGATCACTGGAAAGAAATATCCTTGGGTGAGAATTAACAACAACAAATCTTTGAACCCATCCATAACACCCTTAATATAATCACAACTCCAGCAAAAGCTCCTAGGCCGGAGATGACGACCTTGAATCTCAGCTCCACCCCTCATAAGCCATGTGACAGTGGTTGAGCTGCCTCAGCTTCCTCATCTGTACCTCAGTTTCCTCCTTGTACCTAACTGCGCACACTGCCTGAAATACTCACTGAGCATGCGCTCTTAACATTTGCCAAAATATGTAAGTGAATGCCCTGTGCCACCCAGGGCTCAGTGCTTCCCACAAATCCATGCACGTGGAGATCAGATAACCATACAAAATAGATGTTAGTTTGTCCCCATTTTGCAGGTCAGGAACCTGATGCTGACAGTAATTGCCATGGTCACACAGTAGGCAGTAGAGTTTAGCAGTTGGCTCCTCGGTTTGTCCTGCCCCCTTAATACTGATGTTGTTTAGAATTAGAAAGCCACCCCAACAAGAGCAGAAGAAAGGCCAGTCTGCCTCCATCTCCAGGGTCCTCTAGCCTGGGAAAAACCCAGGAATCTTGGGGCACTTCCTCCATTGATAGAGTCACTTATTTTCTGTGGTCCCCTGCAGAAGACGGCTGTCAGGAAATCCCAGGAAATGTCCCCAAGGCAAAAAGGTGGCAGAAACTTCAGAGGAGCCAGTGCCCCGTGATTTGCTGCAATGTCTTCAATAACTTAAGAGCCACCTGTCACGTCCATGTATTCTATTGGTCACACAGCCAATCATGATAGGACAGGATGGGGATTCCAGGAGGATGGGAATATCGGGGGTTGTGGGGCCATCTCAGAGGGTGCCCCCTGCACCAGCTGTATGTCACAGAAATCCTTCAAAAAAAGATAGACTTCAACGGGAAAACCAGCTTCATAAAAGATTGAGGCTCACATTGTAGATGATTAGTTCACTTGGAAAGACATTCCTGGGATATTTTACAAACACCTTTCACATAAAAGATAAGAAACACAACATATTGGGTCAGTTGCTATATGAATTTAGATCTTGAAAAGCAAATTAGCTAGAAACCTTGACTTTGAGGAATAGATATTGAGGCTAATGCATGTGGCTCTAGAATATGATATATACTATAGGCCTGGTGCACAAAATTCGTGCATGGGTGGGGTCACTAGACCTGGCCTGCGATCAATACTGATCAGGGCTGGGCCGATTGGGGTCTACTGGTGGGGGGGGGGGGGGAGAAACAGGGTGTGGAAGTTTGGCCGCTGGCCCCGAGGAGGGAGCTGGCACTTGGCCCCCCTGGGAAAGGGGCCACGTCCGCCATCACCCACCCCCAGTTCCCCATCCCAGCCTGGGGCTCAAAGGCCCCGGGCAGGGTCAGAAGAGGAGGCGACGGTTACCGGGCCGGGTGCAGAAGGAACGGATGCTGGATACCGACATCGATGCCAGCGCCCTGACACTGCATGGTTCCCGGCCCCCTCCCTCTCCACTTCCCTTGCCACTGTGCCACCACTGCGGCGGGTGGGTGGCAGGCCAATTGGGGCCTGCCAGCTGGGGGGAGGGACGGCATGGGAGGTTGGCCACCAGCCCTGAGGAGGGAGCCAGCCCTCAGCCCCCCTGAGAAAGGGGCTGTGTCTGCCACCACTCACCCCTGGTTCCTCGTCCAGGCCTGAATTCTGGCCCCAATCAGATGATTGGGGCCTGTCGGCCAGTGGGGGGGACCACGGGAGGTTGGCTGATAGGGGAAGGTTGGCTGTGGGAGTGCACTGACCACCAGGGGGCAGCTCCTGCGTCAAGCATCTGACCCCTGGTGGTCAGTGCATGTCATAGTGACCGGTTATTCCGGTCATCCTGGTTGTTCCAGTCTTTCCGGTCAGTTAGGCTTTTATATATATACTAGAGGCCTGGTGCACAAAAATTTGTGCACCCGAGGGGGTCCCTCAGTCCGACCTGTGCCTTCTCGCAGTCTGAGACCCCTCGGGGGATGACCACCTGCTGGCTTAAGCCCACTCCCCAGGGGATTGGGCCTAAGCTGGCAGTCAGACATCCCTCTGGCAGCCTGGGAGCCCTCGGGGGATGTCCACTTGCCAGTGGGGAGCAGGCCTAAGCTGCAGTCAGGCATCCTTAGTGCTGCTGAGGAGGCAGGAGAGGCTCCCACCACCACTGCTGTATTGGCAGCCGTCAGCCTGGCTTGTGGTTGAGCAGAGCTCCCCCTGTGGGAGCGCACTGACCACCAGGGGGAAGCTCCTGCATTAAGCGTCTGCCCCCTGGTGGTCAGTGTGTGTCATAGTGACCAGTCATTCCCAGTCTTTCTGCTGTTAGGGTCAATTTGCATATTACCCTTTTATTATATAGGACTAGAGGCCTGATGCACAAAATTCATCCAAGAGTAGACCTTCCTTTCCCCGGCTGCTGGCACCGGCTTACCTCTGGCACCTGGGACCCGGGTTTCCCTCACAGCCCCGGCATCGTCCAGAAGTTCGTCCAGAAGGACATCTGGGAGGACACCTGGTCTAATTAGCATATTATGCTTTTATTATTATAGATAGATAAGAATATAGTAAGTTAATAAGTATTATGATACTACAGTCTTTAAAAATGTGTAGTCAGTCAACCTTTGAGATTTGTTTATTATGCCCAGGAATTAGAGATTAGATATATCCCTCTCTTGATGGGAAGACATAATTTTTTGAATATTACACTTGTTTTCAGAAAGTATTATTAACTACAAGACCCTCATGATCTGGCTGCTGCTTGGTGTTAAGACATACTCTCATTCATCTCAATCTCCCTCCTCTGAGAAACTCTCAAACACAAGACCCGCCCCCCCCCCACCTCAGGATCTTTGCACTTCCTGTCACTGGCCCGGCCTTCATGAATTTCTGTGATTTCTTCAGAGTCCTTTCTCTACCTGCCCCTCTCCCCTGCCGCCCAGTTATTCTCATTTTCATCAACTAGTTTGTTGTATAGCACTCCACAGCCTGATTTATCTTTAATTCTTAAATTGTTTATTGCCCATCTGCCCCTAAAAATATAAACTCCTCATTGCACATATTTGATTATTTATCCCCAGTAAGCTAACACACTATGTTGCATACAATTGGTGCTAAATAAATATTCTCTGAATTTGTTTTTACTCTGAATTTACAGAAGAGTGACTAACGTTGGCTGTGCTCGCCTTCGATCGGTGGGCATCTGACTTTTGCTTATTTCTGGTGGCCAAGGGTTGCCTTTATCGGGGACGACAGCAGCGAAGCATGTGCTGGCTTGTGTACCAGGAGGTGACACTAGGGGAAGAATGCCACGACAGCTTTAAACAGAGAAGCATATCCACCGCTCAGTGCGCCCCACCTGCTCATAGAGAATCCCATCCTGAACACGCGACAAGTTGGGGTGCACAGTCAAGCCCACTTAGCAAATGTTTGTTCTAAGACGTGCTTTCCTTTTGTTTCCTGTAAGGATGGCTTCAAGCGCTGCCAGGATCTGAGGTCAGAGAAACAAGAGGAGGCTATTAACATATCAATGGAGGAATCGCCCTGGATCTAGAATTTGGAATAATATTTGCATCTCAAGCTCCTAAGCTGCCCAGGCAAGCCTGCTTATTGATTGCCTTTAATTTCCCCTTAAAACAGTGTCTGTTTCTGAATAAAAGATTAATGGAGGAGGGCTCAGAGTGCTGGTGATTTATGCGCAGTTCTGCCTCCTTACCGTCCAGAAGCACGCAGCATACAGGGCCCCACCCGGACGCTGGAATCCAGTTCCTCCAGAAGCATTGCTGCTGATCACCAAAGCCTGCAGCTTCATTGAATCTGTCTTTGTTCACTCCATCTCCGTGCTTACAAAAAGCGGGGTGGGTGGGATTTACACGGAAAAAAACAAAACAAAACAAAACACGTACCTGCAGAGTACAGAGCAACACTAGGAGCGAGGGCTGAGGATAGAGCCCTAACATGCCCTCATAAATAAAATGGAGGACTCCTCTAGGATGTCTGAGCTGCGCTTCTTGCTTTCGCCTTTAACAGATGCACCAGTATCGCCCAGTATAA
This sequence comes from Myotis daubentonii, assembly GCF_963259705.1. Classification (NCBI taxonomy): domain Eukaryota; kingdom Metazoa; phylum Chordata; class Mammalia; order Chiroptera; family Vespertilionidae; genus Myotis; species Myotis daubentonii. The sequence continues at coordinate 9,853,614 of NC_081847.1, read as the reverse complement.
ACACGGTGACCTGAAAAGTAAACCATTGTACCAGCTTGGAGCAGCTCCAGCATTTTTGTCCTGGCTGCACATTTCTACTTCCTTTTGGGGAAGAAAAAAACATGAGAAGGAAGTGAAGATTTCTGCTCTGGGTAAAGTTTGGAAACTTCTTTCTGTAAATGAATGGTGGGTAATAATAATAACATTAATAATAGCAATCATTTATCAAGCACTTTTACAAAAATTTGTACTAAAAGCTTTCTACTCTTTATCTCATTTAATCTTGGCTCCAACCGTCGAAGGAGGTCCTACTCATATTCCCACACAGGCGAGGCTCAGGGGAGCGCGGGAAACTGCCCAAGTTTGAGAGTGGCAGAGCCAGCTTTTGAAGCTGGGTGTGTTTGGGTCTAAAATCCAAGAATGCAATCCCACCAGGAGAAGTGCGTACATCTGGGTTGGCCTCCCTCTACATGTATTTTGTCAGTATGGCGGACGGAGGAAGCATACGCTGTCTATTTAGCCAGCCAATTAGGAGCCTCGAGTTTCCAATCCTAGGACTGTCTTTTAATACCTGGGCTTAACCGCTAGGAAACATCCTCTCCCATGGCCAAGTCGGGTTCTGGGAGACAGTTTTCTTCCAGTGTGTTGATTTTAGTCATTCTACATGCGCACTTTCAGCGTAAGTGACTTACGATGCTGCAGAGATGCAAGGGGCAGAGCGGAAAGCCGGGCCCATGAGAATCAGAATATGATGGGACTCACGACAGAATGCCCTGTTACCCCAGCAACAGGGATTACATTTCCAGCACTGATAAAGGGAATGAATGACACTCCCAAGATGCCACTCACTGAGAAGTTCACATTTTGCTCCGCTACTAAATAGATACGGGGATGACCAAAGTTGGAGCTGCATGTGTGAGAGGAGGGCTTGAGATTTTTGCTAGTTTCCCTTTTTGGGGAGAACATGTAGAATAATTATTGATCTAGTGATCACGACTGAGCTAGAATTAAAGTTCTGGTAGAAAGAATGAGACCAGATTTTAGAAGCAAAAAGTGAATGTGCCCGTTGTCTAGTTTGGGATAATGATTCCTAATTCCCTAATTCTGTGATTCTCCACCCTTCCCACTCATCTTTCCAATTTTTGTTTCCTTGACTCAAACCAAAAAAGCAAAAAGCAAAACAGAAGATATTGATGGAGCATTGTCGACCGACAGACTCTGTCACAGGTACCAGGACTAAGACAATAAGCAAGACCAACCTAGATTGTACAAATCATTCAATGGAGACATACACTGAGTAAATAATTGCATGAATAATAATAATTTAACTACCATTTCGATACTTGCTTTGAAAAGAAACAAACATAGGATCAAAGAGACTATATTTGAACTGCGCGTAAACTTCTATCATACCTCCTGACTACCTGCAATTCCTTTTCCATTTCCCTCACCGGAAGGTGTTGGCTATGCCTGTAGACTCTGCAATTGAACCATAGGTTTTCAAATCCTTTCTTGGAAAAGTTACTGAACGTATCTGAGCCTAATGTCCCTTAGCTGTAGAATAAAAATAATAGAAGTACCCATCCATGGAGTTATCATGAGAATCAAATGAGATGATCTAATTAAAACACTTAGCCTTAGAGATGGGTATACAGTGAGTGCTCAATTCAGTCTAGTTATTATTGTTAGTCTCTGAAAGTGACGTCTGTGTGTTTTCTCCCCCATGCAGAGAGGTATTGGATTGTTTGTTCATGATGTGGCAAGGAGCGTGATTTGGAGAGTGGCTTGCTAGGGTCAGAAGCCTGGACAGTGCTCGGTAGCTGTGTTCTTGGGCAAGTCAGTGACCTCTCTGGACTCCATTTCCTTCATCTACAAAGGGAAGATTAACTCACAATTAGAGTTAATGCACATAAGACACTCAGCTCAGTGAATGGTGGCTGCTATTATTATGACATTATTTTGGACTCTGTATGAAACATAATAATGCCCAACAATGCCTTTAATCCCCCAGTTTTAGTGGTGTTTATGCACCAGTTTCTAACTGGGATTCTGAAAGTCTTTCTCCATGGAGTGAATTGTCTTTATCCCCTAACATTTCTCCTGAAAGCTCTTATTTGGCGAGTACATTGACAAGAGGGGTGCTAGATAAGGGATTTTGTCTTTAAAACACTTCTTTCATCTCTACTGTTGCCATGGGATTTGTGTCATTTTGCTTGGGTGATCAGATTACGTTTCATAAACAATATCCCCTGTGTTTAAAAATCTTTAAACAGCCACTTATAAGTGTCTTGACTTGGACTCCCGTTAATGCCTTGTTTGACTTGGGCCTCCCACTGTCCGTGAGGCCGAAGATCAGCTGTGTACATCAGCATCAGACTCCTGAGTAGAGACCCATATTTTTAAAAATATAATTTTCTTATTTGAAACAGCTCCTTTGTTTTCTGATATCCTCTTGTAGAAGAACTTCATCTCCTGTCCCTTGTAACCCTCCCCAAATCATAATTATTGCTGCATTTTTATTTATTGAAAATTAAAATTTTGACTTGAGAGAGAGAGAGAGACATCGATTTGCTGCTGTTCTACTTATTTATTCATTCTACTTACTTATTCATTCATTAGTTGGTTCTTCCTTGTATGTGCCCTGACCTGGGATGGAACCCACAATCTTGGCATATCAGGCTGATGCTTCAACTAACTAATCGACCCAGCAGGGCTCTATTGCTGCACTTTTAGATTTCTTACTTTCCCTGGAGTTCATCTTTGGTTTTCTTTACCCAGACTTTCAAAGTAAAAATTTGCCAGCTCACCCTGATCCGTCATCACCTTGGGCAATTGGGGAGAACTGGACAGTTTAAATTGCACTTGTCATTTTGGCTTTAACAAAAATTTAATGTTCAAATGGAAGCATGAAAATTCCTGTTGTTTAATGGGGATCCTGTATTATGTGCTGTTGCTGCATGCAACTCATTTGGTGTGTACGTTCCACGATAGTTGGTTTTTTTTTTTAATGTTTTTATTGATTTTTTGAGAGAGAGAGAGAGGAAGGAAGAGGGAAAGAGAGATAGAAACATCAATGATGAGAGAGAATCATTGATTGGCTGCCTCCTGCACTTCCCCACTGGCGATTGAGCCCACAACCTGGGCATGTGCCCTGATCGGGAATCGAATCATGACCTCCTGGTTCATAGGTCAACACTCAACCACTGAGCCACACTGGCTGGGCCACGATGGCTTTATAAGAGAGCCTTCCCTGACTCCATCCCCCTACCCCAGCTAAAGCAGCATACCGGGTCACTCTGTCCCATTCTCTATTCTGTTGGCTTTGGGACACCGAGCAATATCTTGAATCACCTTTGATTTGTTTATTCTATCTTGGCTGTCTCTTCCCTTCTAGCAGGATCTCTCAGCCTCGGCACTATTGACTTTTGGGTGGATAAATTTGTGCTGTGAGGGCTGTGCTATGCCTTGCAGGGTTTTTAACTGCATCCCTGCTTTCTACCAGTTCCATCTTCCCCCGCCCCCTGTATCGTGACAACTAAAAATGTCTCCAATGTTGCCAGATGTCTTCTGGAGGGCATGGTCGCTCCATGTCAAGAAACACTGTTCTAGAATTTAAGGCCTGCCTCAACCTGGCACCTTATTAGTAGTTAATAGATTACTGTTGAAGAACTAAATGAGCAACCCTCAATGGTAGGTGGTCTCATCCCCATTACATAGCCACTGAGGCTCTGGACTGGACATGAGCTGCTCAGGGTGGCACAGCAGCAAGGGTTGCAACTGGATTCCACCCAGGTCGGTCTGAAACCCAAGTTCAGTCTCACCCTTTTTAAAAAAAACATCATTTTATTGATTTTAGAGAGGAAGAGAGAGGCAGAGGGAGATAGAAACATCAATGATTAGAGAGAATCATTGATCAGCTGCCTCCTGCATGCCCCCTACTAGGGATTGAGCCCGCAACCCAGGCATGGGCCCTGACTGGGAAGCGAACCCAGGACCCTTCAGTCCACAGACCAAAGCTCTATCCACTGAGCCAAACCAGCTAGGGCCAAGTTCGGTCTCTTTACTTTAGGCTTCACTAATATGCGGATAATACTGTAGTTAATAGTATTGTAATAACTATGTATGGTGCCAGGTGGGTACTAGACTTACCAGGGGGATCATGCTGTAAGTTACACAACTGTCTAACCACTATGCTGCACATCTGAAACCAATATAAAATAATATTCACTGTCAACTGTAATGGAAAAATATTTCCCAGTATGTTAGCTGGGAAAAAAAAAGCCACCTGGGTCCTTTCATTGTGGATCGCATCTATGAGCTTCCACAACCAGCCTCACTTCACACTACACTCTAAGCAGGTGATACCCTCCTAAGTCCATTATTTAGCTTATTTCATCTCATTTTTACCTAGTGTGGAGAAATAAGAATGCTATTTTAACAACTAGTAGCAATATCTTCTTAGAATTATCATGAACACTTGGATAGTTTAAAATATATATATATCTACTAGAGGCCCAGTGCATGAAATTTGTGCATGGGGAGAGGTGTCCCTCAACCTGGCCTGCACTCTCTCCAATCTCGAACATCCCTCTCACAATCCAGGACCACTGGCTCCTAACTGCTTGCCTGCCTGCCAGCCTGATCACCCACAACTGCCCTCTCCTGCCGGCCTGATTGCTCACAATTGCCTTCTCCTGCCACGACCCGCCAGGGACCAGCCTCCTCCACAGAACTGTGGGACCCCCAGGCCTCACTGCACAGAGCAGTCACTGGGCCCTGCCTCTGCTGTGCGTGTGGCCATCTTGTGGAGGCCACCTTGTGACGACATTGCACGAGGGCATTGCATGAGGGCATGATGCCACCTAGGCTTTTATTACATAGGATGTTTTTGCTTGGCCAGGGTGGCTTAGTGCTTGAGTATCGACCTATGAACAAATAAAATATATAAAAATCAATACATATATAAAAATAAAATGTTTCATACATATTAAAAAACAATAATAAAAATATGTGTTTATTGATTTTAGAGAGAGAGGAAGGGAGAAGGATAGAGAGATAGAAACATCTATCAGCTGCCTGCTGCACGCCCCCTACTGGGGATTGAGCCTGCAACCCGGCCATATACCCTTGACTGAAATTGAACCCGGGACCCTTCAGTCTGCAGGCTGACGCTCTATCCACCAAGCCAAACTGGCTACGGCTATGTTGGTTTTTCTGAGTAGAAGAGTCCCCCTGTCCAGGCAGGGTATCAGCAGGGTGGAGTGAGATGGGAAATCCATGAGGATTTGTGAGAACAATTGAATGGGAAGAAGGTAGAATTTCAAGGTGGGTAGAAGTCTCACAAAATTGGAAGATAGGAAGAGAAGAGGTCAGAGATGGGAGGGCTCTTCGGTGAGATAAACTAACCTCCTAAGCCAGAAGGCACGATGGTTAAGGATGGGTCAGCAAGCTATGATCCATGGGCCAAACCCAGTCAATGTCTAGTTTTGTAACTTAAAGTTCATATTTGAGTCGCATATTTAAGTAGAATTTTGCCAAGCAGATTTGGAAGGACCAGCATTCCAGAACTATAGAATGTTGGGATTTGAGGATTACTGTCAGCAAACTGCAACACATGGGCCAAATCTGGCATACTGCCTGTTATTGTAAATAAAGTTTTATTTGAACACAGCCACACCCATTCGTTTATGCATTGTCCGTGGTTGCTTTTACTGGACAAAGGCAGAGATAGTATGGTCCCCAAAACCTCCAATATTTACTGTATGGACCTTTATAGAAAAACATTTGCCCACCCATGGTGTTGGGATTAAGCACTTAATCTCTGTTTTACGACTTCTGTGTAATTTTGGTTCCATAGCTATCAAAAGGGAGTGCGAATACCTCTGGCTTGATGTAAGAAGTAAATTCAATAATCCTAGTAAGTGCTAACTCAATGATAGTTATTCATCCAAATTAAAGACTTCCAAGGGTTTCCTATATTCCTTTTTTCATTTTTGTATGAGTTTTGGGTATGCAGCATAGCGTTGGCTTTCCCATACTCTTGATGGCCTAGGTTATAATTTTACTGGATCTTTTTTGTTCTTATAAAAATTAAACATCCATCAAAAACACTTGAGGAATT